>NC_060149.1:339040992-339361467 GCF_021461385.2 Schistocerca piceifrons
CTGGTACACCTGCCTAATAACATGTAGGGCCCCTACAAGCAAGCAGAAGTGCCACGACATGACATGGTGTGGACTCCACTAATGTCTGAAGTAGTGCTGGAGGGACTGACACCATGTATCCTGCAGAGCTGTCCAGAAATCTGTAAAAGTGTGATGGGGTGGAGATCTCTTCTGAACAGCATGTTGCAAAGCATCCCAGATATGCTCAATAAATTTCATGTCTGGGGAGTTTGGTGGCCAGCAGAAGTGTCTAAGCTCAGAAGAGTATTCCTTGAGCCACTCTGTAGCAATTCTGGACATGTAGGGTGTCACATTGTCCTGCTGAAATTGCCCAAACCATCGGAATGCACAATGGATATGAAAGGATGCGACCGACCAGAGTGGACAAGCAGTTCTAGGCGCTACAGTCTGGAACCGCGCGACTGCTACGGTCGCAGGTTCGAATCCTGCCTCGGGCATGGATGTGTGTGATGTCCTTACGTTAGTTAGGTTTAAGTAGTTCTAAGTTCTAGGGGACTGATGACCTCAGAAGTTAAGTCCCATAGTGCTCAGAGCCATTTGAACCATTTGAGGCATGAAAGGATGCAGGTGATCAGAAAGGATGCTTACATATGTGTCACCTGTCAGAGTCATATCTAGATGTATCAGGATTCCCATATCACTCCAACTACACATGCCCCACACCATTACAGAGCCTCCACCAGCTTGAACTGTTCCCTGCTGACATGCAGGGTCCATGGATTCATGGGGTTTGCTCCATACCCGTACATGTCCACTCGCTAGATACAATTTGAAATGAGACTCATCCAACCAGGCAACATGTTTCCAGTCATCAACAGTCCAGTGTCAGTGTTGGCAGGCCCAGGCGAGGCATAAAGCTTAGTGTTGTTCAGTCATCAATGGTAGATGAGTGGGCCTAGGCTCCGAAAGCCCATATCAATGATGTTTCTTTGAATGGCTTGCACGCTGACACTTGTTGATGGCCCAGCATTGAAATCTGCAGCAATTTGTGGAAAGATTGCACTTCTGTGATGCTGAACGATTCTCTTCATTCGTCATTGGTCCCATTCTTGCAGGATATTTTTTCAGCTGCAATGATGTTGGAGATTTGATGGTATTCACGATACACTCATGAAATGGTCATATGGGAAAATCGCCATTTCATCACTACCTCAGAGATGCTGTGTGCCATCACTTTTGTGCTGATTATAACGCCACATTCAAACTCACTTAAATCTTGATAACCTGCCATTGTAGCAGCAGTAACTGATCTATCAACTGTACCAGAAAGTTGTTGTCTTATATAGGCATTGCCAATCCAGGTGCTGTATTCTGCCTGTTTACATATCTCTGTATTTGACTGTGCACACGTATACCAGTTTCTTTGGTGCTTCAGTGCATGAACATTCATGAAAAACTGTTTCACTGATTTCACGGATGTTCATTTCCATAATGCCCAAAGGACATAGTGTAATTTTTCTAATCTGCACTGCTCAACTGTCGTTTAGGGTTGACAATGTAATTTGTTGTCTGCATCATGTACATAGTAGTAATACTTAATAATCAGATGTGTACAGACAGTTTTATCTGAACCTCAAGCCACCAAATGTGCTTAATGAAAATGATGATAACAAGGACAACGAAGTTCTGGAATAGGTCAGAACTGTGTTATTTAAAATCTGATCATTATTAATAATTTTTGAAACATTTCTGAAGGCAAATGTTCTGATTCTAATTTTATACTAATTATAAACTTTACAACAGTCAAATGACATGATTGTCAGTAGCCTATAAATGGAAATTTTGTGAATTAACAGGGATAATAAATATAATTTTAAATATTAATTAATGTTTGATAAAAATGTGGGTACATTATTTTTTCTTAGCAACTGTAGGATGTTGAGGCATGGTTAAAAAACAGTTTAGACTTATGAGACTGGTGGTTTCCCTACAAATCTGATTTTCACAAACATCTATTTTTCTCAAAACTTTGTCTGTGTGGTTTGGGTCTTTATGGGTTTCAGTGCCTCAGATGTTTCTGTGTGTAATGGATTTTGAATGAGATGTGGCAGTGACAGTCTCAGCAGTGATGTCCACTGTGGGCATTGTTTCTGGCCAATAAGTGAAACAGTCCACCATTGTTAGCCAAGTATTGCATGCCATTGGACAGAGGAAGTAGGCCAAGGGTGTCCATGTGGACATGCACAGTGTGGCATGTTGCATCGGGAAAGGCACTGACAGGTGCACAGGGATGCCTCCTGACTTTGGCATGTTATTATGCAGTGCAGATGCATGCCCATTGATAGCAGTCTTTTTGAGTCTTGGCCAGACAAAACACATTGCGATTAGCGACATGATAGTTTCAACCCCAGGGTGTCCATGGATGTGGTCGAAAGCACTGCACCAGAATTTCTCCAGGAGAAACAGGTTGTGTGTGCCCATCGATATGTCACACAAAATACTGCAGGTGGAGTCAAGAATGGGCCCTAGTTCAAGCCTAGGCAGTTGTAGGTATCATGACAGACAGTGTCCAATTGATTGTCACTCTCCTGTTCTTGGGCAACGTCCTCAAAGTTCACAGGAGTAGAGACAATGGTGCAAGCATGGGACAAACAGTCAGCGATAATTGTCTATGCTGGAAACATGGCAAATATCTGTGGAGAACTATGACATGTATTCCAACTGCCAGGATTGGCATGGTGAACATTGTTAATACAAAACATGTCAATAATGGGCTCGTGCAGTGGCAGTAAGTTCCTACGGGACCAAACTGCTGAGATCATCACTCCCTAGACTTGCACACTACTTAATCTATCTTAAACTAACTTACACTAAGGGCAACACACACACCCATGCCCAAGGGAGGACTCGAACCTCTGATGGGGGAAGCCGCACGAACCGCGGCCAGGTGCAGCTGATGGGCTTGTGCTCGGTTAAATACCGAAGCAGCGAGCTTCTATCAGTGTGCAGAAGTATTTTACCACCTCATAGACCACAAAAAACTTATGGTCTTAGGCACTCTAAGCACGATGGAATGTCAATAACTTCCATGAGAAAAAACCGAGTGACTACCAGCTGCCGCCGATGTGCTACTGAAGCACTGTGCCTATGGCAAGATGTCTAGCATCAACAACCATGGCCATTTCAGTGTTGTTCACTGGATGCACAGGCAGCATCACTTCTATGAGGTTTCATTTGGTTTCAGCGAAGCTTTTCTCCATTGGGACTGTCCAGTGAACAGGAGTCCTTCCCTGTACAGCAGGGCCACACAGAGCTGCTGTCAGTGGCTCCTGCAGAGCAGCAGTGTTATGGACATGGGGCTGATAAAAGCTCAGCATGCCAAGATAGCAGTGTAACTCTTTATGTGTATGGGAGTGCAGCATGTTTAAGGTCACCTGTACCTTGTCAGGAAGTGTTGGGGATCCGCTCAGTGTGATTAAGTATCCTAAAAACTCTATTTCTGTGGCACCAAATATGCACTTCAGGGGGTTAACTCAGGTGCTGAAAGATGGTTGTAGGTGGTGTTGGTGGAGCTTGGACAACTTCAAGAAGACCAAAGATAGGTGAAACAACATGGTAAACCTCGCACAAATATTCCATCCAAGAAACGCTGCCAGGTCTTGGTAGTAATCCAAACGATGGCAGGAAACTTTCCTGTGCACTGGAATTTGCATGAACATATTCACACAGTCAATTTTACTGAAAATTACTGAACCAAACAAAGCCTTAAAACTTGAAAGGGTGGTACAGGATATCAGTGTAGCACTGTTAATTAATTCAAGGGACGATAGTGTCCACATGGCCACCACAAATTGTCTTTTTTGAGGACTAAGTGCAAGGTAGAGGACAGCATGGCATTAAACTCAGCCTTTGCCACAGTGATCCTGCTGGGTGTGAGTCGATGTGGATGGCATGAAGTGGGAGGACTGGACGTAGTTATGACGTGGTGGACTGTCGAATATTTCAGGTCTCTAGGAACACCAGGTGGGCAAGAGACCTCTGGAAATTTGTCAAGGGTGTTGGGGTATAGTCTGGGGCACTTACCAGGTTTTTCACTGAAGAAAGTCCCCTTCCATCACTGTCTCGCTATCTTCAAACTTGTGGTTGCGTCTATCAGCCAGATGTTTGTGATGTCAGCTAGTAGTGTCCAAGGAAATCCGTGCCCAGGATTGGCTCATTGATGTTAGCCAAAAGTGAAGGTTCATGAAAAATATGTAGCCTAGCCCAAGATCAAAATTTCATTGGTGTGTGCCATATGATTCCATTGCCAAAGTATTTGCAGCCATGATAGCTGTGTAATTACGTAATTAGGACATATAGTTCTTGGACAAGATAATACTTGCATGTTCCAGTCCAACAGCTCAGCACAAACTGAACATTTCCCCATTTAGTTACTTCTTTTCGATATGTTTTACAAGAACTGCATCTCCCAAAACAGTGGTGAATGATGAGCTTTCCCTGCCAAATGAAGGAGATACCCACCCCATGCAAATTGAATATTATAAATAAACTATATATTATTGTGCCCTCTGCAATGTGGTTGAGTTTCCTATCATGGGATCCTAGAGTCAACTATTACAGCGATTTTTCTCACCATTTTTTTCTGGGGTGGGTGGGTCGTCCTCTGGTGGTGGCATTGTGCACTAGCTCAGTCGATCCTTGCTCATCGAGGTGAGCGCACACCGAAAATTTTCTAACAAAACATTACCTCCAATCTGCAGCTGTGTAATTAAGTAATTAAGACATGCAGTTGATGTACAGGGTAATACTTCCAACTTCCACACCAACTGCTCCGCACAGACTGAGCAATTTTCCCAATAATTTTTTTCTAGGTTGGGAGGGCTGTGGGATTTTCGAGGAGGCAGGGAGTAGTTAACTGATCAGTTTCATTAATTAATCAATTAATTTGGTATCAGAAGTGTGCTTGTGTCAGAGAGGGGGAAGGGAGAGCATTGAAGATTTCTCAGAGCATAGAGGGTGGAGAAGGGGGAGGGGTGAGGTGTTCTCAGAACAACAGATTATTCCTAGGGGTTCATAAATCAAGTCAATTAGCATAACAATAGGTTAAGGGGAAGGGTAGGAGTTCATAAATCAATCAAGTTTGCCCCCATAACCCCCCAGAGTGTGACATCCATACATTCACAAGCAATTCACACCAAAATCTAAGAACTATGCAGAGGATTTATGACAAAGTGAAGGTCGTGCACAAATCTCTAGCAGCGACCACATGCAGACACAAGACAACACCAGAGAACATGCAGGAAATTGTTACAGCTCTTGAATCTGGCAGTACTATGGAACACAAAACTGCAAGAATTCGTCAGCATGTGTACACCAAATTCCAGGAGGCATGTCCAATGGGGCTCTCAGTTCACTGTTGCCATTTAAAGGCGTTAGTGAGGCAAACAGCTATAGCTCTAGGCATCCCTAATTCTAAGGCCAGCACCTGTATCTGTCACCACTTCAAACACTGCTATAAAATAACATCACACTAGATCACACCATTTGTTACAAAATGAGATATTACTGTGGACAGCACAGTGAGAGTGAGAGCATTGGAGTTTGTGCAAAAGATGGTGGACTATATTACTGCCAATGACACTGATGCTGGTCAGTTTGGGTATGAATTCTCAGCAAACCAGACACCATCAGTGACTGGAGAGAAGATGAATGAAGCCACTGTGTAATGTCACATTTACTTCACAGTTGTGGTTTTTTGTGTTCTGTATATGGGGAAATCCATTGAGAATAGCAACTTTGAGAAAAGGCAGATTATAATTATGCTGCTGTCATGTACATCTATGGAAAGAGGAAGAGGAACGGTGAAACTACCACTAGGCGCTAAATGGTTGGACAGTCACAACTCTTCATAGAACGTAGAGTTCAGACGCTTGTCTGTTCTGTAAAATATGATAGATTGTGACCTGTGGCATCTCTACCGAAAGTGCACAATGCTGGTGTACAAACAAGTGTTTCAGAGCACACCATTAATCGTACATTGTTGATCACAGCAGACCATCCCTACATGTTCACATGTTGACCCAATCACATCATCAGCTATGATTGCAGTGGGTATGGGACCATCTGGATCCGACCATCAATCAATTGAAATGTGTTGGTTCTTCCGGTAAATCACATTTTTACTACACTAGGTCAATGGTCATCTCCACCAACGTCGTCATCGAGGTGAACAGCAGTTTGAAACATGCAGCATGCCACAGACTCAGGATGGTGGGAGAGTATTACAGTATGATATAAATTCTTCCCCACTTGTATGGGACCTGTGGTAGCAATCATAGACACGCTGACAAGTGCGAATGACCTTCATCCCTTCATGCTTTATGACTTCCCTGATGGTGATGTCATCTTTAAGCAGTGTAATTTTCCTTTTTTCAGAGCCAGAACTATGTTACAGTGGTCTGTGGAGCATTATAGCGAACTCACATTGATGTTTCCGTGACCAGATTCGCCTGATGTAAATCTTAAGGAACCCATCTGGGTCGCTGCATACAAAAATCAGCGGTCAATTACGTATGTGAATTACTTGACCTGTGCATAGACATCTATGGCCACATACCTCCACAAATCTACCAACAATCTGTTGGATCCCTGATATGCAGAATCAGTGATGTGTTTCGTTCTGAACACTGACAGACAAGCTATTAAGCAGATGATCATAATGTTTTGGCGCATCAGTGTATATCTGCTTTCAGGAATTGAGTGAGAAGTTTGGCAAATGTGTGTCCCAAATGCTGCAACACAACAAACCACTAAACATATAAAATGACTGCAGTTCTAGTGGGAAGATGTCTACAACATGTGTTTTGTCTCGGATATGGAAGGTATTGGAACTGGAAATAATGGGTCCAGCCATTTTGTTGTTGGATTTGTAGTCAGGTCATACTGACATGAGTCTGCCAACCAAAGTCTTCGGCAACAGAGATGTACAGCTGCAGACAGTGATCATACCACTGAAAGCTACAAAGTACTGCCAGCCTCTGGCTCTAGACTTCTTTTGCCAATATAAACTATTTGTATGCCGCATGGAGGAGTATATACATTGTGATGAGAATCATGCCATCAATCTGCATGGCAGACTCTTCATTTTCAGGTCGCATTCTTTCATATATTATCAGTTCTGTGAATCACAGTATTAACCCACACTTCACTATACATGGAAAGCATCTTGATACATGGCACAGGATACACCTCTGCCATTCCACAATGTGTTTGACTTCAACCTTGCTGCAGTTGACATGTGCAACGCTCTGGACTGTGATTCGAGTGCCGTCGTGATCTGTTTCTCTTGTACATAGCCACTTTGCTTACAGTACTGCCATTGCCTTCTCCCACTACATTACTATGCCATGGAGTAACATAGGTTGTATGTGATTTCTATGGTGTACTTTTATTTGTTGCATTGATGTATGGGTTGTGTGTGCCTGACGATTTATTTTTTTCTGATCTGATTTGGCATTCTGCCCATGATTCTGATGGAGGTTGTTGCATTAAGATTTGGTCATATTGTGCAAGGAGTGCTCCTGACAATGTTTGTAGTGCAAGCAGGAAGGAGTACATGCCAGTACTTTTTGTTTCCGTGCAATGTGTGTGTCATGGGCAGTTGTAAAAAGTACAAAAACCATATTATTTGGACCTGTGGTATCATTCTATCTATTGCTGTGCATTTAATATAGGAGTATACACAAACATGAAATGTACATGCACAATGTGTTATTCGTATTGCCCTTGTTGACATGCGTTTTTCATATCCTTTGTTGTATCATTAACATACTTTGCATGTCCTTGTCTGGGAGTTGCGAGTGATTGCGAAATGCCATATTTTGCATATATTGTTTTCTTTGCGTGCCGGTTCACTTCTGAAAGTCTCTTGCAAATTCTCGTCGAGAGATACCATAGCTTCCTTTGCTAGCAGGAATTGAACGCTTCGAATATTTTCACATTTTTATCAGTATCTTTGTAAAGCAGTGAGTTAATTTTAAAATTTGGGATGCTCTACAACTTTCATGTATCACATTTTTCACTGGGAGTAGCCATTTTTGAGTTACAGACAATCTAATATGACCGTAACTCACTTTTCAGCCAAGTTGGTAAAAATTGCCGATCAGTTGTGGCTAGACGGCTGAACCAATTTTAGCTATTAAGTAGGTCATTCTATGCGACATTGTATAATCTTTTATTTTGATGTTTTGGTACCATAATTTTTTGTAGGATGAATCACTTTTGAGTTATATGCAAAAAACTGAAGAAGTCAAAATATTTCACGCTTTTTTGGCCCTATAAATGCTTAGCACAAACTAGAAACTGCTGTAAACTCATTTAACTCTTATTTGAGATGCCTAACATCGATTAAAATTATTTCCAGCTTGCGCATATTTATTGACCAGCGTGGCCTTTTTTGGGATAATTTTCCCTGGCTAATTGTTTGTAATGATCTTTAACTTGGCTAAGCTATGTTCTGCATGAACAAAAATATTCTTAACGCAGTTGTTGCGTTTGGGAAAACGTCTTGCAAGTTCTTTTCAAAGATGTACTGAAATACTTCTAAACATGCGTTGGCAGTTTGGGCAGGCAAAGGGGACAAAAAAAAAAGCACCAATTCATTTACAAGAGCCTGCGAATTTTTGTTTCCTGACTGCATTTTGGGTCCCTCAAAGCATATGCAATATTCCTGCATCCTCTGTTGAGATTGTATTTCTTTGTTGCCAAGTTCATAATGCCACAGATAACACGTCACAACAGTTAATGAGGTGCTTCAAAAACATACTAACGGTGTCAACCACAACATAGAAGAAGTTTACTCTTCAGCGGTTCTCTTACCTGGAAGGGTTCATCCGTACTTTCGTAAAAACACTGCCTTTTAACTGTTGCAGATCGGTGCTCTGTTAACACAACAACATTTCCGAAAGCCACAATCATGTCCTCTACTTCCTTCTTACCCTTTTCAAAACTGTTTGGTCTATACTCTTCAACAACACTATGTGTCAATTTTATTAATTTTACTCTTCTGTCTAATTACACAGGTACAGTGTGGCAATTATTTAACTATATGAAAAAAAAAAACATAAATTAGATACAAACTATGGCGTGCATATGCTTTATTCAACATGTAAACGTAACTACAGGTATTCAGATTTAGGTTATGACATGTTCGATATGCCTGCCATCATTGGCGATGATGCGGCGCAGACGACTAGCAAAATTCTGCATGAACCGCTAGAGTGTCAGGACATCAATGCTGTCGATGATCTCCTGAATGGCTGTTTTCAGCTTAGCAATGGTTTTGGGGTTATTGCTGTACACCTTGTCTTTAATATAGCTCCACAAAAAGGAGTCGCATGTGTTCAGATCCAGAGAATATGGCAACCAACCGTGGCCCATGCCAGTTCCCTCTGGGTATCCCAGAGTCAGACTGCGATCCCCAAAGTGCTCCTCCAGGTCATCTCCTGCTTCGATGGGGTAGAGCTCCATCTTGCACGAACCGCATCTTGTCAAAATCAGGGTCACTTTGGATAAGAGAGATAAAATCATCTTCCAAAACCTTCACATACTGTTCAGTAGTCACCATGACATCAAGGAATATCACACCGATTATTCCACGACTGGACATTGCACACCACACAGTCACCCTTCGAGCGTGAAGAGACTTCTTGATTCTGAAATGCGGATTCTCAGTCCCCCAAATGCGCCAATTTTGCTTATTGATGAACCCTTCCAAATGAAACTGGGCTTCATTGCTAAACCAAACCATATGTGCATACTAATTCCCATCATTCCCCACAGCCAACGATGCAGTTTGAATATCCTAATGCAGACCATTCAGAAGTTGTGGTGATTTTACTTCATACAGTTCAATATTTGTCACTCTGTACCTTGTGACTGAACTCCTTTATTCACTCTGTTGACAATGCGAGGAACACAACGCTGTATCACAGCACATAAAGAAAACTTAAATTTTGTGATTTCCTTAAAAACTCTAGATATGGCATTTTAATGAAACACATTGGATCATTTTTGCATGTGTTCCTTAACTCAGCTAATCTAAATCACATTTTTAAGCTCAGATCTGACAACCCAAACACTTTCAGTCCTACCCTCTCATTTGGTATGACACAGCTGTTTCAGAGTCAAGTTTACATGATTCTTGACTGCTTTCCAGCACTTCACAGAAGCAGATAATAATGTTAACAATCTATGAACCAAAACAAAAAAATGTAGCACAATTATAGATGATTTTGTTGCATCAATAACAACCAAGTTCAAGCTGTGAATACAGAAAGCAATATAATGAACGCTTGGATTTTCCCTGACAATCTGCAAGCAGTACGGAAATTTGATGTAGTACCTGAAGCAACAATTATGTGAGACCTTTTACAGTAGTAATACTTGCTTTAAAAAAATCAGTTTCAGCTGGTTTGGAAAACATGTGTACCCCTGTTAAAACCGTGTTTAATTGCCCCTTCTGACTTAAAACTGGTCTACAGTCCAAGATTACTGCATATTTATTTTTGAGCGTGATATTCTTAATGATAGATACAATCTCATCAGAAATTATGGTAATGCTTTTATTTTGTACGTTCTTACTTAAGTACCACAAGTAACCAATCTTCCACATTTAGACGTACAATTAATATGATCATCTAACATGGTGCTGAACTTGGCTATTAATTCTATTTGTCCTAAAAATTTCCCATACTACTACCAGTGCCTGGATTTCCCAACATTTCAGGGTTGCCTCTTAGTTCTTTTGACAATAAAACATACAATCAAAAATAACCTTAACAAAGCTGATCTCCACCTTCTGATCAGTTTGAAGTTTAGTTGCCTGATCCATTACTTCTGTGTTTTTAATTATCTACAAAAGCTCATTCCACTGGCACTTTTCAGTAGTATGGTTGCGGGACAGTTCATGGTTAGAGAGAATTTTTGTAAGGCTTTTTCATTCTATTAAACCAGATAACAGAAACAATAAAAATAGTAAAATACCTTCTTGTCCCACCATCTACAGGAAATTTTACATTTTTTCACTAAAGTCTTGCAGACCTTCCTTAATTGCTCTTATCCTAAAATTATCATTCATAATATCTGACCAGATTCCTGGATCACTAAGATCATCAACAACTTGAAGGCCATTACCTTCCTTAGACAACAGAGACAGGAGATGGGTGAGGTGCAATAGCTGATCATCGGAGGAGAAACTGGGACAGAAGCCACACTGGTTAACAGGAAGAAGGTGGTGTTGGTTCAAGTGTTGATGGCTGTGTTGGGTGAGGATGGATTTGATGACTTTGCTGAACACTGAAATGAGGCTGGTAGGAGAAGGTATCAGTGGTTAAGCTCGAGCAGTTGAGGAAAAGTAGGATTTTGGAGGTTTTCCACAGCTCAAGATAGTAACCTGTGGAGACAATAGTGTTATAAATGGCTGCAAGGGTAACTAGAAAGGAGAGGGGGCATTCTTTAAGGTGTCTACAGGTGATGTGGTCATGACCAGGAAATGTATCACATTTTCTGTGAAGTACTTGTTTTATCTCACACGCTGTGATTGATGTATTTAATTCTGTTTGTGGTATGTTGTCCAAATACTGGAACCTGGGAGATAGGAGTGGGACAGCAGTATTAGTATGTTTGTGGATGGTAGGGAACAATGAGTAATTAAATTGACGGACATCAGGAATAGAAAACATGTCAGAGGAATAGGATGCAAAGTGGTGAACTATGCTCCAGTTGTCAGGTAAGGGATCGTGGTTTTGGAGGATCAGGTAGTGAGATATGGGGTTATTGTCAGTGAGTCAATGGAAAGCTTTCCAGTACTTGGAAGAGTTTATGAGGAGTGTAGTGTTGAGTCTCCAGCATACCTGGTGCTAAACCCAGCGTCTTTCTTTTCTTTTTTGCATTTAATAAATACCTGATGTGTCACTCTATTTGCCAGTGGTGTGTGAGTGAATCCCAGTCCCAAGTTTGCAGGAAGGAGTGGTACATGTGACAGGATTCTGGACGAGGAGTAGGGCTTGTGGAGGGAGGTGGGATGATGAGGATGTGTGGTCTCGGTAGGAAAGTGGGTGTATATGGTATTTGACAAAGTCTACTGCAGGAATGATGTGGCATGAGGGATATCATCAGATTGTTGGAAGGTCAGGAGGTGGTTTTCAATCTGGGTTTTTGTGGATTCCCTGGAGGCATTCCAGTTGGTATGAGAATAGTCCTGGATAACTCTCTGATAGAGTTGGAGATGGTGTTTTGCGTAGGCAATGGTGAGAAGTACAGGTTGCAGTCACTTCCAATCAGATTGAGGATTTCTGCACTGAGGCATCCAAGGAGTTTGGTAGATGCTAGGATGACATCTGAGGTGGTGTTATTTTCAGGACAGGTGTGGTTTGGGATGGAAATAATATCACCTTACCGGGAGTTAGTAAACTAACATCACCACTGGAGACCTGCAGGATATCTACTATGGATGTTGAGGTCAGCGGCAATAATATAGGTGGAAAAGGTAAGGTACATGTGGGTGATTAGCTCATATGTAGATGGTGGCACAGATAATGGTTAAGGTTTGGAAAAAAAGGGTAAGGATGCAGTTTTTGGTGGAAGTATTGTATAGACGTTGTGGCCGAGCATGGATGTTCTTGAGGTGGCCAATTGCAGACATTGAGTTGGGACAGGGTATGCATTAAAAGATGTTTATTGGTGGGTAGGGAGCAGATATTGTGGTACAGGATTTTGTAGTGCTGGCATGCTATTATAAGGAATAAGAGTGGTGTGTGTGGTTGAGGACTAGACAGAGCTTAGACTAGGGTGTCGAAGTGTGTGAAGAGGAAGTGGATCTGGTTGTGGTGGTAGATGTCTTGTATGTTGAGATGGAGGACAGAGTGAGCAGCAAGCAAGATTTGTTGAAGGGTATGTGGACGTTGAAATGGATGAATGCTTTGGAAGACAAACCTTGTGAATTTGTTGATGGCTTCAGCCATGAGGATTGGGGGAGGGAATTGTTGGAATGAATGAGGGTATCAGTGGAATTGATTGGGGCAGGGAGATCAGGTTTAGATGATTGAGGCTTGGCTTTGCATTTTGTGGAATAGGTAGGGTGGGAGTCGTTGCAGGTGTTGCAGATAGGAAGGGAAGCAAGGTTAGAACGCTGTTTAAGGACATGGGAGTCTTTGCAATGTGGACAAATGGGTAGGTGTCTACAATCTGCGGTTAGGGGATCATTGAAGCAGAAATGCTTTTGGCAGCAATAGGACTGAGGACTGGATTTTGGAGATTTGACTTTTGGTGGTTTTGTAAATCAGGGCTCGATCTTTAAGGAGAGAGTCTATGGTGTAGATGGATTCAGTAAAGACATGGATGAGGTGAGTGGAAACACAATCACTGTTGATCTGAAGGGCTTTTTGATCTTATGAATTCAGGTTGTTGTTCAGTTCAAATTCCATTTCCTCATCTGTGATTTCAAGGTCAACTTTGGTGATCATGTCGGTGAGGGTGGGATGATGGCAGGGGGGTTGGGGTTGTTTGGCATGGGTAGTAAGGGGTGTTAAGGAGGCCTTAGGACCAAAGGTGATGCAAGGAATTTTGGAGAGAAGGTCTCTGCAGAGGTTAGGATTTGGGGACTTAAGTAATAGAGTCTTTTCTAGGGAATTTGTTGTATGTGGAAACTTGATAGGTATTTCTTGATTTTGAGAGTGAGGGAGTTGGATTTGAGGAATTTTGGATGTAGGTAGGAGAGGGTGGAGGTGTGGATGGTAGGGGAAGATATTGGAGGGGGAAGAGTTGTGGCTGGGTGTCATTGGGATCAGTCTTTTTTTTTTGAGTGAGTGAGGCTGATGTTGGTGTTTAGGCATTTTGTTGGTTTTTTACTGCCTGTTAGAGAGGAGGATGGTTGTGGGGGAAGGGGTGGGGCTGGGTGAATGTTATGTTGTGAAGGGTCACCTGAGAGTTGTACTGGTCCTTCAGTACAACGTGCGTTGGTTGGTACAGTGAGGCTGGATGAGGTGATGCTGGTGATGCCATCTGAGGCAAGTGTTGGTCAGTGGGCTGTTGCACTTGTGGCAGATGATAATTTGTGATTGAAAGAGAAAATATAGGGGGAGCTGAAGATGGAGAGAGATGCATGCTGTGGTAGGGTAGGATACTGCAGGTGGGGGAGGATAGATGTAGGGGGTATGGGTAAGAGGATGTGCTCCATTTAGCTATGGTGAGAGCAAGAGAAGGAGAGGTATAGATGATAGTTGTTGTGGGATGATCGATCATGGTGAACAGTGGTGAGGATTGGTGAGTGGGGTGAGTGGCTGCTGGAGTAGCATTGGGATGATGGTGATGAGCTGTGGTGGAGCTGCGAATTATGAGAATGTCTCTGATGTGATAGGGATGGAAGCAGTTACATCAGATGTGATAAGGTGGAGGCAACAAACACATGACGTCGGCAGCAAGCGAGATGGAGATGGTGGCAGTGATGATTCTGGAAGAAAGACTCAATGACAGAAATAACACATGGATCAAATACTGTATGAGACAAATAACACATGAATGAAAGACTAGTTGATGCACAGATAGCACACAGAAGAAAATCTCGATGGCACAAGCAGACTACACAGACAAACAAGTGCGTACACAAAGCATAGGGAAGTGGGCCTTATCATATGCAACATAGAAACCATCAACAAAGGAGCAAGGATAGTGTCTTGTGCATCTGTGTGTGTAGTATTATACCTGTCCCGCATGGTTGCAGCGGAGGGAACACATCTGATTTCCCTGCTTCATAATCACGGTGGGCTCCTAAATCGGACACATAGTAGGACAACACTACAGTTGGTAGGAATTCGATGCCACACTTGCAAACTATGTCATTATGGTTCTGTATTTGTGCTTTTATTTCAGCTGTCTCATTTGCACATTAACAGTGCCATACTGTAACAGACACTGTAAGCTCATGGCTTGGCTATGTAACCTAACTGCACTGCATTTCAGCCTGCACTGTAATTTCATGGTGTTGTGGTTGGCTGTGCTTGGCAATTACAGATGGCAGTCACCAGAATCTGATTTAAAGTTACCATCATTTTACATTATCATTTAGAATTTCATATAGTGGCTAAACCAATTTTGCTTCACGCCCTTCCTGAGAAAAAGTTGAGAACAGTGCAAATGTTTGTCTGCGCAGCCATCTTTTCTTATTTAATTCTTTACAGATTAAGTGTTTAGCTGATAGTTTTACATGCTGTCTCCCTCTTTGCTGATGATCAACTCCTGAACCTCACACATCTCCTATCCCCAACAGCTTAACAACCATAAATCTACCATATTTGTCTTGCTTGACCTAGAGAAAGCATACAACCACGTAGGGCATTCCAGTCTGCCTTTCAAATTCCAGGCTTACGCTCTTGCGATCAATTATGTCCATCTCATTACATCCTTCCTCTTCAATCACCCATCATGTGTCATTGTTAACAACACCAGTTCCTGCTGTCTCGTGATGACTGGATGTTGTGTGATGTCCTTAGGTTAGTTAGGTTTAAGTAGTTCTAAGTTCTAGGGGACTGATGACCATAGATGTTAAGTCCCATAGTGCTCAGAGCCATTTGAACCAACCAGTTCCTGTACCTCCCACCCCACTGCCAGAGTGCCCCAAGGTTCCATTCTCTCCCCACTCCCTTACTTCTTATACACTGCCAATATGCCGAAACCACTTCCTCCCATCCACCTTCTTCAGTATGCTGATGAATTGAATTGAATTGGATTAAATCAATTTCCTCACCCTCTGTCCTACCAGAAATCCCAGCAGTCCCTCCAAATCCACATCTGTCAGTTTACCTCCTGGTGCAACCAATTTCTCCCACCAAAATACTGACAGTAATTGTAGGATGCACTACCCACACCTTCTGTCTCCATGATTTCTATCTCACCATTTACGACCTTGCCATCCAGCTAACTAACACATTAAAATACCTTGGACTAACCTTTGGTCATCAGTTTATGCAGAACCCTCAGCTGCTAACCATCCAGCAGAAAGCCCACAATATATTAAAACTTCTAAAACTACTAACTCACTGAACATCTGGACTACACCACTCCACAGTCCTTCACATGTACAAGTCCCTGATGTGCCCCATCCTTTGCTATGCAAATATTAGATGGATCTGCAGCTCTCCTGACTTCTGTAAGTCCCTCCAGATCCTTGAACACCATGCTCTCTTCCTTGCTTTCCACATGCACTTACTTTACTTCACAGGGATACCTTACCAACTCATCAAATTCCCACCTCTCCTTGCTCACAGGGAACACCTCTGAATAACCTACACCATCCATATTGTGTTCCCTCTCTTTTCCAATCCTAGTGTGCTGTCATGCCTGTACCTACACTTACCATCAACCCTTCACCTGCACACCCTCCACATCCTCTCCCAAAGAGATTTCAACTGTCACCCTATTCCAGACCAGAAATTCCACCCTCCGCCTCGACATATTCTCAACCTACCAACTCTGAACCCATCCTATCCTATCCCACTCCCAGGGTTCCTTCCTCATCTCACCCTACCACACCTCATCCTCTTCCCCTTCCCTGCCACCCCCACCCTCTCTTACTCTACAATCTACAGCTCCAAATACCAGTTTCCCCCGTCTACTTGTCCCCCACAGCCACCTGTCTTGTCACCACCTCTTCCCAGTTTGCCATCCTCATCACCAGTACTCCACTACCTCCCTTCTTATCCACACTTCTTTTCATCTAAAATACACTGTCCCAGGGCAGTCCTTTACCAGTTATAGTGGAAGTGCACATTGCTCCATTTTTAGTAGGCAGTGTATCTTCTGTTGTGTTCAGTGTTTTTCCAGTATTTATTCAAGTGTTAAGTGTTCAAGTATTTCTCCAGTATTTTTAACTGTGCTGTCTGTCCACATTTTTATCATGTTTCTATACAATTCATGAAGAGAGCATTATATATTTTATATTTCTCCCATTAATGTCACATTTTCAATTATTATAAAATTCATAGTACTTGTGTCTCCTTTTTTTTGTTTTTGGCATCTAAGTTAATGTTAAGTTCTACTCACTGAGGAGTGAGTTATTTATACTGCTGCTAGACCCCACCCCACCCCACCCCACCCCCCAACTACATGGGGCAAGGAGGGATGAAATGACAATAAAGGAGAAAAATACTGTGTCTTTGCTTCATCAGTTAGGAAAAATTATTTCTCAACCTGACAAAAAAAAAAAGAAAAAAACACTTCCAGAAAAAAAATTAGTACACCCTTTTAGAGATTTCCCATTCATTCTAGATTCATTGTTGCAACAGTGCCTAGTGAATACATGCAATGATTACATTTACAGATCAACAGCACAAGCGGTTCTGAGGTACCAGGTACCACACCATGTTGAAACACCTGTGTTAGTATGTGGTTTAGCCTCCACCGGTGGCAGTGCAGGCACTGACTCTGGCATCTTGTCCTTCATACAGATAGCAAATACTATCTTGGGATATGTTATGCCATACCTGCCCAATATGTTCATGTAATTCTGTAAGAGTTGTTTGTTGGCTAGTTGCACAAGCCACTTCATATCCCACATATGCTTGATTGGAGACAATTTTGGAGACCATGGTGACCAGGGATGTTGCTGCATGTCTTGCAGAGCATGTTGAGTTCTATCCACAATGTATGGGTGAGTTTTATCCTGCTGGAACAACACATCACCTTAATGTAGCAAGAATGGCAAAATTATATGTCTATCAACATTCTGCACATACCAAGCAGTGGTTACCATCCCCTCCAGAAACACCAAATATAAACAAGAGTTGTAGCTTATTGCATCCCACACCAGAAGGCCTTGGATGGGGCCAGAGTGTCTTGGATGAATGCACTTTATGAGACAGCACTTAACAGGTCTACGTCATACATGCAAACTACCATCACTTGCATGCAGTCAGAATCTGCTTTTATTGCTGAAGACCACGACCTGCCATTCCATCTTCCAAGAGGTACTCTAACAGCACCAGTTGAGCCGTGCACATCAGTGCTTTAGTGTGAGTGGGGGACAGGCTAGAGGTGTGTGTTCCCATAATACCACTGCTAATAACAGGTTCGCAACAGCTTCTGTTGACACGCCTAGGCTCACAAGCCCTCTTATCTGTGCTGTGGTAGCTGTACTATCTGCCACTGTTGCCCTAACAACACAATGACTCTGGTAGGTGTCTATGGTGCATGTACATCTAGAACCTCATCTATAGGTGTACAATGTTCACATATCCACTGATACCAGCATCACTGCACAACTGATGCAGCACATCCAACTTTTGTGGCAGTTCTCTGAAAGGACCATCTCATCACTCAGAAGGCCACATGTTGACCCCTTTCAAACTTGTTCAGTTGGCTGTAAGAAGCATGAGTGCATCTCCATGGCAAGGTTACCTGCTTGCTTGACATATTTGCACCACACTGAGCCTTCTAGCTGTGAGCAATCTGTATTAAAGGGCAGACACAGATGGCACACTGGTAGCTATTATGACTATGCTATCTGTTCGTAGACAACATTGAAACCATTATCAGGACATTTACTGTACCCCAGGTGGCATATTCATCATTGTATCAGAATCAACGTATTGTTTCCAGGTGTACTAATTATTGTCCATCAGTATATATACTTTCCTTTTGACTGAGGAAGCTCTTTGTGGGTGGGAACATTCTACACAAGTTTAACATGTTATTATCAACTGAAGGAACCTTTATTACATAACATAATATACTTCCAGATATTACTGGATCTACATCAGTTAACTTTAAGAAGAGGTATCCTGATGATTCAGCTAGAGGATCAGGAAACATCATGTCTTTCACATCATCTTTTATAAAACTTAGAAATCTTAAAAATTTGTATGGGATTTATTATGTGTGGCTGCAATATTCTCTTTTGTGTGTTAACAATAGCATTTATTATTTCCTCAGATTCTGCTTCTATTTCCCCAGATACATCTGACAGTTGCAACACTTATTTGCATATTGTTACAAATGTTGCAGTCCTTTTGAATTCCATGTCTGTTTCCTTAGAATATTACTTAATGAATCTTTTCAATCTTTCCATTCCTGACTTTGCTATGTTTTCACTTTCTTTTATTGCACTTATTCCTCTATTTTACATGGATATTGTGGCTCTTACTGCTGCCACTTGTTCAGTAGTTAATTTTGAAAGTCCTCCTGCATACCTTTCCATAGCCTTCATGTGTTCTTTATAATACATACAGGAAGTGGACAAAAATATTAAAACACCATGAAAAATATGTGCTTGAACTTAAATGGAGATGCTAGCTAAGCCTGTGGGTTGCACTGTTGTATCTGACACTGAACAACACATGTGCAATGTCCTCAATATGTTGCATATGTAAGTCATGTTCAGAACTGTGTTCTGTGTAATTGTTAGTGTATTATGTCAGAGCTTGGGGCATTTGAATGTGGGCAGATTGTTGGTACTCATATGGTGGGAGCTTCTGTAACCGATGGAGCCAATGTGTTTGGTGTTTCAAGAGGCACCATATTGAAGATTTATATTTCATACAAGGAAAGCAGAAAAACATCATCCACTAAGTCACAATGTTGATGAAAGTCTGTGGTCACTGAACAGGACTGTTACAAAAAATAAGAGGATGAGAGCTGGAGAATTTACTGCTGAACTGAATTCTGAACTTGCAAACCCTGTCAGCTCCAAAACAACATGAAGGGAGCTTCATAGGCCGGGAAATGCAGGGTGAGCTGGAATTCCAAATCCCTTCAACAGTGATGCAGCATAGTGCAGAAGCCTTAAAACTTGGGCTATGGAGCAAAGGAAGAATATCATTTTTTTTTCAATTGAATTCAATTCAATTTTTATTATCACATAACATGCCTTATACAATCAAAGATTGTGACATAGGTGACTTGTCAGTTTTTACACTATATATAACAATACTAAAAATAGACAATAAACTAATAATATATATGGTGTAACATCTTCAAAGAGGTATTTTAATTACAATTATAATGCATTGTTACCATTCATGAAATCTTCTACACTATAGTAACATTTATCTTTCAGATATTTTTCCAGGTCTCTTTTGGTGCCTTTTATATTTGGGTCATCCATATCTTTCCATATTTTATTTACAAATTTCATGCCCATATAGTATGGGGTTTTTTCATATGATTTTAAACGGTGGGTAGGTAACATGTAGCTTGTTCTATGTCTTGTATCATATTGATGCAAGAAGAAGTTGCCCTCAAAAAGTTGTGGGTTTCTTTTCGTGAAAGTGAGAGTTTCATAGATGTATATGCTTGGAATGCTCATTAGATCCAGTTTTACAAATAAAGGTTTGCAGTGTTGCTTTGGTTTTGCTCCCACCATTGCTCGGATGATTCTTTTTTGTAGTCTAAAAGCTCTAAGTAAATTTGTTTTTTCAGACCCCCAGAAAATTATACTATACCTAATGACTGAAACAAAATATGCATTATATACAGTTTTTCTTACAGCTAAATCAGTAATACTATACAAGATATTCATAATATATACAAGGCTATTCAGTCGACCCAGTATGTTATCCACATGGCGACTCCATAACAGGTTTTTATTGACTAACACGCCAAGGAATTTGACACAGTCTGCAGTCTCTAATTTTTTGTCCATATACCTTATTTCACTTATAGACTGTGCAGATTGTTTTGTGGTAAAATGAACAATTTCTGTTTTCGTAAAATTTAATGTCAAGTTATTGTTTTTGACCCATGCCTCCACTTCCCCAAGTGTTTGTTCAATATGACGAATTAGGTCTACCTCATTTTTACAACAGACTACAGCTGTTGAGTCATCTGCATAGAGGATAGTATCAGACTGGACCTGACATGGTATATCATTAATATAATATAGAAAAAGCAGTGGCCCTAATATTGAGCCTTGTGGAACACCTAATTGAGTGTTTTTCCAGCCAGAGAGAAATTTCTTGCCGTTGATGTTAATAAGTACTCTTTGTTTTCTGTTTACCAAGTATGATGACATCCAGCTAAGAGATTTGCCTTGAAAACCATAGCGTGCCAATTTTTGGAGAAGCGGGTCATGATTTACTGTGTCGAAGGCTTTGGACAGGTCACAAAAGATGCCTGACACACACATTCTATCATCAAGACATCTGCTGACTTTTGTGACTAATTCATTTATTGCATGGATTGTGCTGCGGCCTTTTCTGAAACCATATTGATTGCCTAAGATAATGCTGTTAGATGAATTGTGATTTTCAATCTGATCACATGCAGCTCTTTCAAATATTTTTGAGAAAATTGGTAACAGTGAGATTGGCCTATAGTTGCCTAATTCATCTTGTTTGCCTTTTTTGTATATGGGCCGAACTTCTGCATATTTTAATCGATCTGGGAAACATCCCTCATCAAATGATTGGTTGATTATGAAAGAGAGTGGATATGCAATACTGTGACGGACTATTTTTATTATTTCAGTGGGGACCTCATCCCACCCCACAGATTTTGAATTTTTTAGGGACATTATGATTTTGATGACATCTGAGATGGAAACATGAGAAAACTTAAAACATGTGCAATTGCTATCTGTCATATTGGGCTTTGTATTTGGTGGTGAACAGTCACCAAATTTGTTACAATTTATGAAAAAGTCATTGAATGATTCACAAATGGCACTGGGTTCTGTGACAGCTCTACCATTTATCACTATTTTAGAAGGGCATTTTCTCTCTGCCTCACTGCCAACTTCACTTCTTATAACAGACCAAACAGCTTTTGATTTGTTTTTTGCATTTGAAATGAAGTCGTTATTTGCAGTACGTTTTGCTAGTTTAACTATTTTGTCAAATGTTTTTTTGTATGTGCTTACATACTTAAGAAATTGAGGGCTTCGATTTACTTTTGCCTCCATATGCAGTTTCCTCTTAGTAGCACTAGACACTCTAATTCCTTTTGTTACCCAGGATCTACTTTTTTGGGACCTGGTCCTCACTGTTACAAAAGGGAAGCATTCATTGAATACACTCAAGAATTCAGTAAAAAAGTTATTGTAATTGTCACTTGTGGAAGTGTGTTTGCTGACTGTCCACTTGGTTTGGCTTAGTTTTTTGCAAAATACTTCCACATTTTCTTGACTGAAAGTCCTACATCTTTTTGTTGTGCAGGCTGAATTTTGCTTCGGTAGTGATACAAATAGTGCTTTATGGTCTGATACTCCTAAATCTAGAAGAAATTTTTCTTTTACATAATAATTATAACTACTTACAATATTGTCAATACATGTTGCAGAGCTTGCTGTAATTCTTGTATACTGATCGAAATTGAGATTTAGCCCATTTGTGGCTACGAGGTTCTTTAAGTGGGAAGAAAATTTGTCATTAGTCCTTACATCTATGTTGAAGTCAGCACATATAACCACTTTCTTGTACAGTTTCTCACATTTTAATTTATGTAGCAATGTATCAAACTTATCTAAAAATACAGAGCTTATATGGTACCCAGGGGTGCGATATATGCTGATAATTAGTGTGTTATACTCTTTAAGTTCTATACAACAACTTTCAAATGTGCCTTCTTCATTCAGATGGCTAAAATTCTGTCTGATATCATAGTCTACCGTGGAATGAACTAATATGCAAGAGCCTCCATACCCATTGGTCCTACAAAAGCTGGTAGCCAGTTTATAACCTGTAAGTTTATTTAGGAGACTGATATTTTCAGATTTTAGCCAATGTTCATTAAGGCATATTACTTTCACAGATTGTTTCACACTTTCTAGCAAAATTTCTATATCATAAAGCTTCCTGATCATTCCTTCAGACAGACCTCTTATGTTCAAGTGCATAACGAAATTACTACTGCATATATTATTAGGTAGAGGGTCTTTAAAACTAATTTGACTATAAAGTAACGGAACGTCCACCTGAGTGTTGACTACTTGTTCTGGATTCGTTGTATTGGGCCAAATTCGGATAGAACTGGCCCCCTTCATCAGTTTCCCTGTGTGTGAGCATCTGGATGATGAGTAGGTACAGTTTTCTTGACTATAATTTCAGTCTTTGCTGTATGTTCTGAGGCTGGTTCTGGCACCTTCTCATCTTCTGGACGTGATGTTCCTGTTTGAGCTGGCGCTGTGGCTGCGTTTTTGAAATTGTTTTCTCGTTTATCCATTTCCTTGGTCGAAACTGGTTGCACAGCAATTGGTTTTCTTGCAACGTCGTCGTCTTTTTGTATTAATTTCGCTAGCATTTTGCCAACGTATGACTTGCCAGCGTTATTATAATGTAGTCCATGTTTCGTAAACAAATCTCTTGCATCTGGAAGATCAAGAAATGTTACATTTTGTTGGGACTTGCATATTTTGTAGAATTGTCTGTTTACTTTTGCAAGCTCCAGATTTACGATGGAATTGTCTTGCAGGTCGTATCTGTGAGGCAAACTAGTAACTATGATGTTCGGAACTTTCAGATCAAGTAATGTAGTTTTTAAACACTGGGTCGCATGTTTACTCTCATTTCTGTATACATCATTACTTCCACCCATGATTATGACGGCATCATTCTTAGATAGCTCATTAAGTGAGTTGCTGCTCTTAATTATCTCAGTCAAAGGTGCACTGGGTTTCGTCATACCTGTTGCCGTGAATAACGTACTGTACTCATTTATTTTTTCGGCAATTTTCTTGGCGTGGCTATCACCAAGTACAACAACCCGTCGTTTGATGTTTACTGGTTTATTTTTCGTATTAGATGTTTTCTTGGCTGCGCACTCGATTGGAAGTTTCGTCACTGATTTTTGTTCGTCATTGTTCTTTGTCTTATCACAGTCTTCGTCTAGTGTTGCGAATTTATTTGCTAGCGGTATCGCCGGAACTGTACTCACTGTCTGTTTGTTTGTTTTTCGGCAAACGCCACGTTTTTTGCGCAGAACGACGGTTAACAACACTGTCTTGTGCTAGACGATGATCTCGCTCTATCTCTTTGTATTTCGTTTCCAGTTCTTGATATTTCTGCCGAAATTCTTCATATTTCGTATTTATAGTCATTAAATCCTCTGTAAGCACACTTATTATTTTTTCTTTTGATTTTATCGTGTCCATTGCCTCGTTTTTCGTGACACTCACAACGCACTGACGGCATGTCCAGTCATGTTCGTCTTTTATATATTTTAGATTCACTTTAACACATTTGTCGTGATACCACGACCTGCACCGGATGCATAGTATACCTCTCTTTACCTTTTTTACGCAGATTTTACACACGTCACTATCACTTTTTAAGGAAACTGAGACATCGTTACAGAACAAAGTTTCATTCGGCGCCATCTTATTACTTATTTGGTCGGAAGAGTCTTATTTCACTCCATTTCCACCACCTGACTGAGTTTTCATCCCAAGAATGAAATGTGGTGGAGTTCAGTGATGATTTGGGCAACCATATTGTTCTAGTATTCCATGAGCTCCATGGTTACTCTGCAAGGTAACATTACTGCCAAGAGTTATGTGGCCATTTTGGCTGATCAGGCACATCTCATGGTATATGTTTGTTCCCCAAAAGTGATTCTGTGTTACAAGATGACAGGATCCCTATTCACACAGCTTCCATCACCCAGGACTGGTTGTGTGGGTGTGAGGATGAATTGTCACATCTGCCCTGGTCACCACAGTCATCAGATACAAATATTATTGAGCCTTTATGGTCTACTTTCAAGAGAAGGTTGCATGATTGCTGTCCACTTCCATCATCATTATCTGAACTTGCCACTATTTTGCAGGAAGAATTATACAAGATTCCCTTGAAAATTTTAGAGAATCTGTATTTATCCGTACCAAGATGGCTGGAAGCTGTTTTAAATGCCAACAGGTTTCCCACACTGTATTATACACGGTAATATGTTGTGTTTTTGGTGTTTTCATATTTTTGTCCACCCTCTAAAACACCAGATCCATCTAGGATCCCATATAGTATTTTACATACCTTCTCAACAAAGTTAAACAGACCTCTCTCCCTTCTTATATGATAGCTCATCAGCTGGTGTACCAATCACTGTAGCTGTGTGACTTTCTGTGTGTGTCATGTACTTGTTTGTGTAACAGGTGACACTCTATTAATTCTATATTCAGTTCTTTCAGTGTATCTCTACTCTGCTAATTTTCCAGCATTCTGAAAGCATTTGGTTATATAATCTAAATTTGCATATGCTACAATACTACAGTTAGTATTGTGAGTTTCAACTTCCAATAGATTATTATAATACGGTCCTGAAGACTTATGTATTTTAGTTTCTTCAAAATTCATTGTTATTTATGCTACATTGGAGCTTGCATGTAGCACTGTTGTTACTAGTAGTAGTGATGTTCTTCCTGCATGTGCCATACCTCAAATTAAAATTATTGTTAAAATATGTTTGCATGTACCTTGATTACTTTGTTTCTTTTAATATTTGTTACTACATTCAGAGTATCTTTGTTTACTACTTCATGTGGCCCTTGACGCTGTGAATCTAGAGTTCTATATCTGCCACATGTTATGTCTCATCGAAGAGCAGTACTTTGTCACCCATCTTAAATTCCTTTGGATTCTGTTTTGTATCATATTGTTCTTTCCTGGTTTCCTCATTCTTTACTATCAACTCTTGAGCTATTCAGCGTGCTTCCTGCATTCTTACTCTTAATCTATTCACATATGTTACATAAACTTAAATTACCCAGGTCGACTCTTGTCGCAGTATTCCTGGTGTATGTGCTTTTCTTTTATACAGTAATTGCAATAGTCTGTACTCTCTCTTGCCGTGTGGTTTGATATTAAACACATAAATTGGATGTGTTATCCACTTATCCCAAGGACTTTTATCCACAGTTACAAAATGTAATGCTTCAATCTGCACCAGTGTTTATATGACTTTATTCTCTTGAGAATCCTATACATTTTTTGGTGTCTCCCAGTGGAGTATCACACATCTCTCTTAATATGTTCTCCTTCTCTTGGAGATTAATTTCCTTTTTGCTGTCTGTTTTCCTTTCTACTTGTGCTTGTTATACACTCATGGGATTACTCACCCTGCTTGCTTTTGCTACAAACTCTCCTCTGTTGTTGCATCATTATTTTTGCAAACTATCTGTTTCTCATCTCTTTGTTCCTGTTCTCTGAGCATTATTCTACTAAGAGCATCTGCATTGCCATTCAGATCTGCTTAGTTAGTAGATTACCTCATAATCGTACTTTTCACAATTCAGTCACCTCTTCAGGAGTCTCAAACTTGGCTCATTTATGTTGAAGATTCATATTGACAGTTTATTGTCTGTTACCACTGAATTCTTAAAGCCAACAGTACCTTTTCTGTGATATTATAGTTTTATTCCACCTTGTTCATCAAAGTGTATGCTGTGACTGCATTTCCTCACCAGCTCCATAGCCTTTTGACAAAACTTCCCAAAACTTCATTACTTGCATGTATCATTGCTATGAATATCTTTTCAAAGTCCAGATACTGAAGTAGTGGTGGATTAACAAATTTCTCCTTCAGTTTCTTGGAAGTATTATTTTTCTTTCATGTTATTCACATTCCGCTCATTTCTTTAACATTTTGTGAAGTGGCTTCACAATTTTGCTAAATTTAGCAATAAATCTTTGGTAGTAACCAGTTAAGCCTAAAAACCATTTTAGTTATTTGTTGTTCTTTGCCATGTATGGTGTAATTTCCTTGTCTGTAATGCAGTGGCCAAATCACTTCCTTCCATAAGAATGTACTTTTCCAGTTGCAGCTTTAAATTACACTCTTACAGTATATGGAGGATTTCGCAGAGCTCCTCATAATGCTCCTGCTGGTTCCTTCCATATTACACTATACCACCTAGAAAAACGAAACATTAAGCCCTTGTAAATCTGCCACAAGCATGCTCATCAGCCACTGGAATTATCCAGGGCCTCATTTCATTTGCTCATACTCATAATGGTGGTAGTTTCAACAGAACACAATTTTTTCTCTGTCCTTACCATCCACCAATATTTGATGCTATGGTTGCATCAAGAAGTACTTTGTTTTGTGTATTTTCACCAGCCACTCTAATTCATCCATCACTAATGTGGTATTCCTCAACTGAATACTGTCCTTCAACAAATTCATTGCTGTCACTATACACCTGTCATTTCACACTCTCACTAATGACTCTGTTGCTGCATCCCATGTACAGGCTCCTGTTTTGAGATAACAATTTCTTTGCCATTCACTATGTCACAGTAAATTACCATCCACTTTTAACAACATTATCTTTCCCTACTTTCCCATTGAACTCCTGATCAGTTTCAAAACCATAATCTTTTGTTTCTCTTCTACTATTAACTATTCTTACCACTTTTCCCACATAATTAATCTAACTTAACCTTATCCTGTGTTAGAAACTCTGTACCAGCCAACCCATTTTATGGAATTTGCTTACCCTGGCCCATAAACATGAAAATTATATGTGCAATACCCGGCACCTTTCACATTTAGGTGTACTTTCACTGTAAAAATTGTACTTACCACTTTGCTAGTGATGCCATTCAGCCAAAGCCTTTCTGCTTCATTTACTGTAGCTGTACAGTTAACAGGAATCCTCATTTTCTTTAGTAGGCATAACTGCACCCATGTTTTATCAATAACACAATTTATTTCTTAATTCTACACAGCTCAACACTAATACATCATTTTGTGGCTCGGTCTATTACATAATTTGTGGGCTTATTTAATGTGACAATGGCATGACTTTGTGTCATTGTCAGCTCTTGGTTTTCCTGAATTTTCCCAGTTCTACTTGGCACTGGCACTCTGCACTTTCTCTGTGCATGTGATGCACCTTCACGGCTATCTGTTGGTATTCCTACAGTTCCCTTTAAATGTGTTAGAATCTACAGCCATTACTACCATTAACTGCACTCAGCTCTCCCCTCAGACTTGCTCTGCTAGCCACCCTGCCAACAGCTTCTCTGCAGTCCCTTTGCATTTCACCAACCCTTTATGTCCACATTTCATCTGGTTTCCATGGCACTTACCTAGCTTGAAATTTCTTACATAGATAATAGTCAATAGTTCTCTTGTTAGAGGAGTTCTCTTCAAGTACCTGTTTCCTTCATCCCAAATACCTGTCCTTTACTGCAGTTGTAACCTTGACCTCACTTCTTCAGTGATTCTTGCTTTTAAAAATTTTAGTAAAATTTTGTTTTCATCTGGTTTCACTAGTTCAAGTGCAGAAGCAATATTTTTGATAAATTCCCTCAGGTCCCACTTGTTACCATCAAAATATTTTTGTTTAATACACAAAGTTTCTGAGGCACTAATTCTACCACTACCTGAAGAGCTTACTTTAATAGTTGGAGCCATTTTGACCAGATCAAATAATCTAGACAAATTATTCTAAAAAGTTACACTTTTAATTTACCTTGTTGCTGTGTCACATTGGGAAAAGTCACATTGAACTGCATTGCTACATGTTGTGATGCGTCTGCCGCTGTACCTCTTGGACTGAATCAACCATGTCACTTGCAATGTGGCAGCTGCTCTAGCTCTCAGATTCACTGTTACTGGTTACTGTTGCTGCAAAGTTTTGACACCCAGCATCTCAACCTGGGATGTCTGGCTGTCTCCAGTGATGGTCACCACTTGCTGTTCTTGGTGCAGCTTGCAATCAGCATAGTGCTCTGCTTGATCAGGAGGCATTTCGGGTGCCTACTCAGAATGGTGCCTACATGCACCTATTTTTGTTGCAATTACTGGCTGCTGTTGTCCTATCCTCCATCACTTGAGAAAATTGTGAGTTGCAACAACTTCCTGCCGGTGCTACAGTCACTGCAACAAAGCCTGTCATTTCCAAATCACGTGGCCAAGCCTACAGTAGGCACCTAACTTATTATGTCACATTCTGAGCATGATTTTTGCAAGGGATTCCAGTGACAAGGTTTCATGCTAAAAGAAACTCAGGCAATTGACTGAAGTGATTTAAATTCCCTGAGGTTTACATTGGTGATTGGAAGATGACAAGGAGAACCAAGCAACTCAGGAGATACAAGTGACTTCTAAGTTTATTATGAAGTTCAAATTATAAAGTGACTTTCATAAAAGAGGTGCCTCCACACTAAAACCAAGTTCTTTACACAAGACTGTTAGCACTTAGCACTGTTCCATCTGATTACAGAAATTCTTGCATAAATCTCAGATCAACAGAGCCTTGTAGCTATCGAACTCCAGCCTGTAACTCTGATTCGTACTGTCTAATATCTGACTTTTGCCAACATCTGCTCACCAACTTCTCTCTCTCCGGGTACTAGGCTAGTAAGTTTCATTTTGCTTTCCCTTTGACCCTGCCTGCCAATGACATGGTGTAATTCAAGGGGCTTCACACCAAGTTATTGTCTAACTTGGTTAATTCTTCTTGAGAAATCTTTCTGAAGCTGAATGGAGGGGATAGAAAGCCATTCCCCATATTGCTGCAGAATATGTGCTAAACCTTTCTCTGGATTTTCGTGAAATAGTTTAGTCCCCACCATAAGCCTCTCTTACCTTCTCTCTTACAGCATTTGCTCTCTGTTTCAGTTATTGATCTTTTATTGCCTAAGGACCTTTCTTCATTAATTCAGCCATCTTATATCCTTTACTGTCTCAGGCCTTCGCTTCATTAATTCTGTCACCTTATTTATCCTTTACTATCTAAGGACATTGCCTCATAGATTCTGTCACCTCATTCCTCCTTTTATCATCTAAGGGCTTTGCCTCATAAATCTTGTCAAATAACTTATTTTTATAGGCCTCCCACATTGCAATCCTCTGGCCATACAAATGTGGCCTTCATGGCTTTTTCTCCCACACTAAAGTTTTGTCTTTATTTTCAACATCATTTACAGGACTTGTGTTTTAGCTACAGAAATGAGACATTTTTGTATACTGGAATTATCTTGGATGTTTTGAATATACCAGGGAAAGTGCCTGCTTGAAGTGAGAGGTCACATAAGTGTATAAGTGGTTCCCCTAGTTTTAAAGCACTCTTCTTTAAGGTTGTTGCAGAGACATCATCAATACCTCTAGAGTTGAAGATTTTTAATCCTTTTTATTGCTTTTGCTACTTCATGATGTATGACAGTACTGATGTACATTGACCTTCCACGTGTGCTTATTTTATATATTTTATGTTTGTGTTTTATTTTATCGTGTTATTTGGAACATGTATGAAAAAGTTGTTAAATGTGTTAGATACTTCTAAGGGCTCAGCTACTTTTTTTATTTTCTTGTGGTAATGGTATATTTTTACATGATGCTCTGCTTTCACCAGTCTTTTTTTAACAACACTCCACATGGCCTTCACTATATTTGTTGAACAATTTTAATAATTTCGTTACCTTCCCATCGATATGCAACAAAATGGTAGGAATACACACTTACGCTATTTCATGCAGTTCTTTGCACCACTTACCTTTTGTAGCATCAATTTTGTGATACAGTATTGGACTAGATAGGCTGGCTTCAAAAGAAATTATGTAGATCAAGGAAAAGACACAAAAATAATTGTAACTAAAAAATATAATTTATCTTAGCTAAAGTTAGAACATAACACAGCATAAATGTACCACAAAAACACAACTACTAACAAAAAAATTAATGTTAAAACGTATAACACTTTTTTTTTGCCAAGTTGCTTTTGATATGGGAAGCATCTGAGCAGAAACATGCCTCATGAAGGGAGCATCAACAAATTTTGCTGTCCACCATATAAACTGAAAGATTTAATAGTGATGATGTTATTTGTCTGTAAGATCTTTTCTTTGTTGCCATCTTTCAGGAGGAAATTATCACTGATATATATAAGCATCAATGATTTTATTTCTGCAGACCAGCACAGTCAGAATGTCACTCGTAATGACATAGTTGTCTGTGCATCCACAAAATATATATCATTGCATGCACAGACACTAACTTATTTAAAGATATCCCTTTTGTGGATATTTGCTAGATGATAACCAATGCTGATATCTTGACTAAACAGTACACATCAGCTACTACTTTGCAAGTTAACTGGAAGTCATCTATGAATTGAATAGTTCTTTGCATTGCATGTACAAACTGGCATGCCCCCTGAAATGCTTCTTGCAGTAATGTGCTGTGACCAGTACAGATTGGCACTCATACGTTCTACCATTATGAAACCTTCTTTGAACAGTAGGCGTCATTGCTAATATTACCATTACATTAGCTGAAGGTAGGACAGGAGGTTGTTCAGTAGACCATATTCGTGTATAAACACAATAATTTGGAACATATTGGCGCAAGGGTACACTCTTATTCCTTAATGTACATAGCAACAAATATCTGTCATTAGTACACATTATAGTTCTTGACTGTCTTTGTTGATACTAAACATATTATTAGAAAAATGTTTCCTCGGTTAATGAACAGAACTATGGCTAATACTCAATCACTTGTCCAGTTATGTCTAAGTCTGACCCATTCAGTCAGCCAGTGGTCTTCTGTCACAATCTATATGATAAATGATGCTTTGAATCTATTGGAGCTAGTTGGGTAACCCATCTATCTACAGCCACTCTTACATCATTGTTTTCTGTCTGGTTCCGTAGAAAAAAAGAAAGCATCACTTGATGAAATAATTACTAAGAAAGTTCATGTGAAGCATAAGCAAATATTTAGAAAATGCTGAAACCTCAATTTAGTAGGAAACTGAACTGAAGATGATGATGGCATTATAGTAAATGACAGACTCTTTATGTGGTAAATGTCTTGGGCTCCCTTTGTCACCTTATTAAGAATTATATGTGTGTTAATTCTAATGTTCAGTGACAAACAAATTAGTAGTGTTACCTGGGCTGATAGTGTAAATATGGAGGGTTTTCAAAATAATGGAAGTGGCTTTGGAAACATGATTGTTCTAACTGTAGTGAGTCAAAGCTGAACTGAAATATGTTATTCATGTTTTGAGTTTTGTACAAAACATCATATGGTATAGCATCTAACAGTTTTGTGATTTGTAATGGTATAGCAATTGTGGTACTGCAACACAAATGACTGAATTTGTTCATTAAACTTTGCCATTATAGTAACAATGTAAATTGGAGTTCTACTGTCTCCAATAAGGTGTCCACATAATCTTCGTCATAATTTATGCTTGAAGAGTAACAGTTAATCTGATAGATTTAATTATATGAAGGCATGGTGTCTGTTCTTTTGAACATGTCCAGATGCAGTATTTTGCCATATATATGTCTTCAATTATACAGACACATATGTAATGTGTGGTTGGGTACAATGTGACAAACATCAGGTAAAATTCATGGCTTCTCAGCAGTATCAGCTCATGAAGATGCTAATTTAAAAAAGATCCCATTATTTTCATAATCATTTTAAGACAGTAATATATAATGAAAGACAGCATACTTCTTATTTGGCCAGTACTTATGGATAGCTGGTCACTGACTTCAAAACTTCCGATGAAGAAACATGGTAATTCCAAGCAGAAAAAGAAGTAAATGAGTAAAATTTAGAAAAATAAAGGTAGTACACAAAAGTAGCTAGGTTCCAGAGCTCTAGAAAATATTATAACTCAATCTGTGGACATATAAATAACTCAGTAAATAAAATATGTGGTTCCACATAGGCAGGTTTAGAAAACCTCATGATAATAATCAATATTTGAGTATTACATTTTGTTATGCATTTCAAATTATGTACCTTTTCATTCTTGAATGTATAGTCCATGACATTATCTTTCCTTTATTTGTTGGTTTAGAATATTCCACTTTTATGTGACACTATCCTTAACAGTCCTGTAAATATTCACAATAAAATTAATGTGAAAGTTTTTATACACTACTACAGAACAAAGAAAATTATGGCCCAATGGTTAATACCAAAGAAATAAAGAGGAATGTATTACATAATATTCACTACAAACATATCATGAATGTTCAGAAAAGAGGGAGAATGCAAAAAGAGTAATGCCAACTCAGTCATTTGATAATCATCAGCTTATTTTTCCTCATTTGCAAGTAATTATTGATTAATCATTCCATTAATTCATCACAACAAACTTTATTTAATTCCCTTCTTTAAATTAAAAAAGAAAACTTTAATTTATACAATGAGACTTGTCTACATGGCACTACATATAACGAGTACAGTTTAATGCAGTCCTAAAATATAAAGTGCTGTAGTAACAAAAAAATATAACATTTAGTAGAGTCTGCAAAAATATTAATCTTAAATATGTAACCAGAATGAGTTGTGTAATTAATCATTTATGAGTAAGTCCCTGTTTTTTTCTTGCCTTCAATTCATTTTCCATCCCTTTTGCAATACAGGCTTGTACAGATTATGTGGTTCAGCTAGTAAGAAGAGAATACTCAGAGAAGCATTTGAACGCAATGCCAGAACAGTAGATCTGTCACCTGACAATGTTCCTGATATTAATGTCATTACAGGTAAGAAGTTACTTTTATAAATAGTCAAGTAGAAGTTTTTATTTATTTATTTTATGGATACACAAGCACTACATAAATGTCTCATAAACAAATTGTATACTATTAATGGATATAGTGCCCTTTAAGAAACCTCACCTCTGGAAAACAGTTTTGTTGTAGCTTCTCTACTACTGTTTTTGTATTAGCTCTTTTTATAGGTTGCAATTTTACAAATGTTTAAAAGTTATTCAGTATTCTACAAACATGTTTTCAATTCCTGTTTGAATAAGCAAATGACATAATAAGTCAACAGCTACTAACTCTCATGGTGTTCTAGATAATGTAGAATGCACTATGCTCTCTGTGGGAACTATTAAAGCTCTAACCCCCTGTCTTTTATCGAAAGCCACTAATCTTTCTCACATCTTGCTCCATAAGTTTTTTAACATCACTGTTTTCCATAATTTTGCAATTATTTTTCTGGGTTCATAAGTCCTGTAACTTCTGTGTAAACAATCAGTTACTTGTCAGCATGTTGCTGAGGGAAGCATAATTTCCACTCTTGGGTATCCAAAATTTTATTCCTAACTAATAAGCCTTTTTAAACAGTTTTGTATTAACTAGCCATTGGAAAATCAATAGCATTGTAAAATTACTTAATTTTTCTAATATTTTCATCTTAATTTTGTTTCCTTTGCCTTCACTGCCATATTGTCATGTTGCAACCACAATTGAGTCCAAATCTGAAAACCAGGTCATTAGTGAATTATGACATTAGTGCTGAAAGCATATTTATTGTAGACACCAACCTACAGACATAATAGATCTCACTCCTGGATGGAGACTATTGCTATTTATATAAATATTGAATATTCCATAATACACAAACAATAAATTCTGAGAACATTCCAGCAGTGATAAACACTAAATAAAAAATAATTACTGGTGGTTGTGTTTGAACTGGCAACCCACAGCAAATGAACCAGCAATGTTAAAGGCTCTGTCATGCTGCATGCAGGACAACTCACAGCATTGCTCCTTCTCCTGGAGAAATGATGACTTGCTGTTTCAGAAGTATTCAGTGGAGCCAACTGCACCACATTGAATATAGATTATGTCAATGGTCCTTCGTATGGCAGCACTCAAAGGCCCCTCATACTGAAGCTTTGTGATCTTTGCGTGGGTCTTCAGTTGCCTCAAACAGGAAGTCCTATTCATTGATGAGTGCCTAAGGATTGTAGTACGACTCCATAAGGAAGACATGGTTGCTGTCTCTGCACTTTTGTCTTCTCAGTGAAGGTTTATACTTCTCAACTTCAACTGTGAAGTCAGACAAGTGATGAAAGAGATGATACAGCACAAAGTAGCATTTCAGTAACTTTTTGATAGTCCTACTTTTTGCACCCCCCCCCTCCCCCCCCCCCCCCCCAAGAACCATGGACCTTGCCGTTGGTGGGGAGGCTTGCATGCCTCAGCAATACAGATAGCCGTACCGTAGGTGCAACCACAATGGAGGGGTATCTGTTGAGAGGCCAGACAAACGTGTGGTTCCTGAAGAGGGGCAGCAGCCTTTTCAGAAGTTGCAGGGGCAACAGTCTGGATGATTGACTGATCTGGCCTTGCAACACTAACCAAAACAGCCTTGCTGTGCTGGTACTGCGAACGGCTGAAAGCAAGGGGAAACTACGGCCATAATTTTTCCCGAGGGCATGCAGCTTTACTGTATGGTTAAATGATGATGGCGTCCTCTTGGGTAAAATATTCCAGAGGTAAAATAGTCCCCCATTCGGATCTCCGGGCGGGGACTACTCAAGAGGATGTCGTTATCAGGAGAAAGAAAACTGGCATTCTACGGATCGGAGTGTGGAATGTCAGATCCCTTAATCGGGCAGGTAGGTTAGAAAATTTAAAAAGGGAAATGGATAGGTTGAAATTAGATATAGTGGGAATTAGTGAAGTTCGGTGGCAGGAGGAACAAGACTTCTGGTCAGGTGACTACAGGGTTATAAACACAAAATCAAAAAGGGGTAATGCAGGAGTAGGTTTAATAATGAATAGGAAAATAGGAATGCGGGTAAGCTACTACAAACAGCATAGTGAACGCATTATTGTGGCCAAGATAGATACAAAGCCCACACCTACTACAGTAGTACAAGTTTATATGCCAACTAGCTCTGCAGATGACGAAGAAATTGAAGAAATGTATGATGAAATAAAAGAAATTATTCAGATTGTGAAGGGAGACGAAAATTTAATAGTCATGGGTGACTGGAATTCGAGTGTAGGAAAAGGGAGAGAAGGAAACATAGTAGGTGAATGTGGATTGGGGCTAAGAAATGAAAGAGGAAGCCGCCTGGCAGAATTTTGCACAGAGCACAACATAATCATAGCTAACACTTGGTTTAAGAATCATGAAAGAAGGTTGTACACATGGAAGAACCCTGGAGATACTAAAAGGTATCAGATAGACTATATAATGGTAAGAAAGAGATTTAGGAACCAGGTTTATATTGTAAGACATTTCCAGGGGCAGATGCGGACTCTGACCACAATCTATTGGTTATGACCTGTAGATTAAAACTGAAGAAACTGCAAAAAGGTGGGAATTTAAGGAGATGGGACCTTGATAAACTGAAAGAACCAGAGGTTGTACAGAGTTTCAGGGAGAGCATAAGGGAACAATTGACAGGAATGGGGGAAAGAAATACAGTAGAAGAAGAATGGGTAGCTTTGAGGGATGAAGTAGCGAAGGCAGCAGAGGATCAAGTAGGTAAAAAGATGAGGGCTAGTAGAAATCCTTGGGTAACAGGAGAAATATTGAATTTAATTGATGAAAGGAGAAAATATAAAAATGCAGTAAATGAAGCAGTCAAAAAGGAATACAAACGTCTCAAAAATGAGATCGACAGGAAGTGCAAAATGGCTAAGCAGGGATGGCTAGAGGACAAATGTAAGGATGTAGAGGCCTATCTCACTAGGGGTAAGATAGATACTGCCTACAGGAAAATTAAAGAGACCTTTGGAGATAAGAGAACCACTTGTATGAATATCAAGAGCTCAGATGGAAACCCAGTTATAAGCAAAGAAGGGAAAGCAGAAAGGTGGAAGGAGTATATAGAGGGTCTATACAAGGGCGATGTACTTAAGGACAATATTATGGAAATGGAAGAGGATGTAGATGAAGATGAAATGGGAGATATGATACTGCGTGAAGAGTTTGACAGAGCACTGAAAGACCTGAGTCAAAACAAGGCCCCCGGAGTAGACAGCATTCCATTGGAACTACTGACGGCCTTGGGAGAGCCAGTCCTGACAAAACTCTACCATCTGGTGAGCAATATGTATGAAACAGGCGAAATACCCTCAGACTTCAAGAAGAATATAATAATTCCAATCCCAAAGAAAGCAGGTGTTGACAGATGTGAAAATTACCGAACTATCAGTTTAATAAGTCACAGCTGCAAAATACTGACGCGAATTCTTTACAGACGAATGGAAAAACTGATAGAAGCTGCCCTCGGGGAAGATCAGTTTGGATTCCGTAGAAATGTTGGAACACGTGAGGCAATACTGACCCTACGACTTATCTTAGAAGAAAGATTAAGGAAAGGCAAACCTATGTTTCTAGCATTTGTAGACTTAGAGAAAGCTTTTGACAATGTTGATTGGAATACTCTCTTTCAAATTCTGAAGGTGGCAGGGGTAAAATACAGGGAGCGAAAGGCTATGTACTATTTGTACAGAAAGCGGATGGCAGTTATGAGTCGAGGGCTATGAAAGGGAAGCAGTGGTTGGGAAGGGAGTGAGACAGGGTTGTAGCCTATCCCCAATGTTATTCAATCTGTATATTGAGCAAGCAATAAAGGAAACAAAAGAAAAGTTCAGAGTAGGTATTAAAATCCATGGAGAAGAAATAAAAACTTTGAGGTTCGCCGATGACATTGAAATTCTGTCAGAGACAGCAAAAGAATTGGAAGAGCAGTTGAATGGAATAGACAGTGTCTTGAAAGGAGGATATAAGATGGACATCAACAAAAGCAAAACGAGGATAATGGAATGTAGTCTAATTAAGTCGGGTGATGCTGAGGGAATTAGATTAGGAAATGAGACACTTAAAGTAGTAAAGGAGTTTTGCTATTTGGGGAGCAAAATAACTGATGATGGTCGAAGTAGAGAGGATATAAAATGTAGACTGGCAATGGCAAGGAAAGCGTTTCTGAAGAAGAGAAATTTGTTAACATCGAGTATTGATTTAAGTGTCAAGAAGTCATTTCTGAAAGTATTTGTATGGAGTGTAGTCATGTATGGAAGTGAAACATGGGCGATAAATAGTTTGGACAAGAAGAGAATAGAAGCTTTTGAAATGTGGTGCTACAGAAGAATGCTGAAGATTAGATGGGTAGATCACATAACTAATGAGGAAGTATTGAATAGGATTGGGGAGAAGAGAAGTTTGTGGCACAACTTGACCAGAAGAAGGGATCGGTTGGTAGGACATGTTCTGAGGCATCAAGGTATCACCAATTTAGTATTGGAGGGCAGCATGGAGGGTAAAAATCGTAGAGGGAGACCAAGAGATGAATACACTAAGCAGATTCAGAAGGATGTAGGTTGCAGTAGGTACTGGGAGATGAAAAAGCTTGCACAGGATAGAGTAGCATGGAGAGCTGCATCAAACCAGTCTCAGGACTGAAGACCACAACAACAACAACAACTTTTTGCACAGGCATAAAAATCTATACCAGATCTCTTGATATGTGTTTCACTGCCTGGTGCATGGTGTTACAGCACTGTAGGTCCTCCTCTCAGGTATCCAGGGTAAGTATGTGAGCCAGCTCTTTGCTTCTTCAGCTCTGATGATTAAGTGTTTCATGTAGTCATCCTGAGTATCATCTGGTTGATATGTGAACAGTGTATCCACTGTTGTTAGAGCATCACAGCTGTGAAGCAGAAGGAATGATGTGATGTGTGTAGTGTCTTGCTTCATCGTATTATAAACAAGTGTCATGCTGGGCAGTTTTGTATCCCATTCTCTATATTCACCGATGATTACATCAAGACTCTATCTGCTAATGTTCTATTAAAGTGTTATGTAATGTCACTTATCTTGTTTAGCAGGCAGTTGTCATACTGTAGCTAATGTTGCAACTTGTAGTTACCTTTGATACCAGTATTGATTGGAAAACTTTTCCATGATCAGAAATCATCACACATGGTGCTTCGCGCTTCAAAATGATGTCTTCTACAAGTAACCTTCCAATTTTTGGAGTTTTGGTGGTTGGAGCACCTTTGGTAACTATGTATCAGATGAGATAGTCAGTGATTCCTGTTTGTTGATTTCAGGCACCTCACCAAGAGGTCAATTCCAATTCAGTGCAATACCACTGCTGCAGGCATAATTGGTACCAAATCTCATGGCGGTAGCTCTAACATATGCTTCCACTGCTGGCATTCTTTACAGTGACGCACATAGTCTCTAACAGATCAGTAGGTAACTCAGCCTTGATAACTGCATCTGATTCTGTCTAGAATCGTCACAAATCCCAGGTGACCAGATATTGGAACATCATGGAAAGACTTCAGGATAGTCGGTTGTTGTTGAGCTGGGATGATGAACAACCATTTCCACCCTATCAGATCATAGTTACTTTATACCATGTTCTGTTTCTTAACTGGAATTCTTCTTTGGTTGCATCCTCCTCCTCCAGGTCCTCTATGGTTTTCAGTAGTGTTGGATCTTCTCCCTGTTTAGTAGCAATATCATTTACTGCAGTAATGACTGGGATTTCATCCACACTACTGTGTTCCACTGAAGGATTCCTTGAAAAGCAGTTGGCATCCTTGTGTTTATGTCCACTTTTGTATACCACTGTGACATTGCACTCCAAAAATGATGCAGTCGTTGGGCTACATCATCCGATATAGAGATTTATGGTCTATCATAATAGTGAATAGTTTGCCAAATAAATGTGGTTAGAATCTCCTGATGGCCTAAACAACTGCAATGTATTCTTTCCCAGTTGTAGAATTTTTCAGCTCAGACTTGGAGAGTAATATGATGTGTAAGCTGCCATCATTTCAGCACTTTCTGAATTAGCACTAGAGCTGCATTCATCCCATAACCTCATCTGTGGAGTGAAGTTCTGTCTTGGCATTCTCATCACACAGTGCTAGATCTGGAGAAGATGTTAGTGCCTCCTTAAGGACAAGGAAAGATCCTTGTTGCATCTTGTTCCAGGAAAATTTGGTGACCCTGTGCATTAGTTCTTGCAACACATGTGCCTCCTTGCAGTAGTCCTTTATAAGTCATCAACAGTGTGAGCACTTCCCAAGACAACTTCTCACATCACAACTGCACCTAGGGTTCAGATAATCTGTGACTGCTCTTATTTTATCTGGATCAGAATGGACACCATCACCACTAACTGGGTGCCCCAAAATTTTCATTTCTTGTGCAACAAAGAGACACATTTTTGGATTTAGGTGGAGGCCTACTACATGAATACACCTTAAAGGTGCCTTTACACTAAGTTCAAAACATGTACTGCAGCAATGTTCCCAACATTGTTCATGGCTAATGCTGGGCTACCAATGTTCTTAACCGGTTGGGAGCACAAAAACAGTGATCGGTGACTGTGTTGGTACAGACCAGAGAAATACTATTTCTGGTCTATTACCCATGAAATGCTGCTTTGCAGGGCTAGTGTTTGTTTATTTTCTGACCTACTTCACAAACTGCAGGAACTATTTGAGATATGGCTGGCTTTGATATTTAGTATAAAGATGCAAGTTTTGATAGGCATCCTTCAGATCCTGTTGCCAGATCTGAAGAGTAACAGCATACCTCACATGAATTGCTTTTCTGAAATTTATGTCTTTTTTTTAATAAATGGCCCTATAATACTCATTAGAATTTCAAAACTGGATGGTGACATCCTAGTGAAGTTATGAACATCAGAATCATCTTCCAGATTCAGCTCACGCTGTATGTCATTCCCGCCACATCATCTATGGTGCCAGTAAACCTCTGATTCTTTAAAGACTCAATCTCTCTTCAAACATCTGATTACTTTACAAATGAGTTACTATACTGGTAATGTGTTAAATATTTGACTTTAAGCATGTAAGCAAGAAAAAGTTTAGAAAAGGTTTGAAATTATGCTTGAAATTTGTTGGAAGATGCATAGTGCTCCCATTATCAAACAATTATTGCATATAGTTTGTGTAATTAGCACTGCATTTTAAGCAAAAGCAAAGTTTTCATGCTTCTAAATGTCTATGATGTCACATCTCCTGAACTGTGGCCTGCAAAAATTATGTGCCCTGCAACAAACTTTTGACATCACACTAGTTGGCTTGTCTGCCATACTTTGTGAATGCTTGGCTCCAAGCAGGGTCCATGGGAAATCAGTATGTTATTTAAATGGTACCCACTAAAGGTCTTAACTTTGTCATGTGCTATCAAGAGCTTGCATGCATTGAAGCACACAGTCAAGAATTATTAAACTCATCAGAATAGTTACTCATTCACCATCAGATATGGCTGCTGGCACTTGTAAAACTTGCAGTGTCACATGCTGTGACATACCCACCATGACCTATTTTTCTCGTGGGCCCAGACCTGAACTATGAGTCACACAGTGATATAATTTTGCAGGCACATTCAATTGTATATATGGATACTTTCTGCAAACTAGTAAAAAAAATAATACATTAAAATGTTACGTGTGATACTGAAGTACTCCTATAATTATACAGAAAAAATGTGACAAGCAACAAACTTTTTTCTTTTCATCATTTTAAGGGGAAGGGGGGTTGAACCAATGACAACTACATTTTTTTCTTCATCTACTTATTTCGTTGAATATTATTAATGCAGCACCACATATCATTAATTCTTGCTCTTCACCTATCATAGCAAAGATTTTGATGCTAATAAACAATATGAATAGTTTGGTGCCAGTTCATCATAGTAGATTATGTGAATAAATAACATAGAAATGTTTGTCACTAGTGTAGACAGGCACATGAACAACAATCATCATTGCCAACATGTTTCTAACTTTGATGGAAAAATTTCTCAAACATTGTTGTGAACGGAAACACATTTTTATACTCACAAAGAGAGCACACAGCAATTGGATTGTTATATAATTTTTATATTTATGGTACATGAAGTTCAGAACTCAAATATCAGTCATCCAAAAAAGTTCGACACAACTCTAAAAAATTCTCAAGAAAGTCGACATTGAAGTTTTCTGACTATCTTTTCTACACTAAATTAAGGACAAACTTTGACAACCATTGTAGCTCTGTAGTGGAGTGCTCCCATGCCATTGGGGGGACCTGCATTTATTTCCTCATAGATTTAAATTTTTCAGCAAAGATGCATGTTCTGCAAGCATTTCTGTGTGGCATAAAGTACATTAAAAATTTAATTTGTAATGTTGTTTTAAACAAAGTTGATTGACAATCTTTTATAAAAGAGCAGTAATTAATTGTTTATATCGGGAATGAAAACTGGATTTTTGTGTAGGATACATAATTATAAATAAGAAGACCATTAAATATGTGTTAATTAGCATAGTTTTGAAGTATTTTATATTTAAATGATGTAGCTTTTTGAACTGAATTGAAAATAAAATAAAATAAAATAATGACCTAAACAAGATTCAATCCAGCAGCTACCATCCTCAAGCGCTACCCGTGTTTTTCCATGTTTATGTATTTTATGTCTCATGGAAATGCTTGTCGAACACACACCATTTTTGGAAAATTTGAATATACTGGGAATCAGACCTAAGCCCTCTACTTGATAATCGAGCACTCTATTGTGAAGACACACTACTCATCAGAAAACTGATCTTACTGTAGCATATTAAAGGTGGTTGGAAAACTTAAATGGCAATTTTCTTGAGAAATTGTGAACATTGTATCTAACTGATGTGGGTAATTGATATATGAATTCTGAACTTCACCTATCATAAGTATAACAAAATAAAAAAATCCAATTGTCATGTGGTCCTGTGGCCAGTGTAAATGCAGCTTAACACAGTTGTCAGTCAACTTAGATGTTCCTCAGAGGTCTTCGAAAAAAATGACAGTGTCATCCACACAGCAAAGGAACAGGGTCCATTTAAGGTGCCAAAGCAAGTTGTCCATAACATACTCGGAAGTGTCTGGGGTGTTCCATAGTCCAGACAGTGCAACTTTCAACTCATGAGTGCTATCATATGTTATTAAGGAAGCCTTTCCAGGTCATTCTTGTCAACTTTGATTTGCCAGTAGCCTGCTACATGTCCATAGTTGAGAAATACTTAGCACAGTTCAAGCAGTCTAGAGTGTCTGTGATGAGAGCAATGGGTAGCCGTCTTTTTTCATGATTTTGTTCACTCATCAATAAATATGCCAGAAGTGCCATGTGCCATTCTTTTTCTACATGAGGACCAAGAACTCTCTGAGGGTTCAATGATGTCATCTTACAGCATATTCTCCACTTTCTCCTGAATTATCAACATCCTTCTCTTGCTGACATAGCTAAGTTCACATTCTAAGGATACATAAATTTACAGATATAGTAGCAAATTGTCACTGATTCCTATGAGTCAAATTTGAGCAACAATGGAATGTAAATGCATGATGTGGAATCATTGGTGAATTCATCATTGAAATATGTTTTAATGAAAAGACATTAATTTAAATATCCTCCAAGACATTATGGAAGTATTTTGTGAGAATGTACATATCATACACTGAAATGCCAAAGAAACTGGTATAGGCATGTGTATTCAAATACAAATATACATAAACAGGCAGAATATGGCACTGCAGCTTGCAACACCTATATGAGACAACAAGTGTCTGGCAAAGTTGTTAGATCAATTATTGCTGCCACAATGGCAGGTTATCAAGATTTAAGTGAGTTTGAACATGATGTTATAGTCAGCGCAATGGGACGCAGCATCTCCGAGGTAGCAAAGAAGTGGGGATTTTCCAATATGACCATTTCATGAATGTACCGCGAATGTCAAGAATCCAGTAAAACATCAAATCTCCAACATCGCTGTGGTCGGAAAAATATCCTGCAAGAACAGAACCTATGATGACTGAAGAGAATCATTAAACATGACAGAAGTGTAACCCTTCTGCAAATTGCTTCAGATTTCAATGCTGGGTGATCAACAAGTGTCAGCATGTGAACCATTCAACAAATCATCATTGATATGGGCTTTCAGAGCTGAAGGCCCACTTGTTTACCCTTGATGACTGCACAACACAAAGCTTTATGCCTTGTCTGGGCCCATCAACAGCAACATTGGGCTGTTGATGACTGGAAACATGTTGGCTGGTCAGACAAGTCTTGTTTCAAATTGTTTCGAGTGGATGGACACGTACAGGTATGGTGACAACCTCGTGAATCGATGGACCCTGCACATCAGCAAGGGATTGTTCAAGCTGGTGGAGGCTCTGTAATGGAGTGGGGCATGAGCAAACGGAGTGATATAAGACCCCTAGTAGGTCTAGATACAACACCAACAGGTGACACATACATAAGCATCCTGTCTGCTCACCTGTATCGATTCATGTCTATTGTGCATTCCGATGGACTTTGGCCTCCAGCAGGACAATGTGACACCCCACACGTCCAGCACTGGTACAGATCACTCCAGGAACACTCTTCTGAGTTTAAACACTTTCACTGGCCACCAAACCCCCTGGACATGACCATTATTGCGCATATCTGGGATGCCTTGCAACATGCTGTTCAGAAGAGATCTCCACCCCTTCGTACTCTTACAGATTCATGGACAGCTCTGCAGGATTCATGATGTCAGTTCCTTCCAGCACTACTTGAGGCATTAGACGAGTCCATGCCACATCATGTTGTGGCACTTCTGCTTGCTCGCGGGGGCCCTACACGATATTAGGCGGGTGTACCAGTTTCTTTGGCTCTTCAGTTTACTGCAAACTGTGCACTTTCATGAGGTGTAATACTGCTTCTTTCTGCCAGAGGACCTGCTATCTGTGGTGTGACTTCTTAAAGGTGTTGAGAACTCCAAACTGTTAACTTCACTCTAAATAAACCCAATATATTTGAAGGTTGGCAGTTGTGTGATTACACTATTATCACCAAGAAGAAACCAACAGGTAGGGTTGTGTTGATCTCAAAGGAGACTTGTCTGCCACAGTAGAAGATGTGGCATTCTCTATATAAGTATGAGCTTCATAGTTGGTGAATTCAGACAGCATACCCATTCCTGATGTTGTCCTAACATCCTGTAACTTCGTTGGGCACATCAGTGTAGATGTCCTTGATCCTATTGAAAGTGAATACTTATCTACAACTACATCTACATACATACACTACAAGCTACAATATGGTGCATGGTGGAGGGTACCTTGTATCACTACTAGTCATTCCCTTTTCTGTTGCACTCACAAATGGAGCAAGGGAAAACAATTGGTTATATGCCTCCATACAAGTCTAGTTTCTCTTTTCTTGTCTTCATCGCCCTTATACAGAATGAACATTGGTAGTGGTAAAACCATTCTGCAGTCAGCCACAAATGCCGGTTCTCTAAATTATGTCAGTAGTGTTTTGTGAAAAGAACATTGCCTTCAATTAAGGTAGTCCCATTTGAGTTCATGAAGCTCTTTTTAACACTTGCATGTTGATCAAACCTACCAGTAACAAATCTAGCTGCACACCTCTGAATTACATTGATGTCTCCTTTTAACCCAACCTGGTGAGAATCCCTTACACTCAAGCATTACTCAAGAATGTGTCGTACTAGTGTTCTATACACAGTTTCCTTTACAGATGAGCTACACATTCCTGGAATTCTCCCAATAAAATGAAGTTAATGCTCATCTTCCCTACTACTGACCTTATATGCTCATTCAATTTCATATCTTTTGTGATGTTACGTTCTAGTAACTGGGCCATACAGAATGCCTCACATCCACACATTTCCAGCCTCAACACCAATCTGAAACTTATCCAATACTACTCTCAAATTGGAAGCCATCCTTTATCCAATGAACACTGTGATGAAATCCTTACTGCATCTTCCTTCTTCGAACAGACTTTATCAGATCACTTATCTTCCCACATCCCATTCAAACCCATTTATCTTTATTGCTCCATAATGCCTTTTGAGCTCTACATCTTGTCTATGAGTTCAATTGATTGATCAAAGTATACTAAATGCAACAAAATGCACTGAGTATACTGCAACCTGAACACTACACTCCCCTTAAACTCTTCTATGTGCTAGAAAGCCTTCAATCACCCCACTGGTAACATTCTTAGACCATACTACCCAATCCCATGCAACAATCATGCATTTCCTAACAACCTAAATAAAGCTAAAGACTTTGCATCCTATCTCTCAGATATTGTTCCAGCCCCTGATGATGACCCTTAGTTTGATTATTCCTTATTTTCTAAAATCCATGATGCCATTGTTGCACCCTTTGCTCTTAAGTTTTAATACATTGACCACACAACACACACATACATGAAATGTATTCTCAGTAGCAAATATGGACAACCAACTATCAGCTGTATAATGAAATGTCAACAACAAAAATTTGTGTTGGGCTGGGACTCAAACCCAGAATTTCTGCTTATTGCAAGTGGTCGTCTTACTGTTTAGATTAGATTAGATTACATTTACTTTCATCCCAATTGATCCGTAGTGAGGAGGTCCTCCAGGATGTAGAGCATGTCAGAAAAACAATAATACATGACAAATATTTACAACTCAAACAAATAAGCTAATGTACCATTCCACAGGTCCCAAGTAGAATGATCGTCATTTTTTTAATAAACAGTATATGAAAGAATCATTTTACAAATACTAATGCACTGAATTTAAAGTAAAAAAGTTTTTTTTTCATTTATAAGGTAATAAACATGTGATAGAACTACTATAATACTTATTTACTATGAACACATTACTGCACTGAAATGGTGCAGAAGTTAGATTGTACTTACACACACACACACACACACACACACACACACACACACACACACACTTATTTACAATGAACACATTACTGTACTGAAATTGTGCAGAAGTTATATATATGGTCTACTGAGAAATTCATCAGTGGAGTAGAAGTAGTTGGCCACCAATAAATCCTTTAGGCTTCTCTTAAACTGAATTTCATTGGTTGTTAAGCTTGTTATTGCTGCTGACAAGTTATTGAAAATGTGCATACCTTTTTGTACAAGAGTAAGTGACTTTAAATCCTTGTGAAGATTATTCGTATTTCTAGTATTGACTCCATGAATTGAGTTGTTTGTTTGAAAAAGTGATATATTTTTAATGACAAATTTCATTAAGGGATAAATACATTGGGAAGCAGTAGTTAGTATCCCTAGTTCCCTAAACAGGCTTCTGCTGGATGTCCTTGAGTTCACACCACATATAACTCTTACTGCACATTTTTGTGCCTGGAAAACTTTAGCTTGACTTGGTGAATTACCCCAAAAAATAATCCCATATTACATTATGGAATGAAAGTAAGCATAGTATGCCAGCCTTTTCATTTTTATATCCCCTACGTCTGACACAATTCGTATTGCAAATAGAGATCTGTTAAGACGCTTCAGCAGTTCTGTGGTGTGCTCCTCCCAGTTGAATTTATTATCAAGCTGTAATCCTAAGAATTTAACACTGTCCACATCTACTATCTGCTTGTCATCGTATGCTAGGCATATACTCGTGGGACACCCCTTACAAGTTCTGAAATGCATGTAGTGTGTTTTTTCAAAGTTTATTGACAAAGAATTGGCTAGGAACCAGTGATTAATTTCCACAAATATTTTATTAGCCGATCTTTCTAAGACTACACTTGATTTGCTATTTATTGCAAAGTTTGTATCATCAGCAAACAAAACGAACTTGGCATCTGGTAATGTTACTGATGAAAGGTCATTGATATACACAAGAAAAAGTAAGCACCCTAAAATGGAACCTTGTGGGACCCCACATGTAATTAGTTTCCACTTGGATGATGCCTGATAGCTTAATACATGTCTCTTTCCTAATAACACCTTTTGTTTCCTGCCAGAGATATAAGATTTGAACCATTCTGCAGCATTTCCTGTTGCACCATAATATTCTAATTTACTTAAAAGGATATTGTGATATACATAGTCAAATGCCTTTGACAGATCACAAAATATACCAGCTGCCTGCAATTTTTTGTCTAATGAATTAAGCACATTTTCACTGTAAGTGTAAATAGCCTTCTCAATATCAGAACCCTTTAGAAATCCGAACTGTGACTTTGACAGAATGTTATTTGAGATAAGATTGCACATTAATTTTTCTAAAATTTTTGAGAATGCTGGCAAAAGTGAATTTGGATGGAAATTTGATGCTATTTCTTTATTTCCCTCCTTAAACAGTGGCTTAACTTCAGCATATTTCAACCATTCAGGAAATATTCCACTGATAAATGACTGGTTACACAGATAGTTTAATATGTTACTTAACTCAGAATCACATTCTTTAATTTTCATCATACCCACTAGAAGTTTTTGATTTTAAAGATTTTATGATGGACATTATTTCTGCTGGGGTAGTGAGGGTCAAATTCATATTATGGAAGTTACTTGAAATGTCTGGTCTGAGGTATTCCATAGCAGCATCTACAGAACCTGACAACCCCATCTTTTCAGTAACAGTTATAAAATGTTTGTTAAAAAGTTCTGCAACACTATAGATGTCTGTCACCAATGTATCATTTACTCTTAATGCTATTTGTCCCTTTTCACATCTGGTTCTACTGGTCTCCTCCTTCACTATATCCCATATTGTCTTTATTTTGTTATCTGATATCACTATCTTTTCCTTGTTATATATTTGCTTTGATGTCCATATAACAGTCTTTAATATTTTGCAGTATTTCTTGTAATGTGCTATAGCATCAACATCAGAACTGTTTCGGATTGACAGATACAGTTTTCTTTTTTTCACAGGATACCCCTATTCCTTGAGTAATCCATGGCTTCTTTGTAGACTTTCCTCTAACCTTGGTTAGGCTGTCTGACATGACTCATGGCCTGACCTAAACTTCCATACAGCATCAAACACATGTCTACAACATGCACTTGTACATCCATTATGTATATTCCTATCCAGGGGAGACATTTTAATTGAAAGTCACTCAGGCACTCTGGTATCATACCACAAACATATCTTAATACACCAAACACATCACAAGACATAATACAAACATTATATGATAAATGAAATGTACCTCCTGGTCATGACTGTATTACCTATCAGTATGTAAGAGAATGCCCACAATCCTTCCTAGAAATTCATGTCAATATTTATAACCCAATCCTTCACACAAGCTACTATCTTTAGGTGTGGGAAATTTCCTATATCCTACATTTTGCTAAACTCAACAATTCTGCCAGTGACAGCTCCTCCTATCAATTATCAGCCTCATAGCAATGTTAGTAAGGTCTTCAAATCTATCCTCTCCTAAGCATACATTAGTACCAAAACTAGCAACTACCTCTCACTATCAACCTGTGTGGCTTTCATTCCAACTTTTTCTTTGACTACCAGCTCTTGTATGTTAACCATCTCCCATCCCACCAACTCAATTATCATAGATTTGCATCTTTGTGGTCTTTGACTTGAGAAAGCATATGGCTGTGTTGGCATTACGGTCTCAATTTCAGACTTAAGTTGTATTTACCTAAAATAAACTCTGTTTACTTTATTACATCTTTTCCAACCAACCATCCATTCTACGTAATCACAAACAACACTAGTTTTCACATCTCCCAATCCATTGCAATACGTCAATAATATTGCCTACCTTTTGGTGTACTGAATGCTCCAGAAACTCCACTGATCCTTTCAACTCTGACTTAACCAGTTTACCTATTTGTGCATTAAGTGTCTCCTTAAAATCAAACTTTCAAGACACAGGCAATAATTATTACAATGACTCATCCACAGCTTCCCTCACATGATCTCTCCCTAAAGAACCATCTACAACCATCCTATCCACTCAACTCTCACACTAAGATACCTCAGAAGAGATCTTCACCACAAGCTAAGATGGAAACCACACATGCTAACCAACCAACAAAATGCCCATGATAGACTAAAAATGCTAACCATCTGCATAAAGGGATTGCATCCCTCCGTCATGCTTCACGCTTACAAAGCGTTAATCTGGTCAGTCCTCTTTTATGCCCATGTTGCTTGGATTTTTGCTTCACCAAAATTTTACCACTCCTTCCATATCCTTGAAGGGAATGCTGTCTTCCTCACTTTCCAAATCTGTCAACAAACTCTTGCTAGGATTGTGTATGAGTTTATTAATTTCTCCTATCTCCTATCTCACAGTCTATCTCATGGTCAGTTTGTTAGTTTCAAGTTCCATGGATCATTTTTTGCATGATAAATCAAAATGACGTGGAACAAGTCATTTTATATTCACATCACAAATTAACTTGTAAATATGGTTACTTGCTGAACATTTATAAGTTTTTCTTTAATTATCACACTCTCAGACAAAAAAGGGGCACATCAGGTAGGGTTTATCTGAATGGGATTGAAAATCAGGAAATGTGATTTACATTTACAGAAAAACAAATAATTGCAATTTCAGAGCAATTGGATATTTTATTCAAGAGAAAGAGCTTCACAAACTGAGCAAGTCAGTAACGTATTGTTGCACCTTTGGTGTTTATGTATTCAGCTTGGCATTAATTGACAGAGTTGATGGATGTCACCCTGAGGGATATCGTGCAAAATTGTGTCCAATTGCCATGTTACATCACCAAAATCCTGAGATGGCTGAGGGCCCTGCCCATAATGCTCCTAACATTCTCAGCTGGTGAGAGATCTGGTGATATTGCTGGCTAAGTTAGGATTTGGTGACCATGACAGCGCGATGTAGAAACTCTCACAATGTTCAGGAGGCATTATGTTGCTGAAATGTAAACCCAGGATAGCTTGTCATGAAGGGCAACAAAACACCGCATAGAATATCATTATTGTACTGCTGTTCTGTAAGGCTGCCACATATGGCAACCAAAGCAGTCCTGATATGAAAAGAAATGGCGCCCAGATCATCATTCCTGGCTGTTGGGCCTTATGACAGGTGACAGTCAGGTTGGTAACCCACTGCTGTCTGGGGCATCTCCAGATACATCTTCAATGGTCATCAGGGCTCTGTGTGAAGAGGGTCTCATCATTAAAGACAATTCTGCTTCAGCCAGAGAGATTCCAGACCAAAGACATGTCTGGAGACAACCTGGACAGTGGTAGGGTACCAACATGACTATCGCCCTCCATACAGCCCAACAACCATGAATGACGGTCTGGGGTGCGATTTCTTTTTATAGCCATACTTCTTTGGTTGTCATCCACAGCAGCCTTACAGCACAGTGGCACAGTGACAATATTTTATGCCCCACTTTGCTGCCTTTCATGGCAAGCTATCCTCGGCCTACATTTCAGCAAGATAATGCCTGCCTGCAACCGACAAGAGTTTCTATGCCATTTGTCTTCCTGGTTGCTAAACTTACCTTGGCCAACAAGATCTCTGTATCTCTCCCGAACTGAGATCATTTGGAGCATTGTGGACAGGACCCTCGAACCATCCCAGGATTCTGAGAGTCTAAGGTGGCAACTGGACAGAACTTTTCACAACATCCCTCTGAAGGACATCAAACAACTCTATGAATCAATGCCATGCTGAATAACTGCTTGCAATCTATGTGATAGTTACATACTTTTTTTAAAAAAATTGATTTTTAAAGCAAATTATTGTGACCTTCTTTTGGAAGTCAGTTTTAATTTGTTACCCTGTACACCAATATCCTCATTCCCAAGGCACTGCCACAGTCGAACACTACCTCTCCCAATAACATACCAACTCTAGACCCAAAACATCACAACACTGAGCAGCAGACAGGTACATTTACAAGTAGATTAAGGTATCAAAGTCCTCCTTTAAATTTATAAAAACACATTCACGTTCATACATACACAACTCCCACATGCATGGCCTCCCACAGCCATGGGCTCTCACCTGGCAGTGTTATTTGGAAACTTATTGGTGGGCCATCTAGAGGAACCTTTCCAAGCCACTCAGTATCCTAAAGCCATAGTCCAGTTCAGTTCATCCCATCTGTCCTCAGTCTCAACACCTTCTCTCTCATCCACTTCACCTGATCTCCTTTAACCCATCATGTTACTTTACTGGATATGAAGTTACACATCTCCAATTGCTCTATTAAAACTTTTGCCCATAACAAGCCCACTAACCATCAGCAGTGCCACCCTTTTGATAACTGTTAACCCTTCTATGATAAAAAGTCCTTACAATATTGTATGGCCACCCATGGGCAGCACATCGTAGTGACTAGTAATCCTTTGGCATCGTGTTGAAGGTCTTATTAAGAGCTTCACAGACAGCTAGTCTGCAAAACAGATCATTCCAACCATATCCACATATGCCAGTAATTGCCCAACCATGCTCAAAAACTAGCTGCAAACGAATATCCTCATCATTATCCAATATCATTCTGTCCCATCACAGGCATACCTTATACCACTGGGCACAGGGCAGCTATGAGTCAGTCAGATCATATATCAGCTCTGCTGTAACCTTACACATTCAGTTATGTGTGCATAACCATTGACTAGCTGTCCACCTAAATGAAATGAATGGCTGCCACCCAACTGTGACCAAGAGCAGTGTTGACCACACAGTGGCAGAACACTACTGACTACAGTATTCTTACTTGAGTTCTGTGGCTGTTTCAAAACATTTGCGATCTTATTCAACCCTTCTCCCCCTCCCCCCCTCCCCCCAATTACGAACACCAGTTTCTCTAAGTTACATTGAAGGGAATTAAGGACTTTTCTTATAACACATCCTAGATCTTTACTGACCCCTGCCCCACATGCACCTCCACATCTGTCTTCATGCACCCCTCTCCCCACTCCCCTCCCCACTTAACTTACTCCACACACACACACACACACACACACACACACACACACACACACACACACACACCCCTCTCTGCAGTCTTCTTCCACTTCCTTTGTTCTGTCTCCCAATCTGTCACTCTTCAGTGTGTGCTTGCACCATGGCAAGCTCACCACAGCCCCTTGTTGCCTCTTCCTCACAACCATTAGTCATCCTTTGCTCTTACCCTGTCGCAGCCTCCTTTCCATTCTCACCAACTCCACCTGACACAACCTCTCACGTTAGTTGAGATACAGCACCTGTACAATGTAGGTATGATATCTATATTAGGTAGTTGTGATAAAATACATCATCCATAAACTTGGAATGTTTTTAATCTTGTTTATATGCCAGGAGACCAGTCAATAACTCAACTCAACTTTTACTCCTTTCATTATTTACTTACAGGTACCAAAAGTAGACATAAATATAGATACTGTAAATAAAATTCCATATGTGAACTTTCTAGGCATCCAGATGGAAAACAAATGAAGGTGGCACCAGGATTTAAATAAGTGAACAAAAAAAGCTCAGTCCAAACCGCCCTCTATTTAGAACTGTCTCTCACATTTACTCCCTAGTGAATGTAAGATACACTGTAAAATTCACAATCATACTGCTAGAAGTAATAATAATTTCCTGTAACAGCTTGCAACCAGACATGAGGGTGAAAACTGGAAATATGAGATATTAAAAAATAAAGTAAAGCATACTTTGTCAGCCATTCATTCTGTAACTGACGGGAGTATTTGGATTCTGGGATATAAATTCAGGTTAGCATAAATTTTTGTGTTAAGCAGATTTTAATTTTTCCAGTAAATAGCAGACCTCAGAGTCAGTAAAGTTTCATAAACACTTCTTATGATGCAACTGATAAAAACAGTAGGTGCTTTTCTGATAATATATGTAATATATTAACAGGGGTCATCATATTAAAACCTTGAGAAATACCTCTGCAATTCCTTTTTGGCTCTACCAACTTATCCCACTGCCATGTCCTCAAAGGTGAAAGCCACAAGGTCCCTGGACAATGCTCTCCTATGGAGTGTGCCTCATATCTGAAGCTTATTAGCTATGGGAGGAAACCCAGAAAATCTGTCAAGTCAGGTGGCCTAGAAGTGGTAGCATCACCACTTAATTACTCTAGCAAGAGGTTGCTATCCCCTTATAGAGGAAAAAATTCAGCTCAAAATCTTCACAGAAATATACTAATTTATAATGCAGTAAACGAAGAAAGGTATCTAGAAGTAATTCCCATAATTAAAGATGTGAGTAAATTAGCACTAGTTGTAATTGTTTTTTAAAATACTTAACAGAAGTAATGTGCAATGGCTGCCTCTACCTGTAAACATATAACTTGGCTCATGCCACATACCTGATGGTTCTGTTTTATGATGGGATATATGGAAAACAATCTGTGAATGAGGGAATGTATGACACCATGTATTCCTCACAGTCATTTGTGATTTTAGAACTCATTCTTTAGTATAATATGGCTGATATAAATATACTGTTACGATCATAAAGGAGCAGATTACCAGACATTTTCCAGTGATTGCAGTTTACGACTTTTCTGTAAAACTGATTAATGAACCAGAAACACATGTTAAAAAGTGCAAATAGGTCACAATATTGAAGTCATCAGATCATTATATGATTTCTGAATGTCATATTCTTTATATTATGGTTCTGTTGTCTATAGTTGATTTTTAACTTTTTAGTTGAAAATCTGTTTCACCCTCTCCAGTTTCTCTTTGCCAACAGGCAGCAAAAAATTAATAAACATTTAAGTTCTGGAAGTAAGAAACCCATAAATACTCATAATTGGTCAGGTTTCAATTCATATAATGAGTGTTGAAAAATGGATCAATCAGCAAACTGTTTTATTTTGCACTCTGTATTAAGACAAAATATTTTTTTTTTTTATTATTATTTTGCGATAGGGTGCAACATATCACATATATATTCTATATCAATTGCAATATATTTATACTGATGAAACCATTTCCTTACAGGTGTTCTTAAAGACTATCTACGTGAACTTCCTGAGCCACTTTTCACAAAATGTTTATATCAAATGATGGTTGATGCTTTAAGTGTGTGTCTACCTGATGATCCAGAAGGAAATGCAAAGCTTATGTTTTCAATTTTGGATTGCCTACCAAAAGTGAACAGGGTAAGTACATGCTTGAGAAATCCACAATTTTTTCACATGATTAATTTAATAATATGACTTAAAAAGAGTAAAATGCAATGAAGATAAAAAAGGCATGTACAGACATTGGCCTTGAAAGCTCCACATGTTTGTGCCTTAAATTCTGACTGTTAGATAGCCCACAAGGTGAAATTCAGTCATACGATTTTTAGGGTTCAATTCCTCAGTCAGTAAAAACAGAACTATTATGGGATCACTTTGTTGTCTGTCCATGAAGATACTTTTTTCTAGAAATGGTAGAGCTATCAAGTTGATATTTATGTCAGATACTACGGTCTATGTTCCCTTGGTAGTATAAAAAATTTAAGCTTCAAGTCAATGCAATGAAAAGATACATCCATTTATGTCACATATTTTGATACTTGCAAACTCACTCTTCAAAACCTACATATGAACTATCCATATAAATAATTAAGTTTGTACAGACTCCTTAGAGCATGAGTCAATCACACTTGGCCAGTTTCTGATGAATGTGAAGACCACTCGGTCTGCTCATTACTTTCTTTTCAGTAGTGTAAAGTTGAGTTCATATTTACTGCACATAAAGTAAACATTATGGTATTAAACTGCCCTTTGCTGAAACAGATTTGTCTGTAAGTGTACCAGTAGAGGAAAAGGTAGCCATCCCATGTGTCCATATGTCAAGAACCAATAATTGTTTGTTCTATAAAGAGGGACTGTTCAGTAGTCACATGCAAAACAAGGCCTTACCAAACATCAGTTAAAGTTTATTTTGTATGTTCTCTAACTCTTTGTATTTTACATAATTACCAAAACCATGCTGCTGCCATGAAAATCGATCATTTATGCATAAACCAAAGAATTTACAATCTCTACAGGTTTTTGGTAGAATGTAATCAATCACAGTATTTTGTCTGTTTGGTCAACTTGGTTTAAAATGAATAATATTAGTTTTTTCTATGTTTACTTTTAAGTTCTCTCTTTCAAAGTGAGCTCTTGCCTTTTCAATAAAGTTATGTGTCTCTTCAACAAGGCTGGGCTCACTGTCTGCATAGTAGACATCAGATGTATCAGCTGCATATATAGTGATCAATTTCTAAAGTCATTAATATATATTAAGAACGATACAGGACCCAAGTCTGAACCCTGTGGCTAACCATTCTTGGTACCTCCACAGCTTGAGGACTCTGCTGATGTTTTTAGATTATCTGTACTTTTAATTTCGACCTTCTGCTCCTCCAGTTAAATATGAATTAAACTATCTGTGCAGTGCCCCACTCATACTACAATACTTAAGCTTATCTAGAAGACTTTCATGATTCACACAGTCAAATGCCTTTGAGAGATCACAAAATATCCCAATGCGTGATGTTCGATTATTCAAGGCATTTAATCTGTGAAATCATACATAGCATTTTCTGTTGAAAAGCCTTTCGGAAAACCAAATTGACATTTTGTTAGCACTTCATTTTTACAAATATGTGATGCTGCTCTTGAACATGTTACTTTTTCAAGAATTATGGATAAAGTTGTCAGAAGTGAGATTGGATGGTAATTGTTAGCATCAGACCTATCCCCTTTTTTATCAAATGGTTTAATAAGAGCATATTTCAGTGTATCTGGAAAAATGACCTGTTTCAGTGAGCTACTACATATGTGGCTGAGAATGCTACTTATCTGTTGGGAACAAGCTTTTAGTATTCTGTTGGAAATGCCATCAATTTGATGTGCACTTTTACTTTTGAGTGAATTTATTAGTTTCCTAATTTCAGTAGGAGAGGCAGGTTGAATTTCAATTTTATCAAATTGGGTAGATATTGCCTCTTCCACATACTGCCTTGCATTTGCTAATGAATAGCTGGATCTTATTTTCTCTACAACACTTAAAAAATGATTGTTAAAAATGTTTTCTACTTCTGACTTTCTGTTAACAAACTTTTCATTGAGTCTGATAGAAATACAGTCTTCGTCTGCTCTTCATCGCCCGATTTCCTTTTTAACAATATTCCAAATTATTTTAATTTTATTATCAGATGTGCTAATCTCACACATGATGCACATACTTCTGGAATTTTTAATAACTTTTCTTAATACAGTGCAGTAGTTTTTATAATGTCTCACTGTTTCTGGATCACTACTCCTTCTAGCCACAAGAAACATTTTCTTTTCTGTTTACAATATATGTATTTAAGCTTTTTATGGAATTTAAAAAATATTCAAAAAATTGTGTGTATACCTTTCTCCCAGAAACTGTTGAAAGTATTTCTACAAAATTTTCTCTGGTTAATCTTCTTGGATGTTAATTATAAATCTGTGAGTATAATATAAAATTCATGCAAAATTCCAAGTACTTTGCACCATATTCAGCTTACACTTGGTATTTCAAAATCTGCTCTTGAGACATGAATTTGGTTTTGTAGAAATAAGTACAAAATTTCAATATTCTAACCTTCACGAATGCAGAAAAAAGGGTATAAAAATTTAAAAAACAATATTTTCAGGAAATGCAATTCAAAGTTTAACCCAGCGTTTTTTCCTTGTCACCTCTTCAGAAGGCCCCAGATTTGTAGTCAGTGCCCTCGTTCCCTTCAAGGCTTCTAGTTTTCACCTTCTTTCCTGTAACAGGTCTTTAACTGACTTTTCACCTGCAGAGAGGTACTGTAAATCTACTTTCCTCAAGATATCTTGAGTGAAATTTCCGATCTTAAAGCCCATACTCTGTAATACCTTCATCATCCCTACATTCCCATGATTAAATACAGAAACTGCATCATAAGCTGCAATTGTGACAACTGTAGCAGATGAAAATGTTGTTTTAGGGCATCATTTCCAAATGAGTGAATTTAGAGACTCATTTGGAATCTGGGTTTTGTCATGAACACACTTTTTTAGAAATTTAGGATTGGCCAGAAACTTGTAAGTGGGCATGAAAATGTACAATATGTAATCCTCTCCTTTGAGTCTAATTCACAAGATCATTGTTCACTGAGATAGTACTGATGTGTTGCTTCAAAAAAGTGAGTGTAGCACGAAGGTCACATCACACATTTAAATATTTTTAAGGCACTTCAGATGTGATTTCATCACTGAAACATTGGGAACTTACTATCCGTGAGGTGTACCAATAAACAAAAAGTAAATTGAATATTGACATTTTTGGCCCACTTCATGAACAGCCCTGCTTAAAAAATAATTCAAATTTTTACACCATTCATTTATATGACATCCCTGGTAACTGCCCACATTACAAACAAACTCATTGTACAATGCACTGGACTGCACAGCTCCACACACACACACACACACACACACACACACACACACACACACACATGAAGACAGAGACAGAGGCGCACACAGAGAGAGAGAGAGAGAGAGAGAGAGAGAGAGAGAGAGAGAGCTGGTGTCAGGACCTCAATGATACTTCCACCATGCTGCTGAATTCTCTGTGTAGCACCCTTGGTCCATCTGAAAAAGCTGAGTCATCATGTCACCACAACAAAATGAAATATTGAGCAAGAAAATGAAAAAAGGTTAGAATTGTCCATCACAGATCCAGGATGTAAGATTTTACAGTGAGAATCATTAAAGTATGATAGTTTACTGTAGAATGACAACTGATTATTATTAAATAATGTCAGTTTTTACCATGCCCCATCCTGTGTTACCTAAATAATCCTTGACTTTGTAGTGTGAATTATTTAAGGGGACCACACTCTGCCTATCTAACCCACGTTAATTTAGGCAAGTATTTGACCCATTTCTGAAAAAAAAAAAACTATTTGATGCAGGACCTTAATATTTTTCTATATGTTACATGATGCTAATAGCGTCAATTGTACTAAAATCTACTTTATCCATTTTATAGTTTTTAAGAAATACTTTTTTAAATTTATTAACAAGAAATATTAAGTTTTTTCTGCTGAAAATATTTTTTTGTGAACTTTGTAATGCATAAATATTAATGACTGTAGTACCAGAGGTGGTTTTTTATGTTATGCAGAGTCTCTGAAAATTTCATTCATTTATCTATGATAGTTTCTGATGTAATGAGGCATATGTATTGAAAATTTTAGTTTGCAGAAAATTGACTTTAAAGAAAAAACTTTTGAAATTTGTTACTTATAGTTAATTAAAACTGTCCTGCTGCATATGATGGCCCTTCTTTGGCCTCTAGCAGGTCTTCCAGCTTTTTTTCACCTTCCTGGATGTTTGCCTTGCTTTCTTGGCCATATTAAATGCAGACCTGTCTACATCAGCTATCCTCATTTTATCACAATGTTGCAGCCCATTGATCATATTTTCACCAGGATTAATTCCCAGCTTTTTCAGTACGCAACACTTTCCAAAATTACCACAATTGAATGTAATAACAGCATCATGAACTCCTAGTTTCATTGTATGCATGCCTAAAAATACAGTTTTAGGAAGGCGTTTCCAAATTGTGCTGTTGAACATTCATTTGGTTTCTGTGTCTGCCCATGCAGGCATTTGCTTAGAAGGTCAGGATGAGCCAAGTCTCTGAAAATAGGTTTAATTGCTGTAATAACAGCAGCAAGAAGAGAATGCTGGTGAGCATAAGGTTCTCCAGTTGCCTGAGCCCTATTGTATTTGCACCACGAATTTTCTCCTGATGGACACATCCATGACATGGCTTATCGTCAGTAGAGGATTTATGGAAGAATATGACCCAAACATCTCTCTTCATTGCCTCCAGATTTTCTTTATTTCTCCATATTGCCTGCCCATAGTATACCTGCAAGTTTTCTATTTCAGTTGTAGTTAACCGACCCTGTCCGGTCAACAATTTTCCATCTTCTAATTTTTTTCTTCTCATATCAACAGTTAGTTTTCTCAGCCTTGTTCCCAAACGTTTTTGAACATGGCCTATACATTCTATTTTGCTAATAATGGCATCTCCATATGGTTTAGAGTTCACCACATTGTTGTATGCCTTACTATCACCATTGCCCAAATATTTAGTGTATCGTACACCTCTTGTTTCTACGGAGCGATGAAATATTTGTTGTACTCGATGAACTTCCATACCACCACTTGTTCCTCTAAAATTAGCCACACAGCTGTGTTCTTTATGTTCACTGACTTTACAACATTTGCCATATTTAGACATTATCTCCACATTTTACACTTTACTGGTGTCTACACTTGTGGCAGTCACTACTCCATTCAGAGAAGTATGTCCTCTTTCCTGCTAACTTCCATCAAATGCAGCTGCAATATCTGAACATCCATCGTTTTCTTCCACTGCTTCCCTATCAGCCAGTTTCATGCTTTCCTCAGTGACCTCACATACAGCTTTCTTTAATATTGCAGTCAGTTTTTCAAATTTATTTGGTGGTTGATTCATCACTGAACAAAACGTTCTCCCTGCAGCCATGACCTTGCCAATGGATCATAAGGCCTAAAATAATCTAGTATTGATGTCATAAGGGCCACTTGAATCTGGTTTTGAAGAACTCATAAACGAAATCACAGCTGAGCATTTAGTGCAAATTAAATCCAAAGCAATTGGTAGGCTTTTTCTCCCACTGGTGCTTTCACAAATTTTCACACTCTGTGACTCACCACACTGTCTACATTGTACAAATTTAGAAATTACACCTGCTAATATTCTCAAATTTATAATAATGTTACTGTGCCCCTTGTCACTTACAGTAAATTCATTGTAACTCTCTTGAAATGGTGAGAGCTTCTTTGATGATGCACTTGTTGAAGAATTACAATTAGAAACATCATTGCCAGGTGACATAACCTCTTGTACAGAAAGCTTCCTAAACTTGTTTGCTCTAAATTGTTGTTTCTTGAAAATGCCTTTATGTTTTATTATCTTTAATAAACACAACAAAACACACATAAACAAGCACTGCAAATGTAAGTATAACAACTACTCCCAATCACACTTGAACAAAACTAACCGCATGTTTGAAAGCAGCAGAAACAAAAGAATAACAACTGTTGCATTTCAAGGATAGCCAACACACTTGGGAGAAAAAAGAACCTAACGTGCAATGTAGGGTATATAAAGATCTAAAATATATGCAGAAAAATGGATGACAGAAAAGTGGGCGTGGCACATAAACACATGTGGTAGGAAAATGCTCTTTAAATGCTTGAAAAAAAAATTTTTTTCAGCAAAATCCTTTTCAGAGTACTTAAATAAAACTTTAATATATCAAAATATGATGAAAACCAAAAATCAATTTTTTTAGACTTGAACCACGGTGTGGTCTCCTTGATATGCTTTAATTAGCTCTTTAAAACTTTGGATTTTAGTTGTCTCTTTAATGTCCTTGGGCAATTTACTGTATTCCCTTGTAGAGAATGCTGGTTCTATTTTATGTTAACTGTTGTTGTTGTGGTCTTCTGTTTGAAGACGGGTTTGATGCAGCTCTCCATGATATTCTGTTGTGTGCCAGCCTCTTCATCTCCTAACAGCTACTACAGTGTACAGCCATTTGAATCTGCCTGCTGGATTTATCCCTTGGTCTCTCTCTACAATTTTTACCATCCACAATTCCCCCATTGCCAACTTGCTGATTCCTTCATGCCTCATGTCTCATGATGTGTCCTAATAACCGATCCCTTCTTTTAGTCAAGTTGTTCCATAAATTTCTTGTTTGCCAAACTTGAGTCAGTACCTCCTCATTAGTTACTTGATCTACCCACCTAATTTTCAGGATTCTGTAGTAGTACATTTCAAAAGCCTCTATTTTCTTCTTGTGTGAACTGCTTATCATTCATATTTCACTTCCATACAAGTGTAGCGGCACCACTGTTTAGGATAGGGAAAGTTAGTTTTGTGCAATATTCTGAGCACAAGTTACAGCCAGGTGTGAGCCAAATTGCAGTGAGTTATGCATACCAACAGTCGCAAAGTAGAATAGAGGCCACAGGACCGTCAAATTGCTGAAAGAGTATACGTAGCAGTTTTGCATGTCGCAAATCACAGGCAGAAGGGGCCCAATGGCCAACCTAGCGTGTTATGAGTACATGACATGAAGCGGGGCGTATGGCAAAACTGAGGCGCACAGTCGTATAAATAGGTGCGGGTTTCTAACGAGATTCATTCAAGTGTGCCAGGTCTCCTGTATGTATGGCGGGGCATGTCACACCACCAGCTACATGCAGCAACAGATGGGGCACCAGCGTTCCAATCCATGGCGGGTTGCTGGTTCGACCCTCTGAGGCCGACGCGGGGTCCGTAGCCAGCCAGCGGTGGTCTCGCTACCGCAGGCAGTCGTCCTGGCTTCCAACACATGCTGGAGACATACCGAGGCGAGGGCCACAAATTCGGATGCCGGATCATGGGTGCTTGTTGTCAACGCAATCTCAGGCACGCTGGCGAGAAGCACGCAGCTGGCAGCCTGCGCCTCCCTCCGAGCAACACCGAGTCGACAGGGACACAGACTGCTGAGATGACTGCCATCATCCTGATGATGCCGCAGCTCTGCTGGCACATAAGGCTGACACACAGTGCATGCACAGGTCACTCGGGCAGCCATTCTGTGCCAAGCCATTTTGCAGACAGCAAAGTGGTGTGCTTGACAATGTGGGACCCAGCGACGCAGAGTGAGGGGAATAAGGCACTGTAGTTGGAAACAATAAATCACGTGGAAAGCTCGGATGAGTCTTAATACACTGCCTTCTACCTCTTCCCGCTACATTTGGTCATCCTGATACATTTGGTGGCAGAAGTTGCCACTACATTTGGTGTCAGAATAGCAGACTTTGTCTGTCCAGTACAACGTTCGACCTTACCACTTGCATTACATTCACAAGATGTGGTGAGTTTTCACCAATTTTCTGTTGAGTATTGGACGTTTTCTTGCCTTTTTGTGTTTTTGAGTATGGCTCATGGCGGGCCATTTTAGATGTTTTGCGTAGGCATATTATTATTATTTCTTTCTTGTCTCAGACGTTATGTCTGGTTAAAAATGGAAGGTGACGCGGACCTTGATCAAGCGTGACTTCCTTTTAACTGTACGGTATATGTTACATTGCATTTAGGAACTTTCGGGCAATTGAACAAGTGTCAATAATTACAGATTTCTGTAGTTGTATATATAAGTTTGGATGTAGCTGTTTTGCATTGATGTACTGGTGGATAATATTTGTTGTATTGGGTATGGATATTTCGATTAGTTGTGTTAATTTCTTCTTTTTATTGGTGAGTATGATGTCAAGTTTGTTATGTGGTGTTGTTTTATCTGTTATAATGGTTCTGTTCCAGTATAATTTGTATTCATCGTTCTCCAGTACATTTTGTGGTGCATACTTGTATGTGGGAACGTGTTGTTTTATTAGTTTATGTTGTAAGGCAAGCTGTTGATGTATTATTTTTGCTACATTGTCATGTCTTCTGGGGTATTCTGTATTTGCTAGTATTGTACATCCGCTTGTGATGTGATCTACTGTTTCTATTTGTTGTTTGCAAAGTCTCCATTTATCTGTTGTGGTATCGGGATCTTTAATAATATGCTTGCTGTAATATCTGGTGTTTATTGTTTGATCCTGTATTGCAATCATGAATCCTTCCGTCTCACTGTATATATTGCCTTTTCTTAGCCATGTGTTGGATGCGTCTTGATCGATGTGTGGCTGTGTTAGATGATACGGGTGCTTGCCATGTAGTGTTTTCTTTTTCCAATTTACTTTCTTCGTATCTGTTGATGTTATGTGATCTAAAGGGTTGTAGAAGTGGTTATGAAATTGCAGTGGTGTAGCCGATGTATTTATATGAGTGATTGCTTTGTGAATTTTGCTAGTTTCTGCTCGTTCTATAAAGAATTTTCTTAAATTGTCTACCTGTCCATAATGTAGGTTTTTTATGTCGATAAATCCCCTTCCTCCTTCCTTTCTGCTTAATGTGAATCTTTCAGTTGCTGAATGTATGTGATGTATTCTATATTTGTGGCATTGTGATCGTGTAAGTGTATTGAGTGCTTCTAGGTCTGTGTTACTCCATTTCACTACTCCAAATGAGTTGGTCAATATTGGTATAGCATAAGTATTTATAGCTTTTGTCTTGTTTCTTGCTGTCAATTCTGTTTTCAGTATTTTTGTTAGTCTTTGTCTATATTTTTCTTTTAGTTCTTCTTTAATATTTGTATTATCTATTCCTATTTTTTGTCTGTATCCTAGATATTTATAGGCATCTGTTTTTTCCATCACTTCTATGCAGTCGCTGTGGTTATCCAATATGTAATCTTCTTGTTTAGTGTGTTTTCCCTTGACTATGCTATTTTTCTTACATTTGTCTGTTCCAAAAGCCATATTTATATCATTGCTGAATACTTCTGTTATCTTTAGTAATTGGTTGAGTTGTTGATTTGTTGCTGCCAGTAGTTTTAGATCATCCATGTATAGCAGATGTGTGATTTTGTGTGGGTGTGTTCCAGTAATATTGTATCCATGATTTGTATTATTTAGCATGTTGGATAGTGGGTTCAGAGCAAGGCAGAACCAGAAAGGACTTAATGAGTCTCCTTGGTATATTCCACGCTTAATCTGTATTGGCTGTGATGTGATATTATTTGAATTTGTTTGGATATTAAGTGTGGTTTTCCAAATTTTCATTACTATGTTTAGGAACTGTATCAATTTAGGATCTACTTTGTATATTTCCAATATTTGTAGTAACCATGAGTGGGGTACACTATCAAAAGCTTTTTAGTAATCAATGTATGCATAGTGTAGCAACCTTTGTTTAGTTTTAGCTTGATATGTCACCTCTGCATCTATTATCAGTTGCTGTTTACATCCTCGTGCTCCTTTGCAACAGCGTTTTTGTTCTTCATTTATAATTTTGTTCTGTGTTGTATGTGTCATTAATTTCTGTGTAATGACTGAAGTTAATATTTTGTATATTGTTGGTAGGCATGTTATGGGGTGATATTTAGCTGGGTTTGCTGTGTCTGCTTGATCTTTAGGTTTCAGATAAGTTATTCCATGTGTAAGTGTATCAGGGAATGTGTATGGGTCTGCAATGTAACTGTTACATAATTTAGTTAGATGTGAATGTGTTGAGGTGAATTTCTTTAGCCAGAAATTTGCTATTTTATCTTTTCCAGGGGCTTTCCAATTGTGAGTAGAATTAATTGCTTGGGTGACTTCATGTTGCAAAATTATCACTTCAGGCGTTTGTGGTATCATCTTGTATGTATCTGTTTCTGCTTGTATCCACCGTGCATGCCTGTTATGTTGTACCAGGTTTGACCATATGTTGCTCCAGAAATGGTCCATGTCTGTTATGTTTGGTGGATTGTCTATTTTAATGTGTGTGTTATCTATTGTCTGGTGTAATTTCTTTTGGTTTGTGTTGAATGTTTGGTTTTGTTTCCTTCTCTTTTCACTTTTTTTGTATCTTCCAAGTCGTTTGGCCAATGCTTGTAATTTCTGCTTCTTTTCATCTAATTGCTCTATCACTTCTTGTTGTGAGACCTTTTTCGTTTTTTTTCTGACATTTCATTTCTTATAAATTGTGTTAGCTGTCCGATGTCTTTTCTCAGTTTTTCTATTCTGATCTGTAGCCTGTGTTGCCATGCTGGTTTTGTGGGTTTCTTCTGTGTGTTGGTTGGTTCTGATCTCTGCCTAGTGTGTATATTTAGTGTAGTGACTGCTCCTATATAAACCAGTAGTTGTAACTCTTCCATAGTTGTGTTTTCATTTATTTTGTTGTGTATGATTGTGTTATTATTATTATTATTATTATTATTATTATTATTATTTGTCAGAATAAGTGTTAGTGTATTGGGGGCAGTAAGATCTCCTTTTGAGTATGATGTCACCAAGTATGGTGATACTGAGGTGTAGGGAGTCAGGATATTCTTGTACTTAAATGTTTTGTTCTGGGAATAACTGGGAGTGAAAGCAACACAATGGCAGAGTCATGGATGTGAGTGTGTCGGAACCAGAAGCGGTATGGATTTTGTTGGAAAAAGTAGCACGATTGACAGCAGACAATATGCAGTTGGGAAATGAATTAACATCTAGAAGTGAGCAGGAAACCATATCTGATCAGTTGTTGTTGCCTATGGAGCAGGAGATTGATCCAGCTGCTGTGAGTTTGATTATTCCATTGTCTGGCAAGGCACCTGAGGATGTGTGTTCATTTGTGGAGGACTTGGAGACTTCAGCAGTGATGAATGGTTGGTCTGTTGAGCAGTTGTTACATATAGCCAAGATTAGATTAACGGGTGAAGCGAAAACTTATGTAAGGTGTTCTGAGGCCTTAAGGAAGGCAAGACAGTTTAAGCAGTTAAAGGAATGGCTTTTGCAAAGGTACAAAAAACAGAATAGCACTTGGTACTTTAGAGAGAGGTTAAGTACAATGTCAAAGAGATAGGGGGAGGAGATGGAGAGATTTGCGGACAGGATAAGGGAAATTAATGAGTATACTTATGTGTTGGGTCAGAGCAATGAAGCAAATAGTGTTCTGTTGCAGGAGGCCAAACAAAGGGCACTTGATGTATTTTTGAGAGGGTTACCAGCGCATATGTCATGGAAATTGTGTGAAGGGACTCCGAAAGATTTGTATTCAGCCATTCAGCTGGCAATTCAATTTGAGGGAATAGACATGGCAACAGGGGATGCGAGAGGCAAACATTGTGTACATCAGGTGTGAAATGTTTCAAGTGTGGTCATATGGGACATGTGCAGAGGTGATGTACCCAGTCACCGAGGAAAAAAGGAAGGGGTGGAAATTGGCAGTGGGGAGGATGGAGTAGTGGGGATAGGAGAGGTGGACAAGTGTTAAATGGGAGAGGGGGCCCAAGACTCACCTAAGGGAGCACCCGTTTCATTTCAATGCTGCAAATACGTGTGCAGAGGTGGAATGTTTGGTGGTAGGATCCATAGGAACTAAAAAGTTTAAAATTTTGTTGGCCACAGGGGTGCAAGTGTCAGTGGCTACTAAGAATATAATGGGATGAAGGAAGCTAGACCCACCACGTTATACACTCCTGGAAATTGAAATAAGAACACCGTGAATTCATTGTCCCAGGAAGGGGAAACTTTATTGACACATTCCTGGGGTCAGATACATCACATGATCACACTGACAGAACCACAGGCACGTAGACACAGGCAACAGAGCATGCACAATGTCGGCACTAGTACAGTGTATAACTACCTTTCGCAGCAATGCAGGCTGCTATTCTCCCGTGGAGACGATCGTAGAGATGCTGGATGTAGTCCTGTGGAACGGCTTGCCATGCCATTTCCACCTGGCGCCTCAGTTGGACCAGCACTCGTGCTGGACGTGCAGACCGCGTGAGACGACGCTTCATCCAGTCCCAAACATGCTCAATGGGGGACAGATCCGGAGATCTTGCTGGCCAGGGTAGTTGACTTACACCTTCTAGAGCACGTTGGGTGGCACGGGATACATGCGGACGTGCATTGTCCTGTTGGAACAGCAAGTTCCCTTGCCGGTCTAGGAATGGTAGAACGATGGGTTCGATGACGGTTTGGATGTACCGTGCACTATTCAGTGTCCCCTCGACGATCACCAGTGGTGTACGGCCAGTGTAGGAGATCGCTCCCCACACCATGATGCCGGGTGTTGGCCCTGTGTGCCTCAGTCGTATGCAGTCCTGATTGTGGCGCTCACCTGCACGGCGCCAAACCCGCATACGACCATCATTGGCACCAAGGCAGAAGCGACTCTCATCGCTGAAGACGACACGTCTCCATTCGTCCCTCCATTCACGCCTGTCCCGACACCACTGGAGGCGGGCTGCACGATGTTGGGGCGTGAGCGGAAGACGGCCTAATGGCGTGCGGGACCGTAGCCCAGCTTCATGGAGACGGTTGCGAATGGTCCTCGCCGATACCCCAGGGGCAACAGTGTCCCTAATTTGCTGGGAAGTGGCGGTGCGGTCCCCTACGGCACTGCGTAGGATCCTACGGTCTTGGCGTGCATCCATGCGTCGCTGCGGTCCGGTCCCAGGTCGACGGGCACGTGCACCTTCCGCCGACCCCTGGCGACAACATCAGTGTACTGTGGAGACCTCACGCCCCACGTGTTGAGCAATTCGGCGGTACGTCCACCCGGCCTCCCGCATGCCCACTATACGCTCTCGCTCAAAGTCCGTCAACTGCACATACGGTTCACGTCCACGCTGTCGCGGCATGCTACCAGTGTTAAAGACTGCGATGGAGCTGCATATGCCACGGCAAACTGGCTGACGCTGACGGCGGCGGAGCACAAATGCTGCGCAGCTAGCGCCATTCGACGGCCAACACCGCGGTTCATGGTGTGTCCGCTGTGCTGTGCGTGTGATCATTGCTTGTACAGCCCTCTCGCAGTGTCCGGAGCAAGTATGGTGGGTCTGACACACCGGTGTCAATGTGTTCTTTTTTCCATTTCCAGGAGTGTAGGTTGCATGGAGTGGGGGATAAGGAGGTCATGCCTTTGGGGTCAGTGACAGTTGACTTTTGAATAGAGAAAGTCCGATTTAATGCATGCATGGAGGTAGTACCATGGGTAAGTGAGGGATATGACATGATCCTAGGAGTAGATTTCGTGCATCAACATCATGCGAAAATTGACCTTGGACAATGAACTGTGGAACTTGGTGAAATGTTATTTCAGCTAGGGGAAACTGTTGTCAATGCAGAGCTGTCATGAGGGGTGTTCAACGTAATGAACAAACCAATTGAACTGTGTAAGTTAGCATTAAGACTGAATTTGCATGAGTGTGTGACTAGTCGTACAGGGAAGTCGTTTTGGGTAAGTGTGGAGTCAAATCTACCTGTGTACAGTATGTGTTATTGAACCATTGGAGGATAATGAATTTTTGGGTCCATTGGGTCCATTTGTGAAATGTAATGTTGTACATGTACAGGAGGGGAATGACGGGAGAGTAATTCCCATGAATGTGGATAATTTTAGCACTGTAGATGCTAATTTGAGCAAAGGAGTTTTAGTAGCAAATTTGGATGTGCCAGATGATGAAGACTGGTGTTCAAGAGGTAGGCAAAGCGATCACTGCTAACTGCTGACAGAACTGCATTGCACGACAAAATTAAGCATTTTAAAGGAGGAGAAAGAGAGCATATGGAAGAATTATTGTGGGAATTTAAAGATTTGTTTTTTCCAGAAGGGTCGTTACGAGCAACTCCATTAGTTCAACATAGGATACCAACAGGGAATGAAGCACCTGTTTACCATAAACCATACAGAATAATGAGGGATTTGCAGCTGATTGTGGAGGATTTCATTGATCAGCAGCTTGCAGATGGTATTATAGAGCATAGTAATAGTTGCTGGGGAGCGGGCATTGTCGTAGTGCCTAAAAAATCTACGGATGGAACCAAGAAATACAGGTTTTACTGTGACTACCAATACCTCAATAATAAGACAGTAAAGGATGCATATCCCATTTCAAACATATCGGAGACTTTGGATCACTTAGGGCAGCACCAGTACTTTTCTACGATGGATTTGACAAGTGGTTATCATCAGTTAGAGGTGGCTCCAGAGGATCATCCAAAAACGGCTATCACTACTCCTGGAGGCCATTACCAGTACATTAGAATGCTATTCGGTTTGAAAAACACCCCGGCAACGTTTCAGAGGTTGCTAGACAGTGTTTTGAGGGGTTTGAAACCACGGCAGTGTCTGGTCTATTTGGATGATATTATAGTGTTTTCAAGTAGTATGGAGCAACATAGACAGCGGTTAAGGGAAGTCTTTATGAGGTTAAGAGCAGCTTGTTTGACGTTGAGCCTGGAGAAGTGTCATTTTGAATTAGAAGAAGTAAAATATTTGGATCTTATTATCAGTAAGGATGGAGTGTGAACAGATCTGAGGTTGGTACAGGCTGTAAGGGATTTTCAGGAACCGAAAACAGTTAAGGAAGTGCAATCATTCATTGGAATTTGCAATTTCTGTTGAAAGTTCATGAAGGGTTTTGCAGATTTAGCACAGCTGTTGACGCGATTGTTACAGAAGGGTATGAAATTTGAGTGGACAGAAGAGTGTCAGAAAGCGTTTGACAAACTGAAAGAAGTGTTAACATCAAGTCCAGTTCTTGAGATGCTTAGCATAATCTATGGAATCACATATTTTAAATGTTATTTATATGGGAGTAGATTTTGGGTAGTGACAGATCATGCTGCATCGAAGTGGTTGTTGGGGTTCAAGGATCCGTCCACTAGACTCGCTAGATGGACTGTGAGGCTTAGTGAATTCAACTGCAAGGTGGTGCACAAACCTGGGAAGAAGCACGGTAATGCGGATGCACTAAGTAGGAAGGTGGCAAAAGTAGAAGTCATAGGTTCTGACCTAGCAGTATGGCAAGAATTACAGGACGCGGACGATTGTAAACTGTATCGGACACAGCCCCAATTTAATATGTACGACGGTCTTCTATGCAGGGAAACGAAGTTAGGGCGAAGGGTAGTAGTGCCAGTGAATTTGAGGGATGAGGTTTTAAAGGAAGCACATGATCACGTGTTATCTGGTCATGGATGGTGTGGAGCGACAAATAGGAGAGTGGCAGAGAGGTATTGGTGGAGAAGTAGGAAAGGAGATGTGGATCAGTATGTCAAGAATTGTATACCATGTGTGCAGAGAGCAGATTTGAGTTGGAAACAGATACTGCTACAATGATTGCCGGGAGCAACATGTCCATTTTCTATGTTGGGGACTGATGTCTTAGGACCTTTCAGGTGAACACCATCAGGGAACAGATTCATTCTGACAATAATAGACCATTTTTCGAGGTATGTGGAGATGGTGGCTATGCCAAATCAGCAGGCAGCATTGGTCACGCAAGCATTAGTAAACAACTGGAATTTGAGGTTTGGTGTACCGGAGACAGTAATTACTGACCAACTTCATGTTGGGTTTAATGAAGGGACTGTGTAAATTGTTGAATGTAAGGAAGTTGAGGACGAGTGCTTTGTGTCCACAGGCCAACGGAAGGACAGAACAGGTACACAGGACAATTGGGATGATGCTGAGATTTTATGTGGATTCTCATCATCATCAGTGGGATGAGTATTTGAAGCATATTGTATGTGCATACAATGCAAAAGTCCATATGAATACCAGTTTGTCTCCATATAAGGTAGTGTATGGGCGAAAAATGCTGTCACCGTTTGATATGGTGAGGCTACAGAAAGGATGGACCGGTGAATCTGTACATCAATTCGCAAGGGCAGTTCAGGATGTTTGGAAATGGATACAAAAGGCAAACACAAAGGCTTTGGAAAGGCAGGAAGATGCAGTAAAGTCGAAAGTAAGTTTACTGCAGTATAGAGTGGGGCATTGGGTAATGCTGTCCAGCCCCTATAGGCAAAAAGGGAAAACAAAGACGTTCCTCACAAGGTATCAAGGGCCATACCAAGTTGTTGGAACCACATCCCTCATTAATGTTAGCTTCAGCTGCCAACTAAAACAACGATAGTACGCATTGGGTGGTTACAGCCATTTAAGGGTTGCCCGGATGTGATTCCAGGCATGTCACAGGAAGGAAAGACAAGGAAAGACAGAGTGAAGAGAGGTGCTAAGCACAGAGAAAACGAGGAAGATAGAGTACAGCATGAAGTAGCATATGCTTTGTGAACCAGAAAGTAGTAGAGTATTTATAGTTTTTTTTTTTTTTTTTTTTTTTTTTTTTTTTTCATTTATCATTGGGTTTGCATAGAGGAATTAGGCGTTGTATTTTCATATGTTGTATGAATTTTCAAATATAGCCTGCTGCGGACAGCAGTCCTTTTCAAGAGGGAGGAAGGATGATGGTGATCCCTGTCCTCAGGTCACTGAAAAGGGAAGTGTAGCGTCTGACATATGTGAAGTGTTGTTGGAGGAGAAATCAAACGCAGTTCTGGAGAAATAAATGCGTTGGAGTAAATTTTACAGCAAAGCCATAAGAAGTATGTGTTGAACGATGTCAGCTGTATGATTTCCTGTTTAAATTTTTTGTTATCAACAGTGATGGGTCAGGAAAGTCGTGTTTATTGCACCAGTTCATATAATGTAAGTTAAGGATGAAATTAGTCACACAATCAGTGTTGAGTTAGGGACATGTGCATGGTGCAGTTATTTTTGGCCAGGGGGAAAGGAATAGACTGTCCAAGGGACATAGTGGAGCCAAAATCAAGCTTGCAATGGTCAGGATACATTGGATCTTCTCCACCTGCGTAAAATTAATAGTAATAGCAAGTTGTTTTGAGTGGGGAGTATTTGCAGAAGTGAAACGTATAGAGCTCCAGGGGAGTGGAATTTTAATCAATGGAACTGTGTGTAACATAATAGGACTAACCTTCCACCTGCCAGCATCAATTTCTGGAGTCACGCAATTGAATGTTATGCAGCCACAGCTGTACTGGCCAGAAGCCACTTTAGAGTTTTTGCCAAGGCAGAATCTGACCTTGTTGAATGAAACTCTGGAACCAGGTCTGTTGAGATCCGTAAACCAGTTCATTTTAGAGCAAGACTGGTGCATATCAGCCAAACAGCTTATGCAACATATTGCTCATTATAGAGAAAGGCAACAGCAAATAACGATCATTTTGAGCACCTCTGTGCCAACTGTCATCACAGCCATAACTTTGTTATGTGTTGTTTTCTTTCTGATCAAGTGGAGAGCTAATTCCAAGAGGTAACCAAGGGTAGTCCAAGTCCCAGTGGACTGGATATCGAGGGCATGAGACAAGTAGGTAAGGGGTCCATCGGGCAGTGGTCGTCCAGTCATGGTTTTAAGGGACACTAGACCACATTTTAGTTTTCTAATAGTAAGGAAATATGCCATAGGTTCCGACCCAAACAATTTGAGGGCTAGTTAAGGGTCGACCTGGGGACCAGGTCTTTCCAAAGAGGGGAATAATGTAGCGGCACCACTGTTTAAGATAGGGAAGTTAGTTTTGTACAATATTCTGAGTTACAGACAGGTGTGGGCTGGATTGCAGTGAGTTACGCATACCATTAGTTGCAAAGTAGAATAGAGGCCACAGAGCCGTCAAATTTCTGAAAGAGTATACGTAACAGTTTTGCATGTCGCAAATCACAGGCAGAAGTGGCCCAATGGCCAACCTAGCATATTATGAGTACGTGATGCAAAGCAGCGCATATGGCAAAACAAAGGTGCACAGCAATGTATAAATAGGTGCAGGTTTCTAACAAGATTCATTCAAGTGTGGCAGCTCTCCTGGATGGCAGGGCATGTCACACCACCAGCTACACACAGCAGCAGATGGGTCGCCAGAATTCCAGTCCACGGCGGGTTGCTAGTTCGACCCTCTGAGGCTGACGCAGGGTCCATAGCCAGCCAACAGCGGAGCACTCCGCAGCTCACTACTGCGGGCAGTCATCTGGCTTCCAACACACGCCGGAGACATCCCAAGGCGAGGGCCGCAAATTCAGACACCGGATCGCAGGGATCTCAGCCACACTGGCGACAAGTGCAGAGCTGGCTGCCTGCTGCTCACACCGAGCGACACTGAGTCGACAAAGACACAGACCACTGAGTCAGCTGCCAGCATCCTGACGATGCTGTAACTCCACTGGCATACAAGGCTGACACACAGTGCATGCATGGGTCACAGAGGCAGCCATTCTGTGCCAAGCTGTTTCGCAGACAGTGAAGTGGTGTCCTCAGCAATGTGGGACCCGGTGACGCAGACCAAGGGGAACACAGCACTGTAGTTGGAAACAATAAATCACTTGGAAAGCTGAGATGAGTCTTAATACGGTGCCTTCTACCTCTTCCCGCTACATTTGGTCATCCTGATAAATCGGTGGCAGAAGTTTGCACTACACAAGGCTACACCCCAGACTTTGTAACAATTAAATTTATTATAAGAATACAAGGTGTCTGTTCTTTTGGACATGTCTGAAAGAACAGACACCATATGGGATCTGTAGATGTGATACATATTACGTAAACTAAAGGTTGAGTGGAGAGAAAGGAAAGAAAAGGGAAGGGACTTGGAAAGCTGAGATGAGTCTTAATACGGTGCCTTCTACCTCTTCCCGCTACATTTGGTCATCCTGATAAATCGGTGGCAGAAGTTTGCACTACACAAGGCTACACCCCAGACTTTGTAACAATTAAATTTATTATAAGAATACAAGGTGTCTGTTCTTTTGGACATGTCTGAAAGAACAGACACCATATGGGATCTGTAGATGTGATACATATTACGTAAACTAAAGGTTGAGTGGAGAGAGAGGAAAGAAAAGGGAAGGGACTATTGATGTCAACTGCACTGGGACTTTATGTCGAATCAGCAGTAATGAGTTAAAATATGTGGCAGCCAGTTGCATTTGCCGCTGCTGCACCATCTGGCCACAGTGTTTATTGCAATTGTGTGACTTTCTCAGCACACCTCTTGGCTGATCCACATTCCCAAATTCCACTTGGCACTGCTGATTCCACGTGAAGTCCTGATGCAGCTGACATCAGTAGTCTCTTCCCTTCCCTTCCCTTCCCTTCCCTTCCCTTCCCTTCCCTTCCCTTCCCTTCCCTTCCCTTCCCTTCCCTTCCCTTCCCTTCCCTTCCCTTCCCTTTCTCTCCGCTCAACCTTCAATTTACACACTTAAATTAGTATTAGATGTTAAGAAATTATTCTTTTTCGAAAATGATTTTCATTCAGTAGGCAGTTAGCATCTTATATCCATTCTACTTTGCTGCTCTAGTAACAAAACTCGTGTACTACTTTCAAATAGCAAAACTCATCTACTACTTTAAGTGTCTCATTTCCTAACCTAATTTGCTCAGCATCACCTGATTTAATTCAACTACATTCCATTGTCCTCATTTTGCTTTTATTGATATTTGTCTTATATCCTCCTTTCAAGACACTGTCCATTCCGTTCAACTGCTCTTCCAGGTCCTTTGCTGTCTCTGACAGAATTACAATCTCATTGGAAAACTTCAAAGTTTTTATTTCTTCTCCATGGATTTTAATTCCTACTCCAAATTTTTCTTTTGTTTCCTTTACTGCTTGCTCAATATATAGACTGAATAACATCAGAGATAGGCTACAATGCTGTCTCACTCCCTTCCCAACCGCTGCTTCTTTTTTATGCCCCTCGACTCGAAGGGCACACTGTGTATGAATCTTAAAATGCATAAAATTTCAACTAGTACCAAAAAAGTGAAATAAAGATTTATAGCTACCAATAATTGTAAAGTAAATACCTCTTCACCTAAATGATACAACAAACTGTTATGGCGTCTTAAATGTAAGTACATAAATAAGAATTTCATATAAGTTTACCTTCTCTTTCAATCTAATGACATCTTGTATGATCTCAAATTTTCACTGCAACTCCAAGACCAGTTAATTTTACTTAAACTGTCACTTAGTATTAATTTTCAAAGTTTGCACAATTGTGGCAGTGCTAATATAAATTAAGTTCTGAGATTCTATCAGAATAAGACACACCCTTACAATAACTGAGTATTTTATAAAGATTATTTTGTACTTTCCCCATAAAATGATATTAGGAATTACACAGTCTTTTTGTTACTATAGTAGCAATAATTATTATAATTATAGTGAAATCAATTTTATAAAAATGAAAAATTAAATTTTCAAACTAAGATAAACAGATTTGACTTTCAGTACTTCTGTACCATACTGTCAATGGAAAGTCATTTTAAATAAACTTTAAACATCCAAGGACATTTAAAGAACAGAAAAATGAAGTTTCAATGCACAGCGGAAAAAAGATTTAAGTATATCTCCGCAGTCATTTGACGAATGGATATGAAACTATACAGTTGTTAAAATACTGCATTCTGAACATCTTTTATATATCATATTCACTCCCAAAATCACATCCGTACACCCACCCTGAAGCAGAGTGGAATATTCAGTTACTTACAAAGTTCATCCACAGGGACTCTATAGTCTCACAGCCTCCCAAATGAAATAAAATGTAGCTTGGCATCAAAGAAAAGGCAGACCTCTGTGTAACTTGATGTTGAATGATCCACATATCTTGACCCACTGCTCTCTGATGCTTTCTGCTGTGAAACAAACTCTGCCACCAGCCGGTGTGGCCGAGCGGTTCTAGGCACTTCAGTCTGGAACCGCGCGACCGCTACGGTCGCAGGTTTGAATCCTACCTTGATAAGTAAGATTCTCTGCCACCTGTGTATTAGCTCTATGGAACAGGGCATTTTCCCTGATAGACTGAAATATGCTATTGTTATACCTTTGCATAAAAAGGGGGATAGATCTGATGTCAACAATTACCGTCCAATCTCCCTTCTAACAGCTTTATCCAAAATTTTTGAGAAAGTAATGTATTCAAGAGTAGCTTCACAATGAAGTACTAACAAAATGTCAGTTTGGTTTCCGGAAAGGTTTTTCAACAGAAAATGCCATATATGCTTTCACCAATCAAATTTTGAATGATCTGAATAATCGAACACCACCCATTGGGATTTTTTGTGATCTCTCAAAGGCTTTTGATTGTGTAAATCATGAAATTCTGCTAGACAAGCTCAAGTATTGTGGCATGAGTGGGACAGTGCACAAATGGTTTAATTCGTACCTAACTGGAAGAGTGCAGAAAGTTGAAATAAGTAGTTCTCATAATATGCAAAGATCAGCACATTCCTCAAGCTGGGGAACTATCAAGGATGGGGTTCCACAAGGGTCAGTCTTGGGTCCTTTGTTGTTCTTAATATATATTAATGACTTGCCATTCTGTATTCATGAAGAGGCAAAGTTAGTTCTCTTTGCTGATGATACAAGTATAGTAATCACACCTGACAAACAAGAATTAACTGATGAAATTGTTAATACTGTCTTTCAGAAAATTACTAAGTGGTTCCTTGTAAATGGACTCTCACTGAATTTTGATAAGAGACAGTACATACAATTCCGTACAGTGAATGGTATGACGCCATTAATAAATATAGACCTTAGTCAGAAGCATATAGCTAAGGTAGAATATTCCAAATTTTTAGGTGTTTCCATTGATGAGAGATTAAATTGGAAGAAACACATTGATGATCTGCTGAAACGTTTGAGTTCAGCTACTTATGCAATAAGGGTCATTGCAAATTTTAGTGATAAACATCTTAGTAAATTAGCTTACTACGCCTATTTTCACTCGTTGCTTTCATATGGCATCATATTTTGGGGTAATTCATCACTGAGGAATAAAGTATTTATTGCACAAAAGTGTGTCATCAGAATAATAGCTGGAGTCCACCCAAGATCATCCTGCAGACATTTATTTAAGGATTTAGGGATATTCACAGTAGCTTCTCAGTATATATACTCTCTTATGAAATTTGCTATTAACAACCAAACCCAATTCAAAAGTAATAGCAGTGTGCATAACTACAATACTAGGAGAAAGGATGATCTTCACTATTCAAGATTAAATCTAACTTTGGCACAGAAAGGGGTGAATTATACTGGCACTAAAGTCTTTGGTCACTTACCAAATAGTATCAAAAGTCTGACAGATAACCAACAAGTATTTAAGAAGAAATTAAAAGAATTTCTGAATGACAACTCCTTCTGCTCCATAGAAGAATTTTTAGATATAAATTTAAAAAAATATATTAAAAAAATAAAAAAAATATATTTAAAAAAATAAAAATAAAAAACACAAAAAATGAAAAAGTTGTTATATTAACTTAAATATGTTGTTAAATTAACTTAATTCTGTCATGTATTGGAAAATTTGACTCGTTCCACATCATTACAAAATATCGTATTCATGGTCCATGGAACTAGTATTAATCTAATCTAATCTAATCTAATGGATGTGTGTGTTGTCCTTAGGTTAGTTAGGTTTCAGTAGTTCTAAGTTCTAGGGGACTGATGACTTCAGATGTTAAGTCCTGTAGTGCTCAGAGCCATTTAAACCAGACTCTGCCACATTTGGGTTGAGTGTGCTCTGTTTGGCCAACTTGTTTGTTTCCTCTTGTTACATGTAAGCTTAGCCTGGCTCTTGTTCCATGACCACGAATGTTTCAGTTTGTTAGTTAACTGTTGATGGTCTTCTTGATGTGCACAACAGATTGGTAAATGTACTCATGTGATACATTTTGAATCCTCAGCTGTTTATACAGATCTTTAAAGGTCTCATGGTTATTATATTTAGTTGTTATTCTAATGGCCCTCTTCTGTAGTTTGAACACTATTCCCATGTTTTATATATGGGATCCCCAAAAATGATTCCATAGCTCAAGATGAAGTGCATATAGGAATATTATGTAATTATAGGGATGTGTCTGTTACATTCCAGTGATGGGACTCAAAGGGCATAGTATGCTGACAACTTTCTGTACCATATATGAAATTTTAATTCACATTTAATTTTTGCAGAATAATTTTCCCTCTTATATTCAGTTTCAATCGACCTGCCAGCGTTTTTGTTCGGTAAGTCACCTCATCTTTGTATTTAAATATAATTTTTCCCACGTGGAATGTTTCCTTCCATTATATATATATATATATATATATATATATATATATATATATATATATATATATATATATATATATATATATATATATATATATATATATATATATATATATATATATATATATATATTTTGCTGAGAGGTCTTTTGTTTTATCCACAATTAAAATGTTGATGTTGTCATCAAAGAGAATTTTTTTCCAGTAACTGATGCATTGTATATCAAAAACAGTATTGGTCCTGTCGTGATGCCCTGATAGACACTTACGTTAAACTGCATAGGATGTGATAAATGTGTCACTAAAAATTTTCCTTTACTTGAAGCCTGTGTTTTCTCTACCCTTTCTACCCTGTTTTTCAAATATTATTTGAGCTAATCACTGGCAATTCCTCTTATGCCTAATGATTCTATCTCTTTTAGTAGAATTTTATGGTCAGCGGCATCAAAAGTTTTTTGTAGATATAAAAATCTACTTGTGACACATTCACCCTTGTCTTGTGCATCAAGTACTACTATTGTTAACACTACTGTGGCTGATTCTCTACTCCTACTACAACAGAAACCAAGCTGTCCTTCAGTGAAGAGGTTATATTTATTCAAGTAACTCATTAGTCTGTCTGGAATCTATTATTTTTGAAACTGATGACAGCAGAGGAATGGGCTTTTGGTTTTCTATATCTTCTGCATCATCACTGTTGCACAAAGGGCCAAGTATTGCCTGTTTCAGATGCTCTGGAAAGACTCACTTATTACGTCAGTCAATGAAGTTTGTATACTGCCTATCACTTGCCACATGATTTTCTACTGGAACAACATTTCCATTTTGCAAGTTTTTGTTATAGTTTCTCTCCTATACTTGAAAAATATTCATTCACAAATTTTACTAGTTTCTATCCATCATTTATCAATCATACTTACAGGTAAAAGACAAGGGTAGGCCTAATTTCATTTACAGATAAATGAATAAATAAATAAATGAAATGAAACTAACCCTTGTCTTTACCTGTAAGTTATTGTGATTCTGTTCCTGTTTTTTTTGTTTTACAACCTTTCAGACTGATTTGCTTTTATTTTTAGCAATCAGTACTGTTATGTCATTTGCTGACTTTTCTATGGCAAGCAACAGCTTCCTATAAAACTTTTTGTATCTTTGACAATAGTTTAGGAACTCTGGCTCACTACAGGTTTTTCTTGTGAAACTGAGATATTTGATTGTTGCAGAGGACCTTCTTATACCTGCTGTTATCCACTTGCTTCTATTGGGCTTTGCTGTTAATGTGGATATTTCTGGAAATGACTGCTCAAAGTTTAGTTTAAACATTGTATAGTTTCCATACACATTGTTTTTTGTATATGTTTCAGTCCTGCTTTTGTCTAATAATATCCTTGACAAATCTTGAATCACATTTCTATTCACCATTACCTTCATTTGATTCCTACTGCACAGACAATAGTAAGTCAAATCATCACTGCATCTTCAAGACTGGAATTTAATGTGTCTATCATTATGACCACATTGCATGATCCAAAGTTAACTGAATACTAATGCCCTTGATCAGTGATTCCATGAATGAAACCTGCATTCCTTCCAAAAACTGTTCACTTCTGCTGAGGCCTTGTAGGTTGGTGACCCATGCCACATAGGACTGACCTCACCACTAGTGGTGGTGATTAAATTTCCACCTGGCTGGTACACAGAGCATGCATTGAACAAAACACCTGCTCGAAGAACTGTAAATCACGAAGTGACGGCCGGAGTGGCCGAGCGGTTCTAGGCGCTACAGTCTGGAACTGCGCGACCGCTACAGCCGCAGATTTGAATCCTGCCTCGGGCATGGATGTGTGTGATGTCCTTAGGTTAGTTAGGTTTAAGTAGTTCTAAGTTCTAGGGGACTGATGACCCGAAGTTAAGTCCCATAGTGCTCAGAGCCATTTGAACCTTTTTTTTTTTTTTAACTCACAAAAAATTCTATTTCACTCCCATATCTACCAGATTGTGTTGCTTATGCAATATTTTGTGTAAAGTACTACTGGAAGACAGTAAGAGAGAACATTTTTAACTAGGCTTGCTGGCACTATTTGCCTTACAGTGTAACATAAAATGAGGCACAAAAGTGTCACACTGCTATTACATGTTGTTAAACATTTTGAATGTAGATAGCAAGGATGGTTGCTTTAGAAGATGAGGTTGTGTCGGCACCATCTATTACTGTTACTGCTGTTGCAGTGGCATTAATTGCTAATGCCATACTTTGAGAAACTGTTCCCTAGCTGAGGTCTCTAAGGCATGGCTGGGCAGTGGTGGTTGCTTAACTGAGAGTTAGCCAGTTTGAATCCAGAAGGTGTAGGAAATTTTCGCTGCTAATATTTGCCCAGCATTGGAAGTAGAGGTTGTGGCATAATGTTTTTGAACACCGAACTTTGCACTAATATTTTGTGTTAAACTCTAAACCTATCCAGGGTCTCATGAAGTAAAAAGTGATCCATCTGTCAGATGGGACACCAATCCTCCTGGTTCCCTTGATCCTACTCGAGAGGAATATGCTGTGTGTCAGCACCATATTTTACTCTCCCCCTTCTCTCATCACCATACAACACAAATATTACATTATATCTAACAATGCTGCGCCCTGGGGAACAAGTGCCTATAAGTGCCCATCATCACATCCACGTGCAGGTGCAGGTCCACCAGGAGTCCTATTGGATACTTTCTGCATGTGCACGAGACATGTGGCCAATCCTGCCCATGGGCACCTGGCCAGGACAGTTTGATTGTGTAGGCTATGGCCTAGCTGTCTGACTGCCCACATATCAACTGATTCTCTACCCCTGATCACTGTTGCCTACAGGTGTCCACCTACTTAAGGGTGGGCACTGTAGATGGAGCAGCCTGCATTACACCTAATTACACCGGTAATTAAAATGTATTTTATAATTACACCAAATAAAGTCACCTATACTCAACACATTCACTTAAAACACAACTATAATATGCCACATGGAAAAGAAGGGAAAAGCCTTTCCAATAGAGATGGGTCATTCACGCACTAACTAAAGGAATGGTTCACCAAGATGAACGGAAGGAGCAAGGAACGAATTCTAAGGAATGGTCTTTCATAGTTCACTTCGGTCATGGCTTTCCACTTATAGTTCCCGGGAATGGGAAACGGTTGGTCTTATTCCCATAATGGCATGTCAGCTGGTCTCATTGCAGCCTCAGTCCTGATCCTGTCTCTGTCTCTATCTCCCTTGGCTGGACCTGTCCTTCGCGTGGCCATTCATCACAGTTCCACTGTCGACTGCTCCTAGTTAGTTCAGTATTGAGTTGTTGTTCATTTTGCTCATTGTGGATGCCAATTCTATATCTATTTCAAACCTTTCTTGAACTCTGGACTTCTGATTCTTTTCGTATTCTGTTCAGTGTCCACGGCTGATAATTAAAATGTATTTTATAATTATGTAAATTACATAAAAATCCCATTGTATGTAATACATACATCTTTTCAGGCAACAAAAGGGCACATCAGCTTAGTTCAGTATTTCAATAAACAGCAGGAACCATACTTATAAAAAGGCAAGCTTTTTGTTATTAAACATGCAAAGGAAGTCGGCACGGCACACCCAAGTGGCCAATTTCCGTCTTTTTTTGATACAGGGTAAAACACCATGTTCATTGTTATGGAAGGCAGACCTACTTATAACCAAACAAAGCCCACCCTCCATAATCAAGTGTCTGGTCTGCAAAGAGAATATAACTTCTACAATATTATTTCAGTGGTACAGAATGGCACACAAAAAATTCGCCTGAGTACTAGACTACTCACTGTCACCCACCAATCTTCATCTACCGTTTCGAACTTGTTTTTTGCATTAGCTTATTTATTATTTCTTTACAGCCTAATTATAACATGTTTATCTATTCTGCTCATAGCGGTCAACAAATCATGCATAATTGGCAAGCAATCTCTACTCGGGGCCAGTTTTTTGTGCACCACCTTATGTCATTTCACTGCGATCAGCCACATAATGCTACAGTTGGCTAAACAAGAGGTTTTGCAGAATCATGGAAATTACTTGTACAAGTGTGTGAGAATTCTGTAATGAATAAAAACCTTGTACTCCAGGGGGGAGGCAAGTGCCCCCCCTTTGCGCCTTCCATCCTTCAGTCAGCTATGCTACTAATGTTCAATTTTTCATAAGAACCATATACCCCATACAAAGGAACAGTGAACAAGTAAAAATGAATGGTTCCCAAAAAGGATCGATCACCAGTGAACTAGTTCCCAAGAATGAACAAGTCTGCACATCTCTACTTTCCAATTATGTGGATGAATCTCCGCCCCTTGTAGTCTCTCAACCAACAATGCCATACAACTCTTTTTATGAGAAATTCTTGACCCATGCTGAAACAGCAGCTGTGTAGTTGAGCTTGTTGCCACATTTTATGAGATTAGATTAGATTAGTTTTTCGTTCCATAGATCCGTGCTGAGGAGATCCTCATGGATGTGGAACATGTCAAATTTGTTTTTTATTTTTTATTTTTACTTTTTTTAAGCTGAAATAACAATACTAATAGTATGAATATATACAATACATCATTTGTTTCTATTAAAAAATTCATCAATGGATTAGAAGGAGTTGGCCACTAGTAAGTCTTTCAGGCTCCTTTTAAACTGATCTTTATTTGTAACTATTTTTTTTATGTTTGCTGGCATATTATTGAAGATGAGTGTTCCTGAGTAGTGGACCCCTTTTTGAACTAAAGTAAGTACTTTTAAGTCCTTGTGCAGATCATTTTTGTTCGTGGTATTGTGTGTATGAACTGAGCTGTTTGTTGGAAAAAGAGATATATTATTTAGGACAAATTTCATTAAGGAGCAAATATACTGAGAGGCAGTAGTTAGTATACCCAGTTCTTTGAAGAGGTTTCTACAGGATGTCCGTGAATTTACTCCACAAATAATACATATTACACACTTTTGGACTCTGAAAACTTTTGTTTGACTAGAAGAGTTACCCCAAAATATTATACCATATGACATTATGGAATGAAAGTAGGAAAAGTATGCAAGCTTTTTCATTTTTATGTAGCCAATGTCAGCTAACACTCGAATTGCAAATACAGATTTGTTAAGGCGTTTCTGCAGTTCTGTGGTGTGCTCCTCCCAACTGAATTTATTATCAAGTTTTAATCCCAGGAATTTAAGACTGTCAACCTCTTCTCTCTGCTCTTCTTCATACTTTATGCACATGCTGGGTAGAAACCTCTTACAGGTTCTGAATCGCATATAGTGAATCATTTCGAAGTTTAATGTCAGTGACTTGGTTTTAAACCATTTATTAATATCCATGAAAATAACATTAGCAGATATTTCTAGAACTACACTCGACATACTATTTATTGCAATACTTGTGTCATCTGCAAACAAAACAAACTTTGCTTCTGGCAGCGTAACTGATGAGAGATCATTAATGTACCAAGAAAAAGCAATGGCCCTAAGATGGATCCTTGTGGGACACCACATGTAATTTCTTCCCATTCTGATGATGACTGATGACTTAATTCACTAGTCCCTTGCACTGACACCCTTTGTTTCCTGTTAGCGAGGTATGACTTGAACCATTTTGCAGCACTGCCCGTGACACCATACAATTCTAATTTATTTAAAAGGGTGTTTTGGTTCACACAATCAAATGCCTTTGACAAATCACAGAAAATACCTGCTGCTTGTAATTTGTTATTTAATGAATTAAGTACATTTTCACTGGAGGTGTAAATAGCCTTCTCGATATCAGAACCCTTCAGAAATCCAAACTGTGTTCTTGATAATATGTAATTTGTGGTCAGATGGTTGAGAAGCTGCCAGTACATTACTTTTTCGAAAATTTTTGAGAATGCTAGCAAAAGTGAAATCGGTCTGTGGTTTGATGGTATCTCTTTATCCCATTTCTTGAATAGAGGCTTAACATCTGCATATTTTAGCCAGTCAGGAAATGTCCCAGTTATAATTAACTGGGTACACAAGTAACTTAGAATTGTACTAAACTCACAAGAACATGCCTTAATTAACTTTGTTGATATTTCATCATAACCACTAGAATGCTTTGTTTTTAAAGATTTTATTATGAAAGTTATTTCTTTTGGTGAAGTGAGTGACATATTCATGTACCTGAAACTATTTGTAAAGGCTAGTTTCAGATATTCAGGGGCATTATTTACTGATCCTGACAATCCCATTCTATCAGTAACGGATATAAAGTACTTGTTAAATAGATTTGCCACACTATGCCCATCGGTTACTGATGTGTTGTTGTTGTGGTCTTCAGTCCTAAGACTGGTTTGATGCAGCTCTCCATGCTACTCTATCCTGTGCAAAGTTCTTCATCTCCCAGTACTTACTGCAACCTACATCCTTCTGAATCTGCTAAGTGTATTCATCTCTTGGTCTACCTCTACGATATTTACCCTCCACGCTGTCCTCCAATGCTAAATTTGTGATCCCTTGATGCCTCAGAACATGTCCTACCAACCGGTCCCTTCTTTTAGTCAAGTTGTGCAACAAGTTCCTCTTCTCCCCAGTTCTATTCAATACCTCCTTATATGTTATGTGTTCTACCCATCTAATCTTCAGCACTCTTCTGTAGCACCACATTTCAAAAGCTTCTATTCCCTTCTTGTCCAAACTATTTATCATCCACGTTTCACTTCCGTACATGGCTACATTCCATACAAATACTTTCAGAAACGACTTCCTGGCATTTAAATCTATACTTGATGTTAACAAATTTTTCTTCTTCAGAAACGCTTTCCTTGCCATTGCCAGTCTACATTTTATATCCTCTCTACTTCGACCATCATCAGTCATGTTGCTCCCCAAATAGCAAAACTCGTTTACTACTTTAAGTGTCTCATTTCCTAATCTAATTCCCTCAGCATCACCCGACTTAATTCAACTACATTCCATTATCCTCATTTTGCTTTTGTTGGTGTTCATCTTATACCCTCCTTTCAAGACACTGTCCATTCCGTTCAACTGCTCTTCCAAGAACTTTGCTGTCGCTGACAGAATTACAATGTCATCGGCGAACCTCAAAGTTTTTATTTCTTCTCCATGCATTTTAATACCTACTCCGAACTTTTCTTTTGTTTCCTTTACTGCTTGCTCAATATACAGATTGAATAACATCGGGGATAGGCTACAACCCTGTCTCACTCCCTTCCCAACCACTGCTTCCCTTTCATACCCCTGGACTCTTATAACTGCCATCTGGTTTCTGTACAAATTGTAAATAGCCTTTAGCTCCCTGTATTTTACCCCTGCCACGTTTAGAATTTGAAAGAGAGTATTCCAGTCAGCATTGTCAACAGCTTTCTCTAAGTCTACAAATGCTAGAAACGTAGGTTTGCCTTTCCTTAATCTTTCTTCTAAGGTAAGTCGTAAGGTCAGTATAGCCTCATGTGTTCCAACATTTCTACAGAATCCAAACTGATCTTCCCCGAGGTCGGCTTCTACCAGTTTTTCCATTTGTCTGTAAAGAATGCGCGTTAGTATTTTGCAGCTGTGACTTATTAAACTGATAGTTCGGTAATTTTCACATCTGCCAACACCTGCTTTCTTTGGGATTGGAATTATTATATTCTTCTTGAAATCTGAGGGTATTTAGCCTGTCTCTTACATCTTGCTCACCAGATGGTAGAGTTTTCTCAGGACCGGCTCTCCCAAGGCCATCAGTAGTTCTAATGGAATGTTGTCTACTCCGGGGGCCTTATTTCGACTCAGGTCCTTCAGTGCTCTGTCAAACACTTCACGCAGTATCATATCTCCCATTTCATCTTCATCTACATCCTCTTCCATTTCCATAATATTGTCCTCAAGTACACCACCCTTGTACAGACCCTCTATATACTCCTTCCACCTTTCTGCTTTCCCTTCTTTGCTTAGAACTGGGTTTCCATCAAAGCTCTTGATATTCATACAAGTGGCTCTCTTTTCTCCAAAGGTCTCTTTAATTTTTGTGTAGGCAGTATCTATCTTACCCCTAGTGAGATAAGCCTCTACATCCTTGTCCTCTAGCCATCCCTGCTTAGCCATTTTGCACTTCCTGTCGATATCATTTTTGAGATGTTTGTATTCCTTTTTGCCTGCTTCATTTACTGCATTTTTATATTTTCTCCTTTCATCAATTAAATTCAATATTTCTTCTGTTACCCAAGGATTTCTACTAGGCTTCGTCTTTTTACCTACTTGATCCTCTGCTGCCTTCACTACTTCATCCCTCAGAGCTACCCATTCTTCTTCTACTGTATTTCTTTCCACCATTCCTGTCGATTGTTCGCTTATGCTCTCCCTGAAACTCTGTACAACCTCTGGTTTAATCAGTTTATACAGGTCCCATCTCCTTAAATTCCCACCTTTTTGCAGTATCTTCAGTTGTAATCTACAGTTCATAACCAATAGATTGTGGTCAGAGCCCACATCTGCCCCTGGAAATGTCTTACAATTTAAAACCTGGTTCCTAAATCTCTGTCTTACCATTATATAATCTATTTGATACCTTTTAGTATCTCCAGGATTCTTCCATTTATGCAACCTTCTTTTATGATTCTTGAACCAAGTGTTAGCTATGATTAAATTATGCTCTGCGCAAAATTCTACCATGCGGCTTCCTCTTTCATTCCTTACTCCCATTCCATATTCACCTACTATGTTTCCTTTTCCTACAATCGAGTTCCAGTTACCCATGACTATTAAATTTTCGTCTCCCTTCACTATCTGACTAATTTCTTGTATCTCATCATACATTTCTTCAATCTCTTCCTCGTCTGCGGAGCTAGTTGGCATATAAACTTGTACTACTGTGGTAGGCATGGGCTTCATATCTATCTTGGCCACAATGATGCGTTCATTATGCTGTTTGTAGTAGCTTACCCGCATTCCTATTTTCCTTTTATTATTAAACTTATTCCTGCATTACCCCCATTTGATTTTGTGTTTATAGCCCTGTAGTTACCTGACCAGAAGTCTTGTTCTTCCTGCCACCAAACTTCTCTAATTACCACTATCCATTTCCCTTTTTAAATTTTCTAACCTACCTGCCCGATTAAGGGATGTGACATTCTACACTCCGATCCATAGAATGCCAGTTTTCTTTCTCCTGATAACGATGTCCTCTTGAGTAGTCCCCGCCCAGAGATCCGAATGGGGGACTATTTTACCTCCAGAATATTTTACCCAAGAGGATGCCATCATCATATAACCATAGAGTAAAGCTGCATGCCCTGAGGAAAAATTACGGCTGTAGTTTCCCCATGCTTTCAGCCGTTTGCAGTACCAGCACAGCATGGCCGTTTTGGTTAGTGTTACAATGCCAGATCAGTCAATCATCCAGACTGTTGCCCCTGCAACTACTGAAAAGGCTGTTGCCCCTCTTCAGGAACCACACATTTGTCTGGACTCTCAACAGATACCCCTCCGTTGTGGTTGCATCTACGGTCATCTGTATCGCTGAGGCACGCAAGCCAGCCCACCAACGGCAAGGTCCATGGTTCATGGGGGGGGGGGGGGGGGGGACTAATGTGTCATCTACCCTTAATGCTATTTGCTCCTGTTCCTTTCTGGTTCTACCAGTCTCCTCTTTGACTATATTCCATATTGTTTTTAATTTGTTCCCTGACATTGCTATTTTCTTCTCGTTGTGTATCTGTTTAGTTGTCTGAATTACTTTATTAAATATTTTACAGTATTCCTTGTATTTAGCTAAATCATCAGCATTGCAGCTATTTTTGGTCGACAGATACATTTTCCTTTTTGTCTTAGAGGAAATCTTTATTCCTTGTGTAATCCATGGTTTAGAGGAAATCAGTTTTCAAACATGGTACTGACATTGTTCATGAATGTGTTGTACTTTTCATTCATGTCATGAGCATTATAAACATCTTTCCAGTTCATATCTTTGAGCAGTTTTCTAAAACACTCAATTTTTGGTTGATTGACTACTCTTCTGTACTCAGATTTAGCAGTCTGCTTAGAATTTACATCTAAAGCAAGGAGCTGCATGTCAGGATCTGATAGTCCATTTATTACAGGTTTTATGATAAGATTTTGTTCCTTTGATTCTATAAAAATGTTATCAATGGCTGTCCTTGAGGATTTATTGATCCTAGTTGGAAAGTTTACAGTGTGAGTTAGATTGAAAGACAACATTACTAACTGCAGTAAATGTTTACTGGAAGATTGCATTAGAAAATCTGTATTAAAGTCACCAGCAATCAAAATTTCTTTGTTTCCTCCTGTTAAATAACCCAAAAGAGCTTCTAGATGATTCATGAATAGATTATAATTTCCTGGATGTGCTCGGTAAATAGGTACTATTATATAGGATCTGTTATGGAACTCTACTTCCGTTGCACATGCTTCTAGATGCTGCTCTAAACAGAATTTATTAATGTCAATGTTCTTGAATTTATGGCAGTTTTTAATAAATGTGGCAACTCCTCCTCCATCCATATCTACTCTGCAGAAGTAGGAAGCTAGCTTAAATCCTTAAATGTCTAACATATCTATACTAGTGGTCATTTGACATTCAGAGAGGCAGATTATGTCAATTTGGTTAGATGAATTCATTTCATCAATACAAATGAGTAGTTCATCAACTTTATTTCAGAGTCCCGGAATGTTCTGCTGTAATAAAGATAACTGATACTGCATACTAATGGGATTATAACTGCTTTGGTGAAAATGAACTGGCAGTTTCTGATTACTTTCTGTTAAACATTGTTTAAATGGAGGCTGTATGCTAAAATCTGACTCCTGTTCATTTGTTTTCTCAAACTGAGTGTGTCTGCCAGTCTCCCTTAAATCTCGTTTTCTTTCCCCCTTTCCTATCCTAAAAAAGGCATCCCTCTGACACCTGTGACCACTGGTATTTTACCTTTTGTGACAGTGTCCCCCCTTAAGTTTTCTGCAATCAACCCAGACAGTTTTCCCTTACCTTTCCTTCTGAGGTGAAGGCCATGCCTAGTGTAGTCCGACCTATCGATAGCATCCACAGGAATCAAACTAATATGGGACCCTATATCCAGTCCAAGCAGCCACTCCAACTCCAAGTTCACCCTCCCGACGGAAGAGTTCAAATGAGGCCGATCATGGCATCTCAACACAGACACAAATCCCACACTCATATGCTTCGTTGCTGATGCTATCTTCACCAGGTCACTCCCTATTGAATATTCAGAGTCTCTGTCCATGCTATTTCCTGGACCACCCACTATAACCACGGCATCTCCCTTTGTGAAATCCTTGCATAAAGAACCTACATCCTCTGTTACCTGACCCAGATCTGCACTAGGCTTGAAAAAGTTTGTGACCTGGTACTGTGGACCTAGATTTTCCTGCAGTAGTTAGCCAACACCTCTTACATGGGAGCTACCTAACAAGATCTTGGAGGATAGCACAGAACACTGTGTGTAAGTTGTGTGAGCATTAAGAGTTGAGGGTTTGTGTACAAATTCACTATCCACAGGGATCATATGTCCACGAAAGTTGTGTATACTACCAGATTAAACTAAATAAATGTTGATGGATGTGAGGATGAATGTAGAGTAAAATAAAACTGTGCTCACTTTCCAAAACTGTACGTACCCAGCATTCTACTGTTCCAAATCATTGTAAAATAAACACTGTGAATAATCCTATAGGTTGGCCAACCACAGCCAAAAAATTGTACATAATGTGAAGGACAATCAAACACTTTAAAATCAGACATGGTAAAATAGTCTATATTAATGTGAGTGAAAATCCCAATCCACATTGTCTGTTTAGTGTGTTTTCGCTGTTTGACAACTGGTTTCATACCCTGAAGGTATGCCTTCATGTCAAATAAAACTAATACTTCATGTTGCACAAATTCCAAGGTGCAAGTACACATAAAAACATGTCACTTCTCGGTAAAACCTTGGGTGTAATGGCAGATGGGCTTCCGATCAAAACAATGCATGATCAGTAACGCATCTCCAAAAAAACAGTCAAAAGACAACTCCAGACACCACATGACAATCTATGTACGATAGGATGAAACCATCATCAAAATCCACAGGGGAAACAAAAAATTAAAAGATACGCAAGCCTTGGAAGTCATCAACATACTAAAATATTGGCAGACATCAAAGAGAGCTACACATTACAGTGCTAGCTTCACACTATGTGTGTCTTTTAATTCTTTGTTTCCTGCATGGAATTCGACAATTGTTTCATCCCATGAATTGTCATGTGCTGTCCAGAGTTGTCTTTTGACTGTGTTTTGGAGATGTACTAATGATCGTGCATGGTTCAGATTCGATAACCATCTGCTGTTACATCCAAGGTTTTACTAAGGAGTGACATGTTTTTACGTGCACTAGCACCTTGAAATTCGTGGCACATGAAGTGTTAGTTTTATATGACCTGAAGATATACCTCCAGGGTATGAAACTGGTCACCATATGGTGAAAACACAATAAACAGCCATTGCAAATTTGGTCTTTCAATCAGTTCAATATAGACTATTTTACCATCTCTGATTTTAAATTGTTTGATTGTCCTTCTCATTATGAAAACACTGTGTGTTGCAACTTTAAAAGAACAAAAACACACACGGTTTTTTGTAAACAGTATTAGTATAGGATAAGATAGAGGCCTTATTGGAGTACACACTGTCACTCTGAGAAGTGGTTGTATATATTTACCATTGTGAGTGATTAGCACTGCCAGCTTTACATCCCATTAGCACCTGTGTTGGGTTGGTTTTATATAAGCTGGGCAAGACAGTGTGTTCATATTTGAACCATTTTCAGAATCATTATCTCCAGCATGCTGACATTCAAGATCATCCTTAGAATAATCTTTTCCGTCATATTTTCCTCCACACCAGTTCAGTACATTGCATGTAAATACTCTCTGCTGTCACGTTATCCCACATAAGCTTCTCTTTCTGAGTGTTCAGTGCTCCATATGTTTCCCAACTCTCTTTAAAATGGGTGCTAAAGGCCCCAGTGTCAACTGCCCTAAATCCTTTCATCATCACCATCATATATTTACTAACTCATTTCCCTCCTTAATCATTATTAACATGTAACATTACATTCTAGAAAGTAACTTCTTTAGTAATGTTTCAATAACATCTTCAGCTTCCGGAGTCCAGTCTAAGTACTTTAATAAGTTTCACAATAGTCCATCATAGTTTGTGCCATATCATCATGCACCACTAAAATGATTCTTTCAACCACTCTATTTCTGCAAAAATATCTTCAAATTCTTTGAAAGTGTTTTATTTTTTATTTACACAGTCCATCTGTACCCTGGTTCAAATGACTCTGAGCACTATGGGACTTAACTTCTGAGGTCATCAGTCCCCTAGAACTTAGAACTACTTAAACCTAACTAACCTAAGGACATCACACACATCCATGCCCGAGGCAGGATTCGAACCTGTGACCGTAGTGGTCACGCGGTTCCAGACTGTAGCACCTAGAACCGCTCGGCCACTCTGGCCGAACATCTGTGCCCTGTTTTATACTTTTGCCTCTCAATAATGCCCCACATTTGTTAATTTTTCTCTTATCTGTAGCATCTATATGTGTATTCACTCTTCCAGAACCTTTATTATGAACACTATGTGATACAAACATATTGTAGGAGACAGCCTAGATAAACATGGGGAAAGTAGTGAGTATCTGGAAGGATCTAATGAGACTCTTAAAAAGTTAAAAAAACCAAAAAGAGCTATATCACAGACTCTGCAGTGACTTGGCATGACTAAACAAAGTTATTGACAGCCCTGCAGGATTCGAGGTGTCAGTTCCCTACAGTGCTACTTAATAGACATTAGTCGAGGCCATGCCACATCACGTTTCGGCACTTCTGCATGCTCAAGGGGGCCCTACATGATGTTAGACAATGTACCAGTTTCTTTGGCTCTTTAGTGTAGAAATGCCATCAAACTTCTGTCCAGCTTCACTTTTCCAAGTATTTACAATATTTTAAAAAAGGTTATTCATAAACAGCTTCTCAACAATCTGACCACAAGTACTGTTCAAAGAATAGTTTAGATTTCTGGATGGTTCTAATATTGAGAGTGGCTGTACTTCATTAATTAGGTTACCAACCACAAGCAGATGCTATTTTCCATGACTCATCAGAAGTGTTTGTTTGTGTGAGTTACAACACAGACAGTGTTTCATATTGATCCAAGTCATATGTCACTACTAGGAAACAACAAGCATCAATGCAAAAGGCCTGTGAATCAAGTCATTATTTGTCATCCAGTTAAAAAGTAATTTCATGTGTTCGCTGCAAGGGTTGTTGCTTTCTCTTGTGTGTGTTAATGCACTTTTATCAGTTACATTATCAGGTACTAAGCTAACCTTGTTTCCAAATGGTACAAAAATAAATAGCAATTCAAGATGAGTTTTAGAAAGGTATGCTGAAAATTTTTTCTGTTGAAAAAAATACTTTCTTGCCAATGCATTGTCATCAAACTTTCAAAAGATCAACTATGTAGTGCAGGTCATTAAATGTTGTGCAGGAGCAGTTGAATGTAGTGAAAGTAAACTTCTAATTATAGTTATCTATATGTCCACTGGGACATTGCTGTTGTAGCTAGAGAGAGCTTGGTTCACTGTATAGAAAGTACCAAAAGTCAGTTGTATATGGTGATTTTATATTAATTTTGTAAGTGACTGTACAACAAAAATAATGTTGCAAGATCTCCTACATTCATATCGTTTAATGCAGGCTGTATTCTTTCCAACCAGAGTGCAGGAGAACAATAACACAACTATAGACAACATTTTTGTTCATTCTTCATTACTAGAGGAACATTCCATTAGTAAAAGGGTAAATGGCTTTTCAGACCATGATGCACAAATTTTAACTGTAAAACAAATTCATGCTAACACACATGTTAAATATAACTACAAACTATTTAGAAATGTTAATCAAGGGGCAACAGTGACTTTTTGAAACATTGAAGAATAAGAGTGACAGAATGTTTGTAGGCTGATAACATATAATATAGATGATAAATACATTGGTTTTCTCAACATATTTCTCATACTCTTCAAAAGCTGCTTTCCATTAGTATAATTAAAACAGGGTACAAGCACTAACATGCACCCTGGGTGGTTGACTAAATGGATAAGGATATTGCACAGAACAAAACACTGTAAGGTGCTTAAAAATCTCATTAGAAGGCAAGAAGCATGTAGTATGTCAATAGAATAGCTAATTCTCAGGGTAAAATTAAAACTTAATGGGCAGACATAAAAGAAGCATCAGGCCCACAGCACAGAATCTAGGCTATATACATAGTAGTAAGTCAGACGTATTTATAGATTTAACAATCACTTTCTAAATACAGAAGATGAAATAAACAAAAGTCAGTTTCTGCAGGGAATCATAGAACTCTCTTAGAAAATGCCCTTCCAAGACTGTTTTCTGAAGTACACATATGTAATACTGACAAGAGGGATATTGAATCAATAATTAAATCGTTGAAGATTAAGGCCTCTCATGTATACAATGGGCTATCCAATAGGACGCTAATACACTGTATTGCATATGTTAGCCTTGAACTTAGCTCAGCTGTAGTTTTTCTTTAGGAAGGCTCAGTTTCCTGAACAATTAAAGTAGTCCATAGTAAAATCACTTTATAAAATAGTGGAAAGGGATGATGTATACAATTTTAGTCCTATTTCTATGCCATCGTGGTTAGCAAAATTTATTCAATCATGATACATGAATATATAAGAGTAACAGATCATTTCAGATGACATAATTTGCTGTCAAACATACAGTTTGGTTTAGAAGTGGGTGTACAACTGAAAATTCTATATTCCATTTTCTCTGTGACGAAGAAATTGATGAAATGTATGATGAGATAAAAGAAATTAGTCAGATAGTGAAGGGAGACGAAAATTTAAAAGTCATGGGTGACTGGAACTCGATTGTAGGAAAAGGAAACATAGTAGGTGAATATGGAATGGGAGTAAGGAATGAAAGAGGAAGCCGCCTGGTAGAATTTTGCACAGAGCATAACTTAATCATAGCTAACACTTGGTTCAAGAACCACGAAAGAATGTTGTATACATCGAAGAAGCCTGGAGATACTCGAAGGTCTCAGATAGATTATCTAATGGTCAGACAGAAATTCAGGAAACAGGTTTTAAATTGTAAGACATTTCCAGGGGCAGATGTGGACTCTGACCACAATCTATTGGTTATGAACTGTAGATTACAACTGAAGAAACTGCAAAAAGGTGGGACTTTAAGGAGATGGGACCTGTATAAACTGATTAAACCAGAGGTTGTACAGAGTTTCAGGGATAGCATAAGGGAACAATTGACAGGAATGGTGGAAAGATATACAGTAGAAGAAGAATGGGTAGCTCTGAGGGATGAAGTAGTGAAGGCAGCAGAGGATCAAGTAGGTAAAAAGACAAGGGCTAGTAGAAATCCTTGGGTAACAGAAGAAATATTGAATTTAATTGATGAAAGGAGAAAATATAAAAATGCAGTAAATGAAGCAGGCAAAAAGGAATACAAACGTCTCAAAAATGAGATCGACAGGAAGTGCAAAATGACTAAGCAGGGATGGTTAGAGGACAAATGTAAGGATGTAGAGGCTTATCTCACTAGGGGTAAGATAGATACTGCCTACACAAAAATTAAAGAGACCTTTGTAGAAAGGAGAACCACTTGCATGAATATCAAGAGCTTTGATGGAAACCCAGTTCTAAGCAAAGAAGAGAAAGCAGAAAGGTGGAAGGAGTATATAGAGGGTCTGTACAAGGGTGGTGTACTTGAGGACAATATTATGGAAATGGAAGAGGATGTAGATGAAGATGAAATGGGAGATATGATACTGGGTGAAGAGTTTGACAGAGCACTGAAGGACCTGAGTCAAAATAAGGCCCCCGGAGTAGACAACATTCCATTAGAACTACTGACAGCCTTGGGAGAGCCAGTCCTGACAAAACTCTACCATCTGGAGAGCAAGATGTACAAGACAGGCAAAATACCCTCAGACTTCAAGAAGAATATAATAATTCCAATCCCAAAGAAAGCAGGTGTTGGCAGATGTGAAAATTACCGAACTATCAGTTTAATAAGTCACAGCTGCAAAATACTAACGCGCATTCTTTACAGACAAATGGAAAAACTGGTAGAAGCCGACCTCGGGGAAGATCAGTTTGGATTCCGTAGAAATGTTGGAACATGTGAGGCAACACTGACCCTACGACTTATCTCAGAAGAAATATTAAGGAAATGCAAACCTACGTTTCTATCATTTGTATACTTATAGAAAGCTTTTGACAATGCTGATTGGAATACACTCTTTCAAATTCTGAAGGTGGCAGGGGTAAAATACAGGGAGCTAAAGGCTATTTACAATTTTTACAGAAACCAAATGTCAGTTATAAGAGTCCAGGGGTATGAAAGGGAAGCAGTGGTTGGGAAGGGAGTGAGACAGGGTTGTAGCCTATCCCCGACGTTATTCAATCTGTATATTGAGCAAGCAGTAAAGGAAACAAAAGAAAAGTTCGGAGTAGGTATTAAAATGCATGGAGAAGAAATAAAAACTTTGAGGTTCGCCAATGACACTGTAATTCTGTCAGAGACAGCAAAGGACTTGGAAGAGCAGTTGAACGGAATGGACAGTGTCTTGAAAGGAGGGTATAAGATGAACACCAACAAAAGCAAAATGAGGATAATGGAATGTAGTTGAATTAAGTCGGGTGATGCTGAGGGAATTAGATTAGGAAATGAGACACTTAAAGTAGTAAACGAGTTTTGCTATTTGGGGAGCAATATGACTGATGATGGTCGAAGTAGAGAGGATATAAAATGTAGACTGGCAATGGCAAGAAAAGCGTTTCTGAAGAAGAAAAATTTGTTAACATCAAGTATAGATTTAAATGCCAGGAAGTCGTTTCTGAAAGTATTTGTGTGGAATGTAGCCATGTACGGAAGTGAAACGTGGATGATAAATAGTTTGGACATGAAGAGAATAGAAGCTTTCAAAATGTGGTGCTACAGAAGAATGCTGAAGATTAGATGGGTAGATCACATAACTAATAAGGAGGTATTGAATAGAACTGGGGAGAAGAGGAACTTGTTGCACAACTTGACTAAAAGAAGGGATCGGTTGGTACGACATGTTCTGAGACATCAAGGGATCACCAATTTAGTATTGGAGGGCAGCTTGGAGGGTAAAAATCGAAGAGGGAGACCAAGAGATGAATACACTAAGCAGATTCAGAAGGATGTAGGCTGCAGTAGGTACTGGGAGATGAAGAAGCTTGCACAGGATAGAGTAGCATGGAGAGCTGCATCAAACCAGTCTCAGGACTGAAGTCCACAACAACAACTGTGAGGCAGTGGACAGATTAAACAAAAAGTTGTGAACTTAGGAAGTTATCTTTGATTTAACTGAGGCTTTTGATTGTGTTGATGACAAAAATATTTTTGCGGATGTTGATCCATTATTGAGTAAAAAGAGTAGCTCAAAATTTCTTCTCCTTGTACTTTAAAAGCAGACAGAAAAATGTCATTCTCCTCAGAAATGGGAATGGCTGTGAGATGCAATCTGATTGGGGCATGATTAAGTGATGGTTGCCCCAGGGGCCAGTTCTCAGACAAATATTGTATACATTCTAACATATTGGGTTATTACATTTACATTTGCAGATGACACTAGTTTGGTGTAGAAGCATATTGTATGCATCATAGAACAAGATATCAAGACTCAGTTTTTACAGTTTCTAACACATAATTGAACTAAAATTGGCATTCTGGTTACAGACAATTGGCATATAATTAGTGAATCTGAACTATCCAAACTCTTAGGTGTACAGATATATGGTGGGCTGTCATGGAAAGCTCATTTTCAGGATTGGTTTCAAAAACTGAATGTTGCTATGTTTACCATTAGATCAATATCTGCAAAAAGTGATTGTAAAACATGTAAATGTGGCTACTTTGCTTGTTTCCATTCACTTATGACATACAACATTATTTTCTGGGGTAACTGTGCCCATTCACAAATGGTATTTTTGGCTCAGGAACATGCAGTTTGGGCAATATGTGGTGTAAGTTCACAAACCTTTTGTTGTCTCCCATTCAAGAATCTAGGAATTCTCACACTCTCCTGTCAATATACAGTTCTCTATAGTTCTTTGTTGTATGAGCTTATTCTCACTGAGTTAATACTAGGCAGAAATTCAATTTGCACTTGGATCAAACCTCCTTGACTCTTGTGCAGAAAGGAGTACAGCATTCTGCTGCATCCGTTTTCAGTAAGCTAATATTAAAAGTAATTCTCACACTTTCCAATCTGCATTAAAGAATTTCCTCATATTTCTCTCCTCCTATTCAACCAGGGGATTCCTGGAAAAATTAAAGCAAATTTCTGAGGTATGCTGAGGTATATTATTGATTATGATATTATATACTCAGCAACCAGTTCTCATCAATGTGACTCTTCAGAACTGCTGCACAGTCAGTCAAAATGTCGGTATGTTCATTGTTTTAGTGTTTCATAAAGTAGGGGCCTTATATCTGCAATGATTTTATTCAAATTGATGCTGTTTGTGGAAGCCTACAAAATTACATGTCTGTTATGTTTACTCATCTTGTTGTTAACCACATAAACATGGAAAAAAATATATGCTTGAACTAAAGCAGAGCTACATGAATTAAAAAAAAAATGCCAAATGCAATAAAAGTTGGGTACTAGATGCTCCTGCCCTCATCCTCTTCCTCACCTGGATTTCTCTCAGTTTTGGTTAATATTAGACTGCTGAGACCTGATAACTACACTCCTGGAAATGGAAAAAAGAACACATTGACACCGGTGTGTCAGACCCACCATACTTGCTCCGGACACTGCGAGAGGGCTGTACAAGCAATGATCACACACACGGCACAGCGGACACACCAGGAACCGCGGTGTTGGCCGTCGAATGGCGCTAGCTGCGCAGCATTTGTGCATCACCGCCGTCAGTGTCAGCCAGTTTGCCGTGGCATACGGAGCTCCATCGCAGTCTTTAACACTGGTAGCATGCCGCGACAGCGTGGACGTGAACCGTATGTGCAGTTGACGGACTTTGAGCGAGGGCGTATAGTGCACATGAGGGAGGCCGGGTGGACGTACCGCCGAATTGCTCAACACGTGGGGCGTGAGGTCTCCACAGTACATCGATGTTGTCGCCAGTGGTCGGCAGAAGGTGCACGTGCCCGTCGACCTGGGACCGGACCGCAGCGACGCACGGATGCACGCCAAGACCGTAGGATCCTACGCAGTGCCGTAGGGGACCGCACCGCCACTTCCCAGCAAATTAGGGACACTGTTGCTCCTGGGGTATCGGCGAGGACCATTCGCAACCGTCTCCATGAAGCTGGGCTACGGTCCCGCACACCGTTAGGCCGTCTTCCGCTCACGCCCCAACATCGTGCAGCCCGCCTCCAGTGGTGTCGCGACAGGCGTGAATGGAGGGACGAATGGAGACGTGTCGTCTTCAGCGATGAGAGTCGCTTCTGCCTTGGTGCCAATGATGGTCGTATGCGTGTTTGGCGCCGTGCAGGTGAGCGCCACAATCAGGACTGCATACGACCGAGGCACACAGGGCCAACACCCGGCATCATGGTGTGGGGAGCGATCTCCTACACTGGCCGTACACCACTGGTGATCGTCGAGTGGACACTGAATAGTGCACGGTACATCCAAACCGTCATTGAACCCATCGTTCTACCATTCCTAGACCGGCAAGGGAACTTGCTGTTCCAACAGGACAATGCACGTCCGCATGTATCCCGTGCCACCCAACGTGCTCTAGAAGGTGTAAGTCAACTACCCTGGCCAGCAAGATCTCCGGATCTGTCCCCCATTGAGCATGTTTGGGACTGGATGAAGCGTCGTCTCACGCGGTCTGCACGTCCAGCACGAACGCTGGTCCAACTGAGGCGCCAGGTGGAAATGGCATGGCAAGCCGTTCCACAGGACTACATCCAGCATCTCTACGATCGTCTCCATGGGAGAATAGCAGCCTGCATTGCTGCGAAAGGTGGATATACACTGTACTAGTGCCGACATTGTGCACGCTCTGTTGCCTGTGTCTATGTGCCTGTGGTTCTGTCAGTGTGATCATGTGATGTATCTGACCCCAGGAATGTGTCAATAAAGTTTCCCCTTCCTGGGACAATGAATTCACGGTGTTCTTATTTCAATTTCCAGGAGTGTATGTCTTTTCATACCTTTATCATTTTGTAGTTTCATTTAGGAGATTCTTTCTTAAAAGTGGTATGTTAATTGTGTTTCGAGTTGCTTGCATAAAATCCACTTTCTTTTCAGCTATCTGATTATTTTTTTAAATTTCTTTGTTCCTTATACCAAGAGTTATTTTAAATCACTGACGTGAATCATTATGTTACCATACACATATCTCCAGCATGAAATACCTACTTAACCATTCTGCGCAAATACATAGCAAAATGCCCAGATTTTTGTTTCTTGTAAGTTTTTTTATATCTTTAATTAGCCTGAGTTTTTAATACTGAGTTCAACATAGGTACAGGAGATGTGTGCAGCCATGATTTCATGTGGAAATGTTAGTATTTTGTTGTGATGGTTCTAACTGTATTTCATTGTATTTTTTGTAATTATGTGTTACATTGTGATGGTGCTTGCCTGCTTTGTTTATCTCTTCGTTGATTGCCCTCAGTGTCGACGTACTGGCTGAAAAATTAGAGGGTGAAAGTGCAACTACTGTCTACTGTAAATGATGTAGCCAACAGAGGCACAGTTGCATTTTACATCAGTTTACTTTCACTTTACACAACCCCCAATACACACTTTTAATATGGCCAGTGCACTATTGTTCTAACTTCCCATAAGCCTCGTTAATAGTTAGCAGGCAAATATCCACATACTGCTACAATAGTTTAATGTTGAATATCTACGAGTAGTAAAAGCCCAACCACATAGTTCACATTTCTTGAAGAATAAAAAGGTACAAATGGAGCAGACACTGTCATTATCTTATCACATGGCCTAATTGTGTAACACTTATTTCACAGTTAAGTTGAAGCATTGTTGTTGTTTTAACCAACACAGGTTTCTCATCTGAAACTTTGCCGTGGACTGACTGTCTCGTGACCAAAATTCAGGCCGCTATATATCCTCACAATAATAGGGGCCGAAACTACACATTATTTGAAGTTAAATTTTCATAAATTACAATTAAAACTTAACTCATTAAATTAACTGAATACATCAAAACATTGGTACTTTTTAACAGTTTCTTCTGCTGCAAGAATTAGGCCAAATTATTTGTTTAAATCATGAAATTAACAAATATAAGTACGCAAACAATACTTTGGACAAAACTGTTAATTACTTTGGAATTAATCAAGGGCTGTCTGTGCTAACATGTTTTCGAATAGAGCCAAATAGATACTTTGAAATTACTAGAATTTTGTCTTCCAGATACTAATAATTAGTACAGAATTTATATCTGTTTATACATCAACAATAGAATTTAATTTACCAAACAATTACTGATTTTGCCCTATAATTAAACATACTAACTAGGAGTAGTGAAAATAAGTTATAAAATCAATTACATACATGAAACTAAGCACAAAATTAGATCTGTTGTTATATTCTTTCAAACTGAGGGCCAACCTTTCTCTTTTATGAAAATGCAGATTATATTCACATATGTTAATGGTAATTAGCTAAAAGTGAAAAAAACGAATTTAAGGAGGCAGATGGCAAAACAAGAGGGGAAGTAAAATTATCCCAGCTTGCTTCGTCACAACCACTATGAATTTTTATTATGCCAGTTATTATTAATGTGGTTATTACTATTATAAATATCAGTGGTGGTGGTGGTGGTAGTAGTAGTAGTAGTAGTAGTAGTAGCAGTAACAGCAGTAGTAGTGGTAATATAACTGATAATATTATTATAACTAGCATAATAATAATGTATTACTGTTATGTTGATTGCAGTGCACTCTGATTTTCTTGATGGATCACCTGGCATTAGTGGTGTCACAGTCAGAGCGTAATAAAATGTCTCCTCAGAACTTAGCAATTTGCTTTGGTCCTGTTTTGATGCTACAATCAGAAGAAGGGCGAGAACTTGACTTCAATCAACCAATTAATGTTCTACGATATCTGCTGGAGATTTGGCCAAGCAAGTCAGGTAATGTATACTACTGAGCTATAGTGCATGTTGTTATAAAATAAAATTTTCATTGAACTATTGGTCATTACTTAATGGCAATCATTGTGTGAAAATCAATACGTTATTTCTTGGCCAAAAAGATTAATTTCAGTGGCAGTCTTAGATTTATATTTTGTCATGTAAATAACTGACCAACAAAGTGCAATATATGGGAATTTGGTACTTATTAACAAGGGTAATTTAGCTTTACATCAGTTTTTTGTATAGAAGACATATTTTGGGTGTACATGTATTGCATTATACATTTATAACTTTAAATAACTATTGACATTATCACTATGTTATTAATTAATTATGTACAATTATTTGCTGGTGAAAACAAATATTTTGAGTTGTGGTCTGGTAATGTATGTAAACTTATCCACATTCTTAAATAATAATTTAAATTAAATCTGTGATGAATTACATTTCTTTGTTAATAATGCAACAAGGCAAAATGAAAACCTGTCTGTTATCCTGCAGTAGTATACAGTGTATTATATTTGCAGTAGCCTAAATTCTTATTTATACTTTAAGCTCAATTAACTTTTTTTCACTTTAGCATTTACTCTTTTCCACAATTTGAGATGCATTTTGTCAGTCTATGAGTTAAATGAAAGCAATCTGTAAAGTTAATAATTAGAGCTTGAATCAAATGAAGTGTATTCTCCATGATTTCTTTGAATTAAATGTTGCATTTTTCTCAAAACCTGGAATGGCAGAGATTAATGAATGCTGAAATATTAACTTATTATTTATTATCTTACACATAAAGTGAGCAGAGCTACCCAGTTTTAATCCTGATGGTGGAAAAAATTTCATAACAAGAATATGGCCAAAAATCACTGATTATTGAAGTCTATACTGAATTAAATTCCAAATCTCATTGTAGTAGGGGTAAGGGTTGGTGGGACGGATATCCTTAGTGAGTCAGTAGTGTACTGTAATCACTCTGGGTATAGTAAGGAGTAATCCCAACTTTGAGTAACTATATGATTCAAAGATAGAAATAGGTGTCCATTACATATGTAATGTTACCATTCTACAGGAGTGCCAGTGTCTGGCTTTAACTGCAAAACAAAATCCAGTCATATCAAGACAATTTTCTACAGAGCTTACAGGAACATCAGGATTTGTGATGTTCCATGAAATTGTGCGTTGGAGGGAATTAGCAATTGGTTTGTATGCCAGACATCTAATAGTGCATGTCTCCCTTGTGACACTGTACAGATGGGCTCATTTTTTGTTGAGTCAGAAATACCAAGATTGGGCCTTGAATTACAGGAGGAATTTTCTCTTCATAGAAAAGTCCTGCTTCAGTTTTCAGAATCAGTATCATGACAGATAATATCTCAATGGAAAGCAGTAGCTGATACAGCATCAGAAATGTCTTACAAAGAGGCCAGTTTAATGTTGTTGGGGTGTTTGTGCAGCAAGGTATCATGAAGAATCGTGTACAGAAATTAATATCTTAACTTTATGTCAGAGGCTTACTGTTAACTGATGGAGGCACAAAGACAGCATAATGCAACCACATGTGATATTTCTCACAGCTGCAGGTGGTCCATGAATCATCATATTACTCCAGTGAGTGAATTTCTTGCAGATGAATGTATCCCAACACACGGACTGGTCAGCTGTGTCTGCAGGTCTTAGTCCCATGGAATATTTTTAGGATTAATTGGGAAGATGAGTTGCAGCATCTTTGTTACTATGTAGGACTCTTCCAGCCATCAGCACAGTTTTTTTTTCTTTTCATGAATGTTAACAGGATACAGTAAGATATTGACTCATCTCATACAGTATTATAGCATCTCTGCCACCAAAGAGGACTCTGCCAGATATTAGCACAGGTTTTTCTTGGGAATAGAGTCAAATAAGATTGAGATATTGGATCACTTCATGCAGCATGCCATGTTACTGGTGAGCATGTGTGGCAGTTTAGGGAAACCATTTCTTCCAGTATTTGTTGTACTGTCATTAATTCATTATTTTTAACTGTGTAACTTCAATGTCAAAACTTTACTTTTTACCTGTTTTAAAGACTAAAAAGTAGAAGTTTTTGGACACTATTAATCTTCACCTTGTCCTGTAACCCTTAATGTATCCTATTATGCAAATATTATCTCATTTCTTGATTATGCTTAACTTTTGGTGACTAGTGTATTGTTGGCATCTCATCTCAATAGAAAACAAAGGGGAAGGAAAACTGTAGGTGCTAATAAGGTGGCTTCCACTTTACGGTGGAGTTTGGATCTCTGTAGAATCCATAAACGAATTACAGCATTTAAACCAAGAAAGATTAATTTGTCAATTTTTACAAAAGCCAGTTTTGAACCATATGAGACACCTGTTACAAGGAATATGAAGCTCACAAGGAAAATATGAATACTAATAAGTGAGAAGCTAATGATGACCTCTGTTGGAGTGACCACCTTCCCCTCAAACTTTGTCTAATTGATGGAGCAGCCCTAAAGCTAGCCACCAAACTAAAAGTACAGCAGATGTAGCACCTGAAACTAGGTGGATCACATAACAAGCATGATACAGCAGGCTACCAAAACCGTCAGGCCATCTCAGGAAAGGGAGGAGCAATGACTCTTAGAGTGTGATCAGTGCTGAGGGATGCTACTGGAAAAGTTTACTTACAGATAAATTGCAGACAATCTTCATGACTTTTCTGAAAGTGAAGATAAGTGCAATAGAATAATTAAACAAGGAAATAAAATACCATGACATGAATTACTGGACTTGATTAATCATGCTAGTAAATCCCATGAAATCTGAGGAATCTTTAGGGGGATTAACAGCAGATAATGAAGGTACCTTCAGTACAGTCATGCTGAAATTTGTTTAGTTGCACAGGATGTCATTTATTAACTTACCGGATCAGCGAACAATCTTACAACTGATTCACAGAAAACAGCATACTTTTAATCTCATATATACTCACATTGAGAAAATTCAGACAAATATAAGAGGCTTACAGATACCAGAAGTAGAGCTCAATGGCTACTTACTAAATGAAAGTTCATGTGTGTAATTCCTAGGTACTCTGATGCATAACAAACAGCAAATGGGTATGTCAACCAAAATGATCCATTCTTCCGCTCCCTCTCCTTGTATTCCAATAAATGGGATCAGTAGTGTATTTTACATACTTTCACTTTTACATTTTATTTCTCTACATATTCTGTCAATCATTTTATGAACATGAGGATCTAAACAATTTAAAGAATATATGAATTAAAAATGGATTATGCAGTACCACATATATATGGATGTAAATTACATAGAACACATGTAACACGGGAAAGTACAGTTAACTTACAATGGAATTGGAGGGAAAATAATAACATAAAACCAGAAGAAAAGTGAAAAAGACATTATACATGTAGTAGAATACATAACAAACAAATAACAAAAATACATTAATCAAAAGTCTACATCTCTGGTTTAAAAAAAAAAGTTTCACCAAACAACTACATCTTTATACTTTACTTTTCTATTGCATAATCCTCTGTGGAAATACAGCTAAGGTCACAACAGTACATATTTTAGAGAAGCATGCAGTAACAATATTGTGCAAGGTACAAATTCAAGTATCTTGTAGAAAGCTCTTACAGGACCCTGGAATTCCAAAAACGCTGTTCCAGTACATCTACTTCCTAATAGTATTAGCAATTAATAATAAGCATGAATGTGGGAAGACTTGTGAAATTCAAAAGGTAATAAAAATAAATAATAAAAAAATCAATCAAAATAATCTCGATATTGTGTATGTTTACCTGCCTAGGGATAAGGCAGGAGTTTTGTATTCTGGTGCAAGGGTCTTGAACAGATTAGTGGTAGATGTCAGGTAGGAACAACAAAATCTGAAATATAGAAAACTAAAGTAAAAGTATGTATTATTAGCTACCCATTCTATAATTTAACAGAATATTTGGACCTGGAAATAAAAATTTTGGGTAACATTAATATTCATACTAAATAGATTTTAGCTGTTCCACTATATAGACAACAGATAACATTCTCTGAGATTAGTGAAGAATCATCAATCTTCTGGCTGGTTTAATGCAGCCTGCCATGAATCCCTCTCCTGTGTCAACCTTTTCATCTCAGAGTAGCAATTGCAACCTATGTCCTCAATTATTTGCTGGATGTATTCCAATCTCTGTCTTCCTCTACAGTTTTTACCCTCTGCAGATGCCTCAAATACCATTCAAGTTATTCCCTAATGTCTTAACAGATGTCCTTTCATCCTGTCCCTTCTTCTTATCATTCTTTTCCATATAGCCTTTTCTTCGCCAATTCTGTTGAGAACCTCCTCATTCCTTACCTTATCAGTCTACATAACTTTAAATGTTCTTCTGTAGCATCACTTCTCAAATGCTATGATTCTCTTCTTTTCCAGTTTTCCCACAGTTCATGTTTCATTACCATATAATGCTGTGCTCTAAACATCCATTATGAGAAATTTTTTCCACAAATTAAATCCTATGTTTGATACTAGTAGCTCCTCTGGGCCAGGAATACACTTTCTACCAGTGTTAAATCTGCTTTCTATGTCCTCCTTGCTCCTCCATAGATTTTTTTCTGCCTAAATAGCAGAATTCCCTAATTTTGTCTACTTTATGATCCCTAATTCTGCTGTTAAGCATCTAGCCTCTCTCAATTCTGCTACTTCTCATCACTTTCATCTCTCTTCAATTTACTCTCAGTTCATATTCTGTTCTCATTACACTGTTCATTCCATTCAAAAGATGCTGTAATTCATCTTCACTTTAATTGAGAATAGCAATGTCTTCAGTGAATCTTGTAACTGATATCCTTTCACCCTGTATTTTAATCCCACACTTCAACCTTTCTTGTATTTCTGTCATTGCTTATTTGATGTATAGATTGAATTGCAGGGGGGAAAGGCTACATCCCTGTCATACACCCTTTTTAACCTGAGCACTTCATCCTTGGTTTTCCAGTGTTACTATTCCCCTTGGTTCTTGTACATATTTCCCTATATCTTACCTATATTTCTTTCAGTATTTTGAATATCTTGCACCATTTTAAATTGCTGAACACTTTTTCTGTGTCAAAAAGTCTTATGAAAGTGTCTTGATTTTTCGTCAGTCTTGTATCAATTAGTAGCTGAAAACAGCACCTAAGCTGAGTGCTATAAGAGGAAGGGTTTTTTTTTTTTCAGTAGTTCATTTTCTACTAAAATACATTTCCTGATTTATAACACATGTAAAGCTTAATAATCTGGAAGTAATTCTGGTATTTAACAATGCGGGTAGAGTAGTTCTAGTTTAAATTGCTTGTTAATATTCCATAAAAATGTAGACTGTGACGACTTCTTGTACCTGTTAATGTAGGGCTATAGCTTGACTCATTCCAAATCCTGAAGGCTTTCCTTAATAATATGAGTTACAGAACAAGGAATGTGAAGTAATTAATTAACTGGTCCTGCTAAGTAACAGTTGACTGATTGCTCAAATGTTTGGCTGAAGCATCTGGTGAAGGAGCAATATGACAACAATTTGTAATTGTACAGTCCTTGTATGGCTTCACTCACTCCATGCATTGACTGTAGAATGTATATACCTCAACCTTCCATGTTGTATTTCATCTGACCATGGTGCTGTTTTGTGACCCACGAAGTTCCTTCTAATTCCCAAATAGTGAAAAGGATAGCGTGCAGTCATGACTGAACATTGGATATTAGTCTGTGCTTGTGATTGTATATTACATGGTCATTAGTTTGTGTCATTATTACCAGAACATCATCACCAATTATGTCTATTTCAGAAGATACCCTGTCTTCAATATGAATCCTCTTCACTGACTACCATATTTTCATTATTGGTGTGAATAGCTAATGATGCTAAGAATTCTTGCCATTACCTTAATAAATGCCTTTTGCTTTTGTCATACTTAGGTCTGAGAAGTTGTCATGTGATGGACATTGTAAGAATTTTTATACAGTTATCAACCAACCCCTGACTGTTAAATGGATCTCAACACTCCACTAAGGGTTACCTTATGACTTTGGAATGGATGCTTTAGCATTTTCATAAATCACTTGATTGCTGTTATCCATTATGCTGTGTATATTGTCTACCTTTCTGACTGCAGCAAGTTTGCAACATACAGGGTGTTATTTCTACAGCATTTTGGAAGTTTAACTTTAATTATAATCACCCTGTAGTACTGAGCTGAATATTAATTTACAGAACTCTATAACATAGTGAGCATTACTCTCTTAACTCATGTAGTGCCATCATCAAACAAAATGTCACCTGTAATCTATACTTTTGGCTGGTTAGTTGCTAATATTAAAACTGACATACAAAACTAAGAAATGCTTATTTTTTATCTAATTTGAATTCAGATTTCTTCTTTGATAAAGTGATCATGGTTGATGATTACAAAGACAAGGCACAACAAATCAAACACATCATTCAACAAAGGTTTTGTGACTGCTATGTCATAACCTTGTTTTGTTATTGTGCATTGTCTGAGTAGTGAGTTGAAGTGGGATCCCCTATCTGTCCATGTGTGTAGCATCTTTGGTTGATGTGTTGTGTACATTCAGGGCTCTCATAAAGACAAGTGTGTAATGGTGTAATAACAATTAATTAAGGCACTATTATATCATAAATAAGTAAATTAATACCTATTGTAGCTATCAATTGAACGTTTCACTTTTTTTGCGTGTTTTCTGGAAAAAGAAAACATTTCATAAGTGTGAATTTTGGACTAGGATTTGTTTACATTATTGCATACTGTAAGTTACATGATTCCATTTGATTCTCTAGTAAGTATTCGAAGTGAAAAGTTCCAAAATAAGTGAAAAGTTTATATAGTGTAGGCTCAGTTCTTTGTTTACTTTTTATTTCATCACATAAACAATACAGGTATAATCATTTCTGTTTCTCTGGAAGTTTTGAATTAGTATCTGAACCTTGGGCTTAAACTTTCTAAGAAATTTAATATATTAATTGAGTAGTCTAAGAAATTATTCTTGTTCAACTTAGATTAAAGCTAAAATTTGCTTCTCATTCGTGAGAGGTATAAGACTTGCTGTAGGATTGTTAGTTGCAGGATTTGGTCTGAGGGTTCTTGCAGTTTCTTTCATATGAGTGACTGTAGTGGTGTAGGAATTTGGGAATTAAACAAGGCTCATTGGTTGTGTCGAATTTCCTGTAGAGATAGGAAGATAGTAGAACAGGAGGAGAAGACTGCTGCCCTTCAGATGAAACTAGATAAAGCAAAACAAGATCAGGAACGGTTACAGGGGGAGTAGGGAAAAGAGAGGTGGGGAGTGACAGCAGGTTATAGAAGAAATAGGAATAGGGTTTTCACAGACAGTGTTGTTGTCAATGTTGAAAACAGGTTTGATCTGTTGTCACAATTGGAAACTGATGTGCCACAAGTAGATGTAGCAGTAGAAAGGGCACACCAGCTTTCAAAAAGTGTTTGAGAAGTAAAAAGTCAGAAAAAGTTGTGAAGAAGAAAAAAATTTGTTGTTAGGTGGTTCACATGTTAGAGGTGTTGGCCAACTCTTGCAGGATGAACTAGCCTCAGGTCACAGGGTCACAAATTTTTTTAAACCTGGTGCAAGTCTGGGTAAGGTGATAGAGGATGTAGGTTCACCTTGCAAAGACTTAACAAAGGAAGATACTGTGGTAATTGTGGGTGAGACAGACATCAGCATTGACAGGAACCCTAATTATTCAGTTGAGAGTGACCTTGTAAAGATAGCTTCAGAAACAGTACATACTGGTGCTGGGCTTGTATCTGTTCTGAGTCACATGACCAGCCTCATTTAAAGTCTTCTGTTAGGACAGTTAATTTAGAGGTGGGATGGCTGCTTGGATCAGCTATGGGATCTCAAATCGGAGTGGTTCCTGTTGACTCTATCAGCAGGTGGGACTATACTAGGCATGGCCTTCACCTCAACAGGAAGGGGAAGGGAAAACTGCCTGGGCTAACAGCAAATAACTTAAGTAGGAGGCACTATCACAAGTGGTAAAGTGTCAGTGGTTACAAGTAACACAACAGTAGTTTTTTAGAGAAGGGAGGGCAGAAATAAAAGATATGCAGAGACAGGCTGAAACTGACATTAACATTGATAAAAACAGGCATCCAGAAAGCAAATTTTAATGTACACAATTCATACAGACAGTCTTTGATTCTAACTACAGATATTCAGAAATTGGAACAAAAATTAGTTTCATCCACAGGTAATTCAGCAAGTGCACAAAATTAGTTATCCATATTGGATCAGAATATTTGAGGAATAAGAGGTAAGCTTAATGAGTTGCTTAATTGTGTTGAAGACTTAGAGTTGAGCAAACCAGTTGATATAATCTGCCTTTCTGAACATCATGTGACCACCATTATAGATATGTTAAATGTTACAGGATTCAAGTTAGCTTCTTACTTCAGTAGAGAAAATAAGGAGAAAGGAAGAGTTGCCACATTTGTCAGAAACTCTTTTGATTTCAAGAATAATGATATTAATAACTTTTGCTCAGAGCAGTGCTCAGATGATTGTGCAACAGAAGCAGTATTTCATAGTAAGTCGTTTATAATAGTAAGTATATAGAGAGTACCTTCAGGAAGCTTTAACCTCTTCATAAAAAATCTGGAAGCTCTGTTGTCCCATCTTATGGCAAAAAACAAGGAAGTAGTGCTTGCTGGTGATTTTAATGCGGATTTATTGAAAAGCTCTACCAATGAACAGTTATTGCAATCAGTAACACCATCATTCAATTTAGTTCTTTCAGTGAACTTTGCAACTAGGATATATAAATGCTCTGAGACAGCTACTGATAACATCTTTGTACCCAAATCTAGAAAAAAAAAAGAAAAAAAAAATCACAAAACCAATAGTAAATGGGATAGCTGATCATGACATGCAGCATCTTGTGTTAAATGTTGAAACTTGTGAGGATAAAAAAGTCTATTAAATCTGAGTTCATGAGGGTTATAAACCAGTCAAAAATTGAGAATTTTAGGAGACTGCTCAAAGACAAGAATTGGATAGATGTTTACAATACTTCTGACTCAAATGGAAAATACAAATCAGTCATTAATAAAGTTACTTCCACTTTTGAAAACTGTTTTCCCCTAAAGGTAACTCAAATCAAACAGAAGTCAAAAATTAAACTGTGGATTACACAAGGAATACAGATATCATGTGGGACAAAGGAGACTGTTACTACCTCAGAGCAGCTCTGTTGTTAGCAGTGTAATGCATTACAAAGAATACTGCAAAATATTGAAGAAAGTAATCCAGAAATAAAAGCAGCTTTATAATGAGAAAAAGATAATTACATCAGGCAACAAAATAAAAACTGAATGGGATATAGTGAAGACAGAGACAGGTGGGGCCAAAAAGGAAGAGGAACAGATAGCTCTAAAAATTAATGAGACGTTGCTAAAAAGTGCATGTAGCATTACAAACCTCTTAAACAAGTACTTTGTTTCTGTTAGTGACAGATTGGAGTTATCAGGTTCGGTGAACAGTGCAATGGAATATCTGCAACCAGTCTTAAAAAAAAATTTCAGCAAAATAGAAATTACACTCACGTCTCCCAAGGAAGTAGCTTGTGGGGTTATGATAATAAGTCAACGAAGTTACTCAGAGTGCTCATGTCAGTTGAGTTCTGTCTTCAGTTATTTGTGTAATCAAATATGCTGAAGTTAAGCCTCTTTACAAGAAGGAGGATAAAGAGATACCATCAAACTATTGACCAGTTTCACTTTTGCTGGCTTTTTCAAAAATATTTGAAAAGGTTGTGTTCAAGCATCTCCTTAGGCATGTGACTGCAAATAATATATTGCCCATGTCACAGTTTGGGTTTCTTAAGGGTTCTAAAACAGAGAAAGCTATTTATACTTACAGTGAGAATGTACTTAATTCATTAGATAATAAATTGAAGGCTACTGGCACTTTCTGTGACCTGTCAAAAGCCTTTGACTGTCTGAGTCGCAACATTCTCTTAAGTAACTTAGAATGTTGTGGTGTCACAGGCAATGTTTCAAAATTGTTCGAGTCTTATGTAATCAATAGGAAATAAAGAGTGTCATTTCAAAATACCTGAGCAGTCAGTCTTCATCTGACTGAGAATGAATTACATGTGGTGTTCCTCAAGTTTCCATTTGGGTCCATTTCTTTTTCTTGTATACATTAATGACACCTTGTCTGTCAAATTGACACATGCTAAGCTTGTTTTGTTTGCAAATGATACAAACATTGCAAAAGTAGCAAGTCAAGCGCAGATTTAGAAATAGCTGCTAATCAAATTTTTGAAGATATTAATAGATGTTTTAAAGATAATTCACTGCCATTAAACTTTGAAAAGACTCACCATATGCAGTTCAGAAGCTGTAAGAGATTTCCTTCCAGCATATGTATAACACATGAAGACATGCAGATAAAAGAGGTTTATGATGTTAAATTTCTGCTTGATAATAAATTCAGTTGGGAAGGGCATACCACAGAATTGCTGAAGCACCTAAACAAATCTGTATTTGCACTGAGAATGATGTCAGATAGAGGAGATATAAATATAAAAAACTTGCATGCTTTACTTACTTTCATTCTATTATGTCATATGGGATCATATTCTGGGGCAACTCATCAAACCAAGCAAATGTTTTTAGCATGCAAAATAGAAGAAAAAGTAGAGGTGAATATGGACTGGTGGGAAAGGAATGAAAGAGGGAGCTGGTTGATAGAATTTTGCACATACCGGGTGATCAAAAGGTCAGTATAAATTTGAAAACTGAATAAATCATGGAATAATGTAGATAGAGAGGTACAAATTGACACACATGCTTGGAACGACATGGGGTTTTATTAGAACCAAAAAAATACAGAAGTTCAAAAAATGTCCGACAGATGGTGCTTCATCTGATCAGAATAGCAATAATTAGCATAACAAAGTAAGACAAAGTAAAGATGATGTTCTTTACAGGAAATGTTCAATATGTCCACCATTATTCCTCAACAATAGCTGTAGTCGAGGAATAATGTTGTGAACAGCACTGTAAAGCATGTCCAGAGTTATGGTGAGGCATTGGCATCGGATGTTGTCTTTCAGTATCCCTAGAGATGTCGGTCGATCATGATACACTTGAGACTTCAGGTAACCCCAAAGCCAATAATCACACGGACTGAGGTCTGGGGACCTGGGAGGCCAAGCATGACGAAAGTGGCAGCTGAGCACACGATCATCACCAAATGACGCATGCAAGAGATCTTTCCCGCATCTAGCAATATGGGGTGGAGCACCATCCTGCATAAACATCGTACGTTCCAGCAGGTGTTTATCAGCCAGGCTGGGGACGATGCGATTCTGTAACATATCGGTGTACCTCTCACCCGGCACGGTAGCAGTTACAAAACTAGAATCACGCATTTCCTCAAAGAAAAAAGGCCCGATAACGGTAGATGTGGTAAATCCAACCCATACCATGACTTTCTCGTCGTGCAATGGAGTTTCCATGACAGTTCTAAGATTTTCGGTAGCCCAACTTCTGCAGTTGTGGGCATTGACAGACCCTCAGTGCGTGAAATGCGCTTCGTCGGTCCACAACACGTTACTCAACCAGTCGTCATCTTCTGCCATCTTTTGAAACGCCCACACCGCGAATGCCCTCTGCTTCACTAAATTGCCAGGTAACAGTTCATGATGCTGATGGATTTTGTACGGATAGCATCGGAGGGTACGCCTCAGTGCCAACCAAACAGTAGCGTATGGAATGCCGGTGCGACGTGCAACTGCACAAGTGCTGACTTCCCTGTGCATAGACGAACCCGCTACAGTCTCCATTTCTTCCTGAACTGTCTCAACAGCATTACGCCTTGTGCTCAGTCAGCCACTACAGGGTCTATCGTCTAAACAACCCATGGCTTCAAACTTCGAAATCATTCTCACCACAGCTGCATTTGTCAATGGGCCTCTACCCGTTCGAATCCCCTTCCTATGGTGATAGGATCATAACGCTGAACTAGCACATTCCCCATTCTGATAATACAGCTACACTATAAGCGCCTTTTCAGGTAACGTCAACATGCTGTGACTGCTGGCACATCTGATTCTCTCTCTCATTATAGTTCGTTTTATGTAGGATTGTCATGCGCTGGGACTGACATTTTGCTGCCCATTGCTGTCTGTCAGACATTTTGTGAACTTTTTTTTTTGTTCTAGTAAAACCCCATGTCATTCCATGCATGTGTATCAATTTGTACCTCTCTATCTACATTAATCCATGATTTATTCAGTTTTCAAATTTATACTGACTTTTTGATCACCCGGTACATAATTTAATCATCACTAACACAGTTTAAGGATCATGAAAGAAGGTTGTATACATCAAAGAGCCCTGAAGACACTTATGATATAATGGTAACACAGAGATTTCTGAAGCAGACTTTAAATTGTAAGACATTTCCAGGGGCAGATGTGGACTCTGACTACAATTCCTTGGTTATGAACTGTAGATTAAAACTGAAGACATAGCAAAAAGGTAGGAAATTATGGACTTGGAACCTGTATAAGTTGAAAAAAACAGGACTTGTTGAGAGTTTCAGAAGGAGCATTAAGCAAAGGTTGACTAGAAGGAGGGAAATTAATACAGAAGAAGATGAATGTGTAGCATTGAGAGATAAAATACTGAAGCCAGCAGAGGATCAAATAGGTAAAACAACAAGACCTAGCAGAAATCCTTGGATAACACAGACAATGTCAAATTTAATTGGTGAAGGAGCAAATATAAAAGTGCAGCAACTGAAGCATGCAGAAGGGAATTCAAACATATAAAAAAATTAGACTGACAGCAAGTGCATAATGGACAAGTGGGAATGGGTACAGGACAAATGTAATGATTTAGAAGCATATTTCGTTATGGGAAAGATACATACTGCATGCAGCAAAATTAAAGAGATCTCTGGAGAAAAGAAAAGCAGGTGTGTGAATATCAAGAGCTCAGATGGAAAACCAGCTCTAAGCAAAAAAAGGGAAAGCTGGGAGGTGTAAGGAGTGTGTAATGAGTCTATACAGTGAAGATGAACTTGAAGGCAATATTTCAGAAATGGAAGAGGCTGTAGAGAAGATGCGATGGGAGATATGATACTGTGAGAAGAATTTGACAGAGCACTGAAAGATCCAAGTGAAAACGAGGCCCCATTAGTTGACAACATTCTTTCAGATTTGCTGATAGCCTTGGGACAGCCAACCATGACCAAACCCTTCCATCTGGTGTGTAAGATGTATAAGATAGGTGAAATACCCTCAGACTTCAAGAAGAATGTAATAATTCCAATGCAGTTGCTGACATGTGTGAATATTACTGAAATGCCAGTTTATTAAGCCACAGTTGAAAAATTCTAACATAAATTTTTACAGAAGAATGGAAAAACTGGTAAAGCCAATTTCACGGAAGATCAGTTGGTATTCTGGAGAAAAGTATTAACATGTGAGATAATACTGACCCTACGACTTATCTTAGAAGATAGGTAAAGGCAAACCTACATTCATAGCATTTGTAGACTTAGAGAAAGCTTTTGCTAGTGTTCACAGGAATACTCTCTTTGAAATTCTGAAGGTAACAGGAGTAAAACAAAGGGAGAAAAATGTTATATACAACTTTTACAGAAACAAGATGGCAGTTATAAGAGTCTAAGGCACTGAAAGGGAAGAAATGGTTCAGAAGGGAGTGATACAAGGTTGTAGCCTATAATCAGTGTTATTCAATCTCTGCATTGAGCAAGTAGTACAGGAATCCAAAGAAAATTTGAAGAAGGAATTAAAGGTCACAGAGAAGAAATAAAAACTTTGAAGTTATCCAGTGACATTGTAATTCTATCTGAGAGAGCAAAGGACTTAGAAGAGCAATTGAATGGAATGGAGAGTGTCTAGAAAGGAGATTATAAGGTGAACAGCAACAAAAGCAACACAAGTCTAATGGAATGTAGTCAGATTGAATCAGATGATGCTGAGGGAATTAGATTAAGAAACAAGATACTTAAATGGTTGATGAGTTTTGCTATATGGGCAGCAAAATTACTGATGATGGCCAAAGTAGAGAGGATATAAAATACAGGCTGGCAATGACAAGAAAAGCTTTTCTTAAGAAGAGAAATTCGTTAACATCAAATATAGATTTAAGTGGTAGGAAGTCTTTTCTGAAAGTATTTGTATGGAGTGTAGCCATGTATGGGACTGAAACATGGATGATAAACAGTTTAGACAAGAAGAGAATAGAGGCTTTTGAAACTTGGTACTACAGAAGAATCCTGAAGACTATATGGGTAGATTATGTAACTAATGAGGAGCTACTGAATAGCACTGTGGGAAAAAGAAATCTGTGGCACAACCTGACTTTCTGAGACATCAGTGGATCGCCAATTTAGTACTGTAGGGAAATGTTGAGGGTAAAAATCATAACGGGAGAGCAAGAAATGAATTCAGAAGGATGTAAATTGCATTTATTCAGAGATGAAGAGGCTTGCGCAGAATAGAGTAGCAAGGAGAGCTTCATCAAATCAGTCTTCAGACTGAAAAGCACAACAACAACAACAACAGGTGTAGTGTTTGTGACTGAGGGGAACAACACACTACAATTGATGTGCCCAGATAACTAATACAATAGAACTTTTTTGAGTCTAATAAACAAAATACAATAATAGTTCTTGAGATGAGATTCAGGGCTACTTGGTTGAGTACAGTTAATCAACGAAGCTCTGGAATATTCTAGCAAGTAAGCACTGACATTGCACTGGATTGACATAGCTGGTAATCACTGATGTGTGGGGATGTTCATGGGTGAATGATGTCCGTGGTGGTAGTGGCCCATGAGGTGGTATGTGCAGAGGCAAGTCAGGGACAAAATCCCACGAAATGGTAACTGCAGTGGTCTTCAATGGAAGGGCTGCCAGACACAACTGGCACAGAGCCCGAAGCTTAGAGTGTGCTTAACAAAAGAACTCCAATTGAGTGACTGTTAAGCACAGCCCAGAGTGTGAACTGACAGCAGCGTGGACGGGTGGTGACCTAAATATTCACCCGGTGGAAGGAACCCAACTCGTGAAAATGGGCTAGTGCTACAATGGCAGCACTGCTTGCAACAATGATTCTGCATCTGACAATGGGGCTGGTGCCATGTAGTATCATGGCTGCTGGTGGAGGTTTGATTCTACACAACCTGGCATATTTGTGTGTTGATGCAGTTTGCTATCATCTGAGCTCCAGAGGAAATGTCATCAGTGGGCTGGATCTGTGGCAACGTGTGGTACACAGTTGTATGGTTGGTGGCTGTGTCAACAGGGGATGCAGCATCCCTCCCAACCCATCCCCCTCTTGAGGGAAGAGATGACATATCCATCTAAAAGAAGACGTGGCTGCTGAAGGGAAGAGGCCCACCAAAATCAGGAAGGTAGCCCTGGGGTGACTGCTTGCTACGGTCGAGCCCTGAATCCCAGGGAGTGCTGGCCAGTGGTAGTTGGCTTTAATGTGGGTGTGAAAGCTGGATCTGTCTTGGATGAGTACTGGTAGGAGCAAACCTGAAAAAGGGAGACATACAGTCTCATCATCTTGGAAGGTAGATGTGGTCATCAAAGGTTGCAACAGAGACAGAAGCCAATGTAGCCCCAGTTTGCATCAAAAGTCCCAGGAGTGTACAACTGGAGAGCTAGGGAAGTCCTGCTGATGGCCTGAGTAGGGTGTCCAGATGAAGAACAGCTGCAGCCCTGCATGATGCAAGAGGACCCTGAAGAGGCACACAGTACTACCAGTGTGAGGAATCCTGGAAAAGCAACCAAGTGGGGGTTGACTCAGGGTGTGGATCATCATTGTGTTTTGCAATGTCACTCATCTGAAATCAGTACAAACACATGAGGTATGTGGCTTATGTGGGAGGAAGGAGAGCGGGATGATAGAAGCATGTGAAATCTCACGGAATGATGCAGAAGGGATCGGACAAGGGTGGGTCGTGGGCAGGCCTAGTCAGAGGTGTGTTTGCCCAAGAGCAAGACCAGAAACATGTATGGTCTCGGGTGTGATGAGAGAGGTGATGGTGCTGCTGGAAGTAATTATTCTGTTGGAGTTGATGGTGCCACGTTGAGGCAACGGTGCCACTGGAGGTGATGGTGTCACTGAGGTGATGGTGCCACTGAGGCGATGGTGCCACTGGAGATGATGGGGCCATTGGAGGTGATGTAGCCATTAGAGGTGATGTCACTGCTAGAGGTGATGTCACTGTAGGAAGGCCATGTTGCCTCTGGAGTCAATGGTGCAGCTGGAGTTGATGATGAGGTTGGCATCAATGGTGTGGCTGGAGTAAATTACGCTTGAGGTGATGGTGCTAGAGGCAGTGGTCCCAGCAATGGTGCAGATGGGTCCAGCAAGAGTGCCATGGATGGTGCTGGTACTATGAAAAGATGTCATTGGAACAATGGAAGGGTGAAAGAAAATAGTGGGAGAGCATGGGTTAATGAGTACTTGGAGATGCTGCACTTGGAGGGTGGGGAAAGGCCATGAGGTTGCAGAAGTGCTGAAGGCTTTAAGTATGTATATAAGGTGTTGAGGGAATGCCGCAAAATATGTAAGGTTTCGAGGAGTGGTGCGGGTGACATCACGGTATGTGTAAAGTGTTGAAGAGTGGCATCGCCAGTGCTGAGGAATGTGTAATTTGTTGATGAGCACTGAGACTGTGAGGAGGAGGATAGATAGGTGTAGAGGAAGATGTCATAAAATGTAGGGTGTGCACTGCAGCACAAAAATTGCCAGAATAAGGATTGAATAGGCCCCATAAGTGGACATAGGGCAGGGTAGCAAGGTCTGCACCTGTGTTAAGGACCTGAAGAATGCAATATGCATGAGCACCAGAATAAGCAGGGAGATACTGAAAAGAGAGCACAAATATGAGGCAAAAATCAACAACAGTCTGAAGTAGTTCACAGGTATGGAAAACTACTCTGAGCAATCACAAAGCTTAAAATTCTGGCAGTATGAATGGAAATCACTTTGGGAATGTAACACTCACACCAAGTATCCTCATCATTACTGTAGGTAGGCTGGGAACATTGAATCTTCAAACCTAGGTGCTGCAGACTAAATTTTGCAGCATCCTCATTGTCTTTTAGTATGGGACAAGGACGGTGCAAACATTTATCCTGCTTCAGTGATTCATGGGTGTCATGTCACATAATTTTGTGCAAGCTGCACAATATTTCAATGAGACAACTGCCCATCATGTCCAGGTGCCTACTGACATGTTTCTGCATTGGCTCACTAGAAAAGTGCAGGCACCAAGGGGTGAGGCTATGATGTCATTGTGATGAATCATAGAGGAAAATGACATCCAGTGTGCCCTGCCAGAGAAGTGGGGCACGATATTCACATGTGTAATGTGGGAAAAGCACAGCTGCAAATCATGGGCTAGCATGCATGTGGGCGGTGTGTTGGCAGGCAGTTTAAGTGTTCTGACTCCGATTCCCCATCTGTGTTGATTTGGATTCATTACTCTGTGACCAATGGTGCCTTAGTACCACCAGTGCTGGTTCCCTTGCCTTGCTAAGCTAAAATGCCATGTCTCTATTAATCAGGTCATTACTTATACATATTTCAACCACTTCTTTAATGATGGAGTCCCAGTACATGGAGGTAGATGAAAGGATAATTGTTTCTTCATAGTTCTTGCCATGTCCAGTGTCATGACAATGTTCAGCAACAGGAGAATTTTATGACTGACCCAGTCTGGTGTGATATCTATATTCAGCACATCTATCTTTAGCAGTGTGACATATCTGGCCAATGTATGATTTCCCACACTGGCACAGGATTCTAAATATCCCTTATCTCCTTAGACCTACGTTGTCTTTAACAGAATCCAGCATCATATCACTCATGCTGTAGGGCAAAATACACATCTTATTTTATGTTTCTTGAACAGCCTGCAGATCTTAAAGGGCATGCCATCAACACAGGGTAGAAAATCCGTCCTCATGGAGTTCTCTGTTTCTTCTGGCTGTTCTTGAGGCTTAGTGCATGCAGGTTGAAATGCATTTTGAATCTGTTTATCAGAGTACTTGTTCTATACAAACACAGAATGAAAATGGCTAAGCTCCTCTGATAAGCTTCCTGGATTCGAGATAACTCTAGTCCTATGAATGACAGTCCGTAATACACCACTGTGTTGAGATGGGTGGTGCTAGCTTGTAGCTCATAAATATAGGTCCGTGTGAGTTGGTTTACAGAACACACTTCAAATAAGGAACCACATTCTTTTCTGCAAACCAAGTCATCTAAAAACGAGAGGTCTCCATTTTTCTCCACTTCCATGGTGAAGCACATGCTCGGATGGAGGGAGTTAAGGTGTTCCACAAATGTAGGAAGCTTTGCTGCCCCATGTGGCCTTACTACAAAGATGTTGTTTACACATCTCCAAAAACATTTAGATTTCAAAACTGTGACTAAAGTGCTATTTCCTTAAAGTCTTCCATGGGAGACAAAAGGCTGCCAATAGCAACGCCAACAGTATGCTAAAAACATTGTTCATTAAGTAAAATGTAAGTTGAGGTAAGCATGTATTTGAATAGATGTAAGGTGCCCTCCTCCAACTTAATTACTGTAAGTTGTAGTCAATCTACGATAGGTACTCGTGTGAACAAAGAGACCACATCAAAACTCACTAATATGTCAGCTGGTTCAAGATGCAAAGTCTTCAGTCGCTGTATAAAATATTCTGAGTTTCGAATATAGCAAAGTGGAGCCCTTTCCTTGTGTATCTTAAGTAGCTCATAAAGTCATGGTGGAATTTGCACTTGTGCTCTTCAGCTCTTTTCAAGATGTTCAGGACATTGGCTGGATTTGAGGAGGGCATATATCTTTCATTGTACTGCATCAGTTGGATCCTTCTGAAGATGATGATACAATAGGTCCTGTAGTAAATCCAGGATCTTGCCAAAATAAGATGTTGCACGCAGAACAACAGTAGTGTTTCTCTTGTCAGCAAGTAAAATTACTATTTCTGTGTCTTCTGATAAGGAATGGAACACTTTTCTTTCTTAAGTGTTGATGTTCTATTTTAGTGTGGGCATCCTAGTTATGGTCCTGCAAGTCTGTCGCCTTATTTCTTTAGCAGCCTCACTGGGAAGGTTCAAGACACCTTGTTCAACAGCACTGATAAAATCCTTAATGGGCAGATTCAAAATGCATTTAAACCTGCACGCACTAAACTTCAACATGCATTTCAACCTGCATGCACTAAACTTCAACAACAGTCAGAAGAAACAGAGAACTTCACAAAACATCAAATAAAATGTGTCTAATGCCTTCCAGCATGAGTGCAAATAATGCTGAGTTCTGTTAAAGAAAACCTGGGCCTAAGGATATCAGGGGCATATACAATCCTGTGCCACTGTGGGAAATCATACATTGAGCAGACATATCACACTGTTAAAGATAGATGCACTGAACATAGACATCACACAAGATTGGATCAGCCAGAAAAGTCTGCTGTTGCTCAACACTGCCTTGACAAGAAACATAATATGAACTACAGAGAAACAACAATTCTCTCGGCTGCCTGCACATACTTGGACTCCATCATTAAAGAGGTGGTCAAAATATGTATAAGTAATGACCTGGTTAATAGAGACATGGCATTTTAGGTTAGCAAGGCAAGGGAACCAGCACTGGTGGTGCTAAGGCATCATCGACCACAATGATTTTGAAATGTTGTGTGGCAAGGGCCTCCTGGCAGGTAGACCTGATAGCCTGGTGCAAGTCTTTTGAGGTGATGCCACTTCAGCAACTTGTGCATTGAATTGGCCACAGACAAACAAATCTGAATCAACACAGATGAGGAATCAGACTCTGGACACTTAAATTGGGTGCCAACACACCGTCAATGTGCACGATGGACTGAGATTTGTGGCTGCACTTTTACCGTGTCATGCATGCAAAGATCATGGCACATTTCTATGGCAGGGAGCACTGGATTTTGTTGTCCTCTATGATTCATCTACAGTGACATTATGGCCCCATCCTCTTGGTGCCTGTGCTCTTTTAGCAAGCCAGAGGATATATTGGTGAGCCACTGCAGCAACAGTAGCACCTGAAGATGACGAGCAGCTGTCTCAAAGTATTGTGGAGCTTTCACAACATTATCTGATGTGATGCCTGTGGACCAGTGAAGCAGTTATTACATCAGTGGAGTCTTAAACAGAACATTATCCTCATCACCATTGTAGGTGATGAGAATGTTGAATCTTTGATCCATGGTGTTGCAGTCTGGGACTTAAACTGTGAACCTCATAGCCGTTGTAGCTAGAAAGACAACATTGAATCTTTGATCTTGGAGGTGCAGACTGTAACTCAATTTTGTGAACTTTGATTCTTGTCCCCACTGCAGGAACAAGAATGGTGCATATGCTGATCTACATCGCCATTGTAGTGTGAGCTGAGCTGAGCTATGCCAGCTGCATCTAGTGATCCATCCATTGCAGTCTTGCAGTGGATGGGCTGTTAGATGCAGCCAGCATAGAGCACTAAGCATAGAATGTGCTTGGTGAAATAACTCTGACATATGGACCACTAGGCACAGCTAGCGTACAGCCCAGAGCATAGTGTGCGATTTGTAAAAGAACTCTGATTGAGGAACTACTTGGTGCAGTTGGCATAAAGCCATGAGTGTGAACTGACTGCAGAGTAGTCAGAGGGTGACCTAAGTACCCATCTGGCAGAAGAATACCAGAGAAAGCACGTAACCCCTGGAAGTGGCGTAGTGCCCCGATAGCAGAATGTAATGTAATGTATTGTGAATACTTAGAAAGAAGGATCCTTTATTGTATGATTATATGATAGTAGAACAAACACTGGTAGCAGTTACTTCTGTAAAATATCTGGGAGTATGCGTACAGAACGATTTAAAGTGGAATGATCATATAAAATTAATTGTTGGTAAGGCGGGTGCCAGGTTGAGACTCATTGGGAGAGTCCTTAGAAAATGTAGTCCATCAACAAAGGAGGTGGCTTACAAAACACTCGTTTGACCTGTACTTGAGTATTGCTCATCAGTGTGGAATCTGTACCAGGTCGGGTTGACAGAGGAGATAGAGAAGATCCAAAGAAGAGTGGCGCATTTCGGCACAGGGTTATTTGGTAAGCGTGATAGCGTTACGGAGATGTTTAGCAAACTCAAGTGGCGGACTCTGCAAGAGAGGCACTCTGCATCGCGGTGTAGCTTGCTGTCCAGGTTTCGAGAGGGTGCATTTCTGGATGAGGTATCGAATATATTGCTTCCCCCTACTTATATTTCCTGAGGAGATCACGAATGTAAAATTAGAGAGATTCGAGCGTGCACGGAGGCTTTCTGGCAGTCATTCTTCCTGCGAACCATACGCGACTGGAACAGGAAAAGGTGGTAATGACAGTGGCACATAAAGTGCCTCCGTCACACACCGTTGGGTGGCTTGCGGAGTATAAATGTAGATGTAAATAGCAGTGCTGGTTGCGGCTACAATCATTGCTCTGGTGGTGAGGCTGTGGCCATACAGCACCATGGTGGCTCCTGGAGGTATGGTTGTAAAAAACCCTGTGTATTTGTGTGTTTCACTGGATTATTTTTGTCTGAGTTCCAGAGGAAGCATCTTTAGTGAGCCAAAACTGTGGAAACTTGTTGTACATGTGTATGGTTGGTGGCTGTGCTACCAGGGGATGCCACAGGTTGGGTATAAGGTGTACAACAGTCAGTATCTTCAGTTTTTATCAAGAGGAGATAGCAATGTTCCTTGGAATTCACAGTTTTCATTATTCTATTTTTTTCAGATTTTCATTTATCTGACAGGAATGTCACCATACAAGTATGCCTTAGAAAATGATGAAAAGATCAAAGTATGCTTTCTTCAGATATTCATCAGTGCTTGTATCTGTCAGTTTCCACATGAGATAAAATACTCAATTTTCCTGGAGACATGGCTAATATTTTCCTCCCAGATTCATTTGAAAACAATATGAAATCCTAACAATTTTGCCAATTTTGTATCTACATCTTCAAATAATCCTTGAATTACTTCCCATGTTTTATTAATATTATAAAGGAGTTTATGATAAGAAAACTGTCAGTGGCCATATTGAGGTGGATACACCAGCTGTTATCAGATCACTGATGTTAAGCACTCTCGGGCATGACAGTGGTGGGATTGGTGACCATCCAGGTACAGCACACACTGTTGACAATTTTCCCTTTGCCTTTACAACAGAGGGGATGGGAGAGGTGGTGGTGTTATGATCACTGGTCTTTGCACCAACTTCCTGGATTAAATTCCAGTTCTCTTTGCAGTGTCTCGTGGAGTGAGGGCATGTGGTCCTGTTGGCTGTAATCCATACATTACGTGGGCACATTAAGCTCAGTGGCCCCCTTGGTGCTCTTCAAGAGGCTATGTGCTGGCACTGGGATTCACCCTTTCCCTTCTGTCATCATCTCCAAAGTGAATACAACACCCCCCCCCCCCCCCCCCCCCCACACACACACACACACACACACACACACACACTGTTATAGTCATCTACACTTAACAGATATACGTACACACACAGCTCTCATACTTTATGAAGGAAAGGTGCCTGCATGTGTGAAGGAACAACTTGTAGTCAGCTGACTTCTGTATCTGTGTGATAATGTCCCTGCTCACAAAACATGGATTGTTGTATCTAACAAACTCAAGTGTGTTTGCTGGATTATCCCACTTACAAAGCCTTCCAATGGGAAGTACCAGTTGTGTTCCAGTTAAATTTGCATAAAAATTGGCGACCATTACTACTATGCTTCATGAAGAATTGAGACAAATTCCACTTTCTTTGTATCAATGTGAATGAGAAAGTGTTAATAACGTCAAGTTGAACACATATATTTCAAAACGACACAATACATGTAAGTCACTGAGCAAGTTGACAAAGCACGACATGTGAACATGGTGACATTCAAAAGAGCACTGAGTCCAAGTCTAGTGGCCCCTGGCTGGCTGGTCGCTTAGGTGGCGCAGCTGCTGCATGGTTGTCAGACAGCGCCACATGTAGAGGACACGCATAATTGCGCGGCGGCACTTTGAATGATCGGCAAGTCACAACACTTTTCCCCCCTTTGAAATTTTTGCATTGGTCTTAATGGAGGTGGCCTGTAGATTGCGAATGTCCATAGGTGTTGTTTGACTGGCTGTAAAGTCTTGAGGAGGAGGCTTCTCGCACGGACGGAAGTGTCCCCGATGATAAGGGGTCGAGACGACAGGAGACGTAGGGGTCGAATCTGCCGGGGCCCCGTGCACCAATCTGCACATTGCGCAAGTCCGGTTGATATAAAAGGAGACATGGGCAATGTGTCAGTGTCCGTAGGAGAAGGAGGCGAGATGGTCATCTGGTTCTTGCATGGGCACGTCTCCTGGTGGCGTCCGTTCTTGTACTGGCACCGAGATGATGGTGAGAGGGCTGTATTGTGAGCAATGAGAGATGCCAAGATCCCGAGCGTCAGGTAGAGCCGAAGATGGTGTAGCGGCATTCAGAACAGGCATTGCCGGCACACAAGGCTGAAGCTGGTCCGAATGACACACTGCAACACCCATGTCCATCTGGATTTCATACAAGTGTCAGCCACAGTGTCGTAAGATGCGGCCCGGATTCCGTTTTGGCTGCCTGTCATTTCCCCATACCCATACAAGGTCGTCGGTGGTGAACCGGCCAAGCGAAGGCACCCGCAGCCGTGAGGTGGAAGGCCGCAGAAGATGAAGTAGCGTGCGGGGCTATCGGCCATGTAAGAGCTCAGCTGGGCTGTGGTTGCCCATGGGTGTGAAACGGTAAGAAGCCAGAAATTGGAGAAGTGCATCATCATCAGCAGCAGCAGAAGAAGTCAGGAGTTTCCTCATCTGAGCCTTAAATGTGCGGACCAGTCGTTCGGCCTCACCGTTTGATTGTGGATGGAACGGAGGGGCCGTGACATGCATGATGCCGTGACGAGCACAAAAATCCGCAAATTCGGAAGAGGCAAATTGCGGACAATTATCAGTAACAAGAGTAGAGGGAAGGCCTTCCAAAGAAAAAATGCGGGCGAGAGCATTTGTGGTTGCCGCAGTGGTAGGCGACATACAACGGACAATGAAAGGAAAGTTAGAGTAGGCGTCAATTACGAGTAGCCAATAAGTACCTAAAAAAGGTCCCGCAAAGTCAGCAGGGCATCTCAGGCGAAGGCCACGGTGACAAAGATGACTTCGGGGTGGCGGCCTGTGACGCACAAGGGCCGCAGGCAGCGACCATGTGTGCTATTTCAGAGTCGATGCCAGGCCAGTACACATGACGGCGTGCCAGAGATTTTGTGCGAGAGACACCCCAGTGCCCTTGGTGAAGAAGGCGCAAGACCGAAGCACGCAAAGACGCAGGTACCACAACTCGCGGCGAAGCATTGTCGGTGGAAAGGAGGATAACACCATCCCTAGCCGTAGCGCAAAGCGTAGTAGTTGCGCAACGGATCAGAACTTTTAGTGGACAGACGATCTGGCCAACCATTCTGAATACAGCGTAAAACCTGGGAGAGGGTAGGGTCAGAACCCGTAGCAGCCGCCAGCCAGTCCCCGGTGATGGGGAATCCGTCCACAACCTGCTACTCGGCAACATCCAGGTGGAAACACAAAAGTTCGTCCCTATCGAATGCCAGATCAGGACCCATGGGAAGGCGAGACAGAGCGTCAGCATTCGCATGTTGAGCCGTCGGCCGGAAATGAATCTCATAATTGAAACGAGACAAGTAAAGAGCCCAACGCTGGAGGCGGTGTGCAGCCTTGTCGGGCAGTGACGTTGATGGATGAAACAAGGAAACAAGTGGTTTGTAATCCGTAACAAGATGAAATTTGGATCCATAGAGAAAAACTCCAAACTTATGAAGAGCATAAATAATGGCCAAAGCTTCTTTTTCAATTTGAGAATTCTTTTGTTGGGCATCCGTGAGCGTTTTGGAGGCATGAGCAATGGGTTGTTGAGAACCGTCAGAAAAACGGTGCGCAAGGACTGCACCAACCCTGTATTGAGAGGCATCCGTGGCAAGAATGAGATGTTGGCCAGGTCGAAATGTAGCCAGGCACGGGGCCTGTTTCAGCATTGTCTTCAATTTTTGGAAAGCCGCATCGCATGACGCGGACCAGTGAAAAGACACGTTTTTATGCAACAGGCGATGCAATGGCTGAGCCACCGAAGCCACAGACAGTAAAAACCTGTGATAGTATGCTATTTTCCCCAAGAAAGCCTGCAGTTCCTTAATGGATGTAGGGCAAGGAACAGCATTGATCGCAGCGACAGTTTGCTGAAGCGGACGAATACCATCCCAAGAGAGCTGGACCCCGAAGTACGTGATAGATGCCTGAAAAAACTGCGATTTCTGAAGATTACACTTAAGACCAGCAGTCTGTAAGACATGAAAAAGTGTGCGGAGATTCTGAAGATGTTCGTCAGTGGTGGAGCTTGTGGCAACAATGTCGTCCATGTGATTGATACACCCAGGGGCAGGCGGCAATAATTGTTCCAAAAATCGCCGAAAGAGAGCAGGGGCTCTGACAACCCTGAATCGCAAACGTTGGTATTGATAGAGGCCGAAAGGCGTGTTAAGGACCAGAAACTGCCAGGAAGTAGCGTCAAGAGGAAGTTGATGATAAGCTTCTGAAAGGTCAATTTTAGAAAAAATACTGGCCTCCAGCAAGTTTAGTAAACAATTCTTCAGGTTGGGGCATTTACAGTGGCTTTAAAATCACCACAGAGACGAATATCACCATTTGGCTTAGCAACGACAATGACAGGAGAGGACCTCTCACTGGAGGTGAGAAGAAGCGAGACCCCTGAATTAGTGAGACGATCCAGCTCCTGTTTTACCCGATCACAAAGGGCCACAGGAATGGGCCGAGCCCGAAAAAACTTAGGTCGAGCAGTGGGTATTGAGCATGATATGAGCTTCAAAGTCATTTTCACGGCCTAACCCAGGAGAAAAAAGGGACGAAAATGCCGTCGACAAGGAATCCAATTGAGCATAAGGAATAGCATCAGAGATGATATTGACAGAGTCATCTATGGAGAACCCAAAAACGTGAAAGGCATCGAAACAAAAGATTCTCTGCATTACCCTGGTCGACCACAAATATGGGAACAGTGCAAACGACGGAACTGTAAGATACCTCAGCATTAAATTGTCCCAAGAGAGAAATCTTCTGTGTATTGTACGTCCGTAGTTGTCAAGTGACAGGTGATAGGAGTGGAGAACCCAACTGAAGATACGTCTGAGAATTAATGATAGTGCCAGCAGAACCAGTATTCACCTGTATGTGAGCATCCCTACCAAGGATTTGGACAGTGAGGAATAACTTCCCTGAAAGGGAAGAAGTGCAATTGACAGACAACACTGAAGCAGAATCAGCGTCATAATCATGAACATCATGGATGCGATCAGATTTGCAAACAGAAGGCACATGACCCTTCTTTTTGCAATTGACACACATGGCCCAATGTTGGGGACAATCCTCGCGTGTTTGTTTCGTAAAACACTGCGGACATGAAGGAAGTTGCTGGGGGTTTTGCTGCAGTTTCTTAGATAGTTGTTTACGGCTAGGCCGAGGCTGCGCGTGGGAGCGTACTGGTCGGTGGGGACACACCGCACGCGTCATCAACAGCGCACAGAGGTTGTATTTCCCCGACGTCACCCCACGCCTCTATTTGTGCCACAGCGGCGCGAGAAATTTTAAAAGACTGCACGATGGAGAGGACTTCATCTAGAGTCGGATTTTCCAACTGAAGGGCACATTGCCTAACTTCTTTGTCGGGTGCTGAGCAGATAATAGCATCCCGTACCATGGAATCGGCATAGGATTCTTTGTGAACGTCAGTAACAAATTGACACTTTCGACTGAGGCCATGAAGTTCAGCAGCCCAAGCGCAATAGGATTTATGCAGTTGTTTTTGACAATGATAAAAGGCAACACGAGAGGCTACCACATGCGTTTGCTTTTGAAAATAGACGGGCAGAAGTGAGCACATTTCAGCAAAGGACAAAGACGCAGGGTCTTTCAAAGGGGACAATTGCGACAACAACCGATACATTTGAGGTGAAATCCATGAAAGGAACACAGACTTACATGTTTGTTTGTCCGTGACATGAAATGCCAAGAAGTACTGTCGAAGACGTTTTTCGTAATCAGACCAATCTTACGCCGTCTCGTCATAAGGAGGAAAAGGAGGTATAGACAACAATGAGAAACGGCCCGCATTTGATGCCGCGGTGAAATCAGGAATCGCTGATGTTAGAAGCGTTTGCTGTTCACTGAGACATTGCAATAGTTGCTCTACAGTAGCCATGGAAACCGGCGGATCAACGATGAAAAGGAAAAATCCACTACCTCGTCGCCAATTGTTATAACTTCAAGTTGAACACATATATTTCAAAATGACACAATACCTGTAAGTCACTGAGCAAGTTGACAAAACACGACATGTGAACATGGTGACATTCAAATGAGCATTGAGTCCAAGTCTAGTGGCCGCTGGCTGGCTGGCCGCTTAGGTGGCGCAGCTTCTGCATGGCTGTCAGACAGCGCTGCATGTAGACGACGCACATAATTGCGCGGCGGCACTTTGAATGATCGGCGAGTCACAAGAGAAAGCTCTCCTGAAGATTAAACACTGTAATTATGGTAAAAGAACATAGTTAGCTGGCATATTTTGGATTGATAGTATAGGGCATCTAGAGACTTCAAGTGGTGTACCATACTTTCATTATGTTGGGTGTGTGTATATTTTTAGTTTTCAAAATGTTCTTGATATTGTTCATACCTTGTGAAGTCCACTGTTGTAACGAAAAAATGTCAATTTCTTACATTACTTTTTAATATTTTTTGTTCCCTACATTTTTTAATACAATGCCTATCACATCAAAAACACGTGGCAATGGAAGTTTACAAACAAACCAGCAAATTCTAGGAAATGTGAGTGACATGTAACTGATGACTGCTAAGGGCACACAAGGAGTTCATAAATGCAATATTAAATAACTTTTTTCCAAGAATTATCAGAGAATTTTTCTACCTTGTGCTATTTGTATGAATTATCTAACATGATGACACAGTTGCTGAAAAATTTGAAATTACAACACAGAATTCCAGAACAACAAAAGTATATGTGCAACACTTTCTTTGACATCATTTATGTCAGAAAATCAGTTTTCTTTGGAAGAGTTTTTCTTCAATTTGAAAAGGAAAATACTCCACTGAATAATGTTCAAAATATGGAAGGCTGACACATGAATAGGAAACCTAGCCCCCTTGTTGTTACTCACCAAGAACAATAAAACAGCTGTACTACACTCAGGCCATTGACCATTGTCTTTTTCAAACAAATCTATATTTCTCCTCACTTTTCAAGGCTTCTGCCACAACTATATGATGATAAACTGTGTCAATAACTTATTGGTTGCCAATGAAGATCGTTGATCACTGTCAGGAATTAAAACACATAACTAATGTTCTGCTTACAGATTTCTTCAGTGTTCTAAACTCAACATCATGCTACTCTTGCCAAGACAAATGCAACAACAACTACTTCAAAGAAAGACAAAATTACACAGTAACACAGATGTCACATATATAATAAAATATTAAATTGTAATTTATACAATTTTCAACATTCTCCAGCAATGTTCATATTTTATTACTGATCAGAGATTTAACAAAAGTCATTCAAATCAAAGTTTATTCTTGATAATATCTTCACTGGCAAATCCTTAGTGAAAATGTCTGTTGCCGGATCTTGTGCTCAAACATATTTTATATTGATCTTTTTCTCAATGACTAACTGTTGTGCATAGTGATAAAGTGTTTCAGTATGTTTAGAACATTCTAGTCAATTTTTCACCTACATGATCAGTGCCACTAGAAGCTTCTGTAGCAGAACTCTTCTTTTTTCTAAACTGAACAGATAGTGAAGAATTTGTTAAACCAATGTAAGGTGCACTTCAGCAGGTGAATCTCATGCTCTTGAAGCAGCATATGTTATATCTAGTCATGTTCCCAGTGTTAAATATGTGAGGCCATTAATAATCTCTTGGTTAGTGCCAGTATCAGCATTTGGCAGTGAATCCTCATGTATTCATTCAGGTTAAGATAACGGAATTGTACCAGTCATACCATATCTTACCAACACACTTTTTGCATATGCAGTTTGATTAATCTTCACACAATTTTCAAATCTTTGAATTTGAAGGCAAAGATAACAATTCACTTTACTGACCATAATATCAAACTTTTCTTGTAATTATTTTGTGCAACTATGAACCATTCCATCATGAATCCATCATCCACATGAAATAAAAGGATTAAATTTTCATTAAAATACGTACATGGATCAGCTCTGCTGTGCCATAAATTTGAGTTCTTAAGGCAGTACCAACATTTTTTCTGCTTCCTTCAATCCATATAAGCTTCGAAGCAATCTGCACACATGAACTGTACCATCATCATACTGTAACCCTCATTACCTAATTATGGGAATAAATTTTTCACAAAAATCGACTCTTGGCCTGGGACTACAACCTTTTGCTACGAATCATGCATTGTAGCAGACAGTATCATTGATATTATTTTACTTTGTTGCAAACACCCATTGATTACTAATAATTCTCCTTCTGGCTGATAAATCAACTAGTTTCTAGGTAGTAAACTTTTGATGTGAGTGCACTTCTTAATCCATTGCAGCTTACCAATTTTCTGCATCTGAAGACGTCACTGCTTCATTAAAGTCTTTCAGAATATCCCTCAGGATCATCATCTTCATTTGCTCAAATTCATCTTGGTTATGTATTGGCCTTCTAATCATTTCTGTATTTTTCAAAACTCATTGTCCATCTATATTTTCAACTCCATTTAAGGAAAGGTCTTTTGCACCTTCAGACATCCATCATGAGCATGATAATCCAGTCCCTTAGTATTTTCTTCTAAGGTATCCTCATCACTCAGATTACATGATGTGGCTCGTGTAAAGGCATTCGTAGTTTAGATGTCATCTAATTTGGAAACATCACTCTTCAAAGGTTGTTGTAATATTTCATTCCTGAATCTCACATCTCAGCTGACAATAAGTGAATACCTGTCTGGAAGGTTTACACAGTCATCATAGCCAGCTATATAGCCTTTCAAAGATTTGGCATCAAACTTCTTCCATTTCTGTTCTGCAGTCTGGACAAAGCATTCTGTCCCAGATACTTTCAGACGACAAAATTGATACCTCTTTCTCAAAAATAATTCAATTGGTGTTTTCCCTTTCATCTTTTTTGGACCAGTTTGGTTAAGAGTATGAACTGCAGCAAGTACAGCTTCATCCCACAATGCTTTTTGGAATATGCGTTGCTGACTGAAGGCATGAATGAACCATCACACAGATAATCTGTTCTTATGTTCAGCAACTCTATTTGGGTGTCTTTTATATGATACAATCAAAGAATGTTTCAACGCAACTGACCCACCACACTTTTTTACATCACAGTTATCAAACTCTTCGCCACTATGTGTTTGTAATTCTTTAATATTCAGTTGAGCTTGTGTTTTCACTATCTCAATAAATGTTGGTAACTTCTGTCTAACATCATTTTTTTGCCTTGAAAGATATGTCACCCTAAAACCAGAAATATCCTTAAAAACATAAAATATTGATAGTCAGTTAAACATTTTTGTTCTACTGGACCACAGAAATTATCTGAGGCTAATTCTTCTGGGCTAGTTGAATTATAGACTCAGTTACCAAAAACTAGCTGATGTTTACCTAGCATACAACCTTCATAAAATTCACCATCGACTTTTACAGCAACACCATTCACTGTCAACACTGATTGTACATGGCATTTACTCTGGTATCCAAATTTTTCATGCCACATTTGAAGAGTATCAGGAGCTCCTTTTGCAACAAAAGATTTTTCTTGCTGGATTACTTTCAGTGCCAAATAATAAAGTTCATTCTTGCTTTCAGTGTTGTGGGAAAGTTCTTGTAGAATGTAAATACTTTTGGGTCAAAGGAGACTACTCACCAAAAAGCAGAAGTATTGAGTTGTTAATAGGCTCATACAAAGGAAAGAAAATTGCTAGCTTTTGCAGTTATTCTTTGGCAAGCTATAGTAAAATACCAACACACACACACACACACACACCCGCGCGCGCGCGCCCACCCACCCACACACACACACACACACACACACACACACACACAAAAAAGCACGCACGCCTACACCCCCTACATGATACCAGCTCAACTAGCAGCGTGAATACTGTTTCTTGTCAGGCAGACTAGTTGTGGTGTGGGTTGTATTTGGTGTGGTAGATAGAGGGTGAGGTAGATGGGAGACAGGGAGAGGCACTGGGGTTGGCTGGCCAGCAGCTCAGAGGTTTCTGGCTAGAAATGTGGGAGGGAAGGGTGGCAGGTACGGACTGGCACAACTGTAGTGGCTGAGCAGAAGCAGCACACGCTGAAGGCAATTTGGGGACATGAATTCGGCAGGGGTGAAAGGCCAGAGGTAGGGGAAACTGTTGGGTGGAGGGTGTAAGGACAGTGGGTTACCTGAGATTGAGACTAGGACTATCACGGGAGTGGAGGATGTGTTGTAAGGATAACTCTGATCTGCTTAGTTCAGAGAAACTGGTGGTGGATGGAAAGATCCAGGTGGTTCAGATTGTAAAGCAGCTACTGATGCTTTCAGTTAGGGCAACAGCAATTGATATGTTGTCACTGTAAAATACCAACATTTTACCAACATTTTTAATAGTTTGATCAATATCTTTTTCTCCATCCTTTCTGATAGACAATAATTACAAGTACCATCTGGACAGTACCACACATCTTCAAAATATCATATAGTCTCCCTTTTTCCATCAAAAGTTTTGACATCAATATGGCCACTTCCAAATGATCTGATGCACAGGTTATTTGGTTTATCAAAAGGACTGTATGAAACAGACCATCTCAGTGTTTTTTTTTGTGTGATGTGTTGCACCACTATCAGTGTACCATTTATCACACACTGATATATCTAAATTTTGAATCAGATATCTCAGGCAACACCTTTCTTAAAATTACTTCTGATGGTAGTTTCACAAATGATAACATTCAATAACCACCACAACTAAGACAGTTCCTGGGTAGATTACCTATACCTCTGCATTTAAAACACACTAAACCTCTGTTGCAGTCTTTCAAAATGTGCTCATTTTTACCACAGGAAAAACACTTGCTCATATCTTGTTTGTTTCAGTTTTGCCCTATTTCCACACTAACCATTTTATTTCTGCCCTGTTGCTGTGCTGATATACATCCCTTGGATTTTGAAAAAAATTCAGTTGCTAAACTTGCTTAATTTCTTCCTTGTGTTTGCAACTCATAATTCAGACATATTTTCTGCAGTTTATGCTATGTTTTATATTCTAGTGGAATATCATACCAAGTCACATAAATGTGATCGAATTCTTTTGGCACTGCCTGAAGAAAATATGCATACAAATCAGCTGCACCTAATGGTTTATTTAGCAAAGATATCTTTGCCAGAAAGTCATAAAATTTTGCTAAATGACCTTGCATACCACCTGACCATTCCCATTCAGTATTATGAAACTTATATCATGACACATTGATATTTCCTTCAGATTAACTATCATAGATTTAGTGCAAGTTTTCCCATACATCTTTTGCAGGTTCACATGTGGTATCACAGATTAACGGTTTTGTATCTAGTGACAAAATGAGACATTTTTTCATTTTGGAATTTGCTTCCATTCAAGTAGCTAATTTTGCAACATAACCTTCAATTTTTGTTTCTGGTTTGATTAGAATACCACTTATCACGTCACAAACAGTGTCACATCTCAAAATAACCTTCAGGTTTCCCACCAATTAATTTTTCAGTTTTTTGTTTTTTATTCAGTCATGATTTTTGTCTTGTCCACTCCACCAAGTGGAGTGTTTTTCTTATTCTGTGTCCTCTTTCAAACATGCAAAAATATGTATGACTTCGTAGGTTGCCCACAATAATGTGGTATAAAATCACAGGTTGTTTACTTGAATTCCCCTTCTCTTATGACACTTTATTGAACTATATCTCTCAATTATTCATCAAATCAATGTTTATCAGAACATCGCACATCTGTTACGATGTCAGGAATTAAAATGCCTAGCAAATATGCTGCTTAAACAAAGATTTTTTCAGTGTTGTTAAATCAACACCAAGTTACTCTTTGCAACACAAACACAATAACAACAACAACTAGGAACTTCAAAGAAAGACAGATTACACAGTAACACAGATATCATTTCATAGATGGTAAATTATGAAATTATAATTTATACAATCTTCAACAAATACAACTTTTTAATTTAATTTGATTGTAATGAAGGACTAGAATTCAGTAGTCAGAAAAGGATAAGAAGGACAACATGGACTGTGGGAGAGGAATGACAGGGGATGGTGGTTGATAGAATCATGCACTGAGCACAATTTAATCACTGCTAATACTTGGTTTGAAAATCGTAAAAGGAGGTTTATTCATGGAAGAGACCTGGAGACACCAGAATGTTTCCAATAGATTACATCTTGTTAAGACACAGATTTTAAACCCAGATTTTAAACTGCACAAAATTTTCATGCACTGATGTGGACTCTAACCACAATTTATTACTTATGAACCGCAGATTACAACTGAATAAATTTCAGAAAAGTAGGAAATTGAGGAATTGGTACCTGGATAACTTGAAAGTACCTAATATTGCAGAGTTTCAAAGAGAGTATTATGGTATGTCTGATTGAAACAACAGTAAGGGATACAATAGATGATGAATGAGTAGTATTAAGAGATGAAATAGTGAAGGCAGCAGATCCTTGGATAATGCGCAAGATATTGAATCTAACTGGCAAAAGGCAAAGATATAAAAATGCAGAAAATGAAGCAGGTAACAGGCAATACAAATGTGTAAAAAAGATACTGGCAGAAAGTTCAAATTTGCTAAAGCAGGAATGGTTCACAGACAAATGCAAGGATTTAGAAACAGGTGTAATGAGAGGAAAGATAGAATCTCCCTATAGGAAAATTAAAGAGACTATTGGAGAAAGATGAAGCACATGTGTGAGTCCTAAGGGTTCAGAAGGCAAGCTTGTATTAAGCAAAGAAGAGAATGCTGGAAGGAAGTCATAGAGGGCTTATATAAGAGAAGCAGACTTGACAATGATGTTACAGAAACAGAAAAAGATGTAAATGAAAATGAGGTGGAAGATATGGTACTGTGAGAAGAATTTGAGAGAACTATGAAAAATGTAAGTCAAACTGAGTCTGCTGGAGTAGGTGACATTGCCTTGAACTATTAAGATCACTGGGAGACCCAGCCATGACAAAATTATTCTACCATGTACGCAAATATACCAAAAGAGTGAAATACCTTCATACTTTGAGAAGAATGTAGTAATTCCTATTCCTCAGAAGACAGGCACTTACAGGTGTGAATATTACAAACCTTAAGTTTAATAAGTTATGGTTACACAATATTGACACGATTTGTTTGCAGCAGAGTGGAAAAACTGGTAATAACCAATCTTGGGGAAGGTCATTTTGGCTTCTGGACAAATGTAAGAAAGCATGAGGCCACTGACCCTACAGTGTATTTTGGAAGACAGACTGAAAAAAAGCAAATCTATATTTATAGCATTTGTAGATTTACCAAAAGATTTTTATGGGTAAAATAGAGGGAGCCCAAGGTTATCCACAATTTATATGGAAACTTGCAGTTATAATAGGAGTAGGACACAAAGGGAAGCAGTGATTGAAAAAGGAGTGAGACAGGTTTGTAGCCTATATCCAGTGTAACTCAGTTTGTACACTGAACAAGAAGTAAAAGATGCCAAGGAGAAATTTGGAGAGGGAATTATAGTTCAGGGAGAAGAAATAAAAATTGAAATTTCCAATGACACTGTAATTTTATCAGAGATGGCAAAGGACTTGCAAGATATATAAAATGTGCCTGGCAACAGAAAAAAATTGTTTCTGAAAAGACAAATTTGCTAACACTGAATATAAATTTAAGTCTTAGTAAGTCTTTTTTGAAGATATTTGTACTCAATGCAGCCATGTATGGAAGTGCATTGTAAGCAATAAGCAGTTTAGACAAGAGTAGAATGGAAGCTTTTGAATGTGATGGTACAGAAGAATTCTGAAGATTATGTGACTAGATCAAGTAACTGATGAGGAGGTACTGAATCAAATGGGAGAAAGAAGAAATTTGTGGTGCAATCTGACTAAAAAGATGGGATTTGTTGATAGAACATATTCTGAGGCATGAAGGAATTGTCAGTTTGCTAACAGAAGGAAGTGTGGGGGGTAAAAATTGCAAAGAGAGACGAAGAAGATTCAAATGGATGTAGGTTTCAGTAGGTATGCAGAGATTAGGACGCTGTCACAGAACAGACTAGCATGAAGAGCTGCATCAAACTAGTCTTGGGGGTGAAGACCACAAAAACAGGAAAACTGCTCACCAAAGCACTGCATGGTCATGTCTTTATAGACATGTGACACTTTTATTCATGAATTTGACAAACTGAAAATTGACTATAAAAATTATAAATATACGTTACTACAAGGAGAAACATTACTTTTTTTCATGCTATCTTAAACATCACAAAAATTGACTTGTAAATAATGGATTTTAGCTATCAGTCGTCCTTTTTGAATGTTATTGGCAGATCTAGATTTCAGCTAGAAACTAGCCATTCTCAATGCACTTTCATTTTTGTATTCAATGAACTGTGGATGAAGCCCGACCAACAGGCTTTACATGCATTGATCCAAAATGATAGTGCATTGAGAATGTCTAGTTTCTAGCTGAAATCTAGATCTGCCAATAGCATTTAAAAAGGACAACTGATAGCTGAAATCTATTATTTACAAGTCAATATAACAGTCACTGCGTGCAACAGCCTTCTGAATGGAAGGTAACCTGATCACAAAAATTTCTGGATGCTGCAAATTTCAATACGTGCAAAGCAGTGCCAACAACAGATCTCTTCATCTGGACTATCAGTATTTGACACATGACAATCATAATCCCTAAGCCAGTGTATTTTAGCAACACACCTCATAATTTAAAAAAAAAAATAGGTGACTGAATTTCGTTTCTAATTATTTTTCATGTTTGGGTAGACGTTATGAAAGCTTGATTAAAAAGGACTTTACCTGCAGATGGAATGTTTATGTGAAATTCCTAGATGGGAAAATTCATAAAATAAGGGAAACACTACAATTTACCAAAAGAGGATTGGTGTATGGCACACAGAAACACTAAACAGAAAACAGTTAACACTAGTTTTCAACCTTTTGCTCTTCTAGTAGGAACACACACACACACACACACACACACACACACACACACACACACACACACACACACACACACGTCAAGTGAACCCTAAATACAGTTCAGTGAACCTTTATGTCAGTGGAGAAACTACTGTATTTGAAGTACGAGCCACAAGCAACTACATTTGATGAACTGGTTACATAAAAATATTTGCAGTCATTATGGCTCTCGAACAACAGATGCACTAATTTTTTGTGTTTCATAATGTGAGAAAATACTGCTTATTGTCAGTTATCTTTCACTAGACTGATATAACATATACTTCAGTTGTTTCCTTCTGTTCAAAATTCTTTATTTTACACATGGCTGCAACCTCATTACTGATCCAAAAACATTTATTCAGACTATGTTTTATTTTACCAGACAGTTAAAAAAATATTATTTTCACATTTATGTCAGCAACTTTTCACTACAAGACTATGTAAGGAATCAGTACTCTCAAAACTCTAACTAATATTTTCTCCACACTCTGAGCAATTTAAAACACTTATATACTGACAAGCAGGAAGTAAGATTACAAAATGTAATGATAAGGGAGGAAAGATCACATGTATTTCAATAGTAAGTTTCAGAGAAAAGTAAGGATTTATTCAAGAAAAGATCAATATTCAGACAGTTGACTGGAAACAGCATTAACATACATTATGGCTTAAAATCTGCCATCATTCACATTGCATTGCATGTACCACACTAATTCTTAAATAAATACATTTTTGTAGAGTTGTTATTGTTGGTACAAGATCATCAGTAATTATTTCCACAGACAGTTCGGGAGGTCTTTGCGCCTTCACCTCATCTGCTGGCATCCTCCCAAGCATCATCTCTGCCTCCATCACGTCTCCAGCCAGTGATAAAAGCAGCCCCAGCAGTCACTTCTTCAGCAGGAGGGGGCCTGTGGTCCCTCGGTCGTGGAGTGCGAGCTACGACAGTCTCAAGAGGAAGGAAACCTCCAGAGACATCTCATCCACAACAGCAAGTAGTAATCGTCTCATCACCAGACTCTCCGACAAGTGAGGAATCATCACCTTCACCATCACCTGAATCAGAGGTGAAGAAGGCGGTGCCACCATTAACACTTCAGCAACGGACGAGCACGTTGCGGAAAAGCTCCTCTGTGAAGAAGTCTGGAGGATTCCCAGGAAGTCTGGTAGGTGCTGACAGCTTGCTCACTCCTGCAGGCAGGAGTGTGGGGGGAGAATCTCTTGGAAATTTAACAGAAGACCAACAGCAACATCAAATTCAGACACCTACATCTTCCACAACAACAGAAGATTCCAGAAAAGAAGGAGGAAGAGAGGCGGATGAAGAAGGGAGTGATGAAGTTAAAGAAGAAGATGGCGATGATGAAGATGGCACGTGTATCGAAGATATTCGTACCACACGAGTGGAAGAAGAATAGCAGAGCAAGAAATGAGAGAAATTGAGTATGTCTGAAAGATAAAACTGTTCTTATGTACACATTTATTCTAACACACAATGTACATGTAAAGAGGACAGGGTGTACAATTGATTCACAATGCTCATTTAGTAATTAAAGCTGTTTTCTATGTAATGTTTTTATTTGTATTAAATCAATTCATTTGTACATATTTGCATACTAGTGTAATTCATGTGAAACATGGTTCATTGCATTACAGACAATGCCATATTTTACTAAAATGCATCAAAATGACTGACAATGCCATTTACAGCTATCTGCAGAACAAACACTATTTTTGTGTTACTAACTCAAAATATTTATTTCATAAATGACATTTTATGTATAAAATTATTGAGTTACTGGAACATTTGTTAAACATGTTAGTTCAACTGGTTCCATATAGCAGATTTAATGGTTCATATGTTGTACAGTCTGCAGTGAAGGGGCAATTACTGTTTACTGTTCAGCTCATTATCAATCCTATAATCAACTTAGTTGGAATATACTTTTGTACATAACTAATTTAATGAAGCTGACAGGCATGTGTTATCACAAAATAAATAATGCCTGTCAGTTTTAAGTGTTTAAAAGACCAAATGAAAACTGCCATAATGTATTATTAAGTAAGGAAATATAAATACTGAGGAGATGGACAATTTTATTGGTATATAATTGAATGTTTAATGTGTGTATGTGTTATGTAGGACTGTGGTAAGATTAAAAGCAATTCTAGTTCAAAAACAAGTATTTATCACACCATAAATTATAATATATGAATATCTGCTTGCCAGCTAGAATGTGGCTTGAATGCAACACACTGACATTTATTAGCTGTACAAAATTTGAATGTTGTATAATTAGTTGAAAATTTGTGGCATTAAATGGTTTCAGTGTTTTATTGCATCCAATCAATTACTACTGTTTTCAATGAGTTGAATTATGTAAATAATATTATGTGTATGTATAATTTACATTCTGCAGTAGAATGAGAAAACATCTTACAAATTTATTTCCATTCACATTTATGTACATCGAATTAAATGCACATGGAAGTAAATTTTTGGATAACTCCTTTATGTACTACGTTAAAATTCTGGAAAAATTTATGTTATCTGGAAAAGTTTAATTTAATAATTTGTTTAAGTAAATATTTTCATAAAAATATTGTTTAAACTGGATAATTATGGTATGAGTGCTCTCTGTCTTGTTCTGATTGAAAATTATTTCAGTTACTTGTCTACTTCCATGAGCACCAACTTCTTGACATTATTGGGTGGTGTATAATGCAGTTAAACTGCTGGACTTATTATTATGCACATATTTGTTACTTGGCACTCATTAGTAAGAGTGATTTATTTTGTAACCAGTCACTTACTTTGCATAATACTTTGAGAATGGAAAAAATGAGTAAGTCACACACAAAGTTACATTTCACTCAATTTCAGATTTCACATGTGATATATAATTTGTTTATAATCCCATTCACCATTCACAATTATTGTTGCCTGTGAAATTATTGGTGCCTGCTTGTCAGCTTTTTCCGACTTTTATGTCATTCCAGAGACTAAAAAGCCTAGCACCTCTCTATATTTTCATTTTTCTCATCTTTTCTATTTGGCTTATATTCCACATAGTTTAAATTAAAGAATTTGGCCTTGGCTGTTATTACTGACTACAGAGTATTGCTGAGAGGATTATAGACATTGCCCAGTAGATATTCTCCTACTCATAAATTATGCAGTCCAAAATGTGCAGTCTTTTACTCCTAAAAGTCATATTTTTATTAATCAATGCTACAATACAGGCATATGTGTGAGCTAATCATCTTACATATTTAGCAACATACTCTCCCCACAACCTCACCAAGTGTTGATAGTATTCCTAATTTATTCTATTAAAATCAGAGGTGGCTCTTGGTATCTATATTAACAAAGGCTGTGAATCTGCTAATAATGTACTCAGCTTCATTGTATCAGACAGTCCCATATGTATATATATCCTGCAATTATGTCTCAAAATGAAAACTGTCAAAATGTGCCCTAAGAAACAGAAAGAAACATGCAGGTAAAGCACACTTTATCAAATAAAAGCTGTTAGCAAGCAAGGACCTTCTTAGTAACTGAAAGTAAGAACACATATTTTACACCCTGATTTCATCTAATCATTTATGAAACACTTGTTCAGTAATGAACATTTATAAACCTTACATCCTTTTAATAAAGGGGATAGAGTCACCAATACAAGAAATAAAGAAGTATCCCAAACACTATCAAAACTATGATATTAAACATCTCTTAGAAATGCATCAAAGCATGACAGAAAGTTACAGATATAGAGTTCAAGAGCGAAATTTTAGTCACTCTGTTGATTTGCTTTCATTGCAAGCAGTGGAATATGAAAATCATGTGAAGATTATGATAAGAGTCCTTTAGTCTCCCCTAGTTGTGCCTTCTAGAATCCCACAAGAGACGTACTCCATAAAAGCCACACTTCCAAACTTCTGCTAGATTGAGCTAACCAGCATTTCATGGTACAGCTTTAAGACTAATTTTAAAAACTATTTCCTAAACATCACTCAGTATCAACAGCTCTAAAAATTTTGACTGTGATTAATTAAACCCATAAGGATAATATTCAAAATGCTTCTTCTTAATCTGAGTTCAATAATACATCAATAATAGAATATATTGTAAAATATTTTTTGGAGCAATTCCATGTCACAGCCTTTAAACTGTGAGCCATGCCTGATTAAAAGTTACACCACATAAATGCTTGGTTACCGAGTGGTCTATTATGAATGACAATGAGCCTTTCTTTCATATTCCAGAGAGTTAACAAATAGTATATCACATATGACATCAGAGGCATACCACTAACAGACATTAATATTGTTTTGAAAAATAAAGTACTGGCAAGTTAACTGGCTGGTTGCACAATAAATATGGTTTTTATTACTGTTTGTACATTTTTTTATCTGTGTATGTTTTATATTTACATTGATAAAATTAGAAAAAATTATGAAACTGAATATTTAAAATAACAGTTGTTTTTTCATAAAACTAAGAACAGTTTTTCAGAAAGCAATAATTATGGACAAAAGGCATGTTCTGGTCGTTTACAACTTTCAAAATATTTACTCTCTTGGTTGTGGCACAGAGCCATAGTAATTAGTAACTGTAACTTCAGTCAGGATAAAGGCCACATTTGTGATACACATCCAGCTGTGTTTCACTAAACTAATGTTCAATTAAGACACTGCTTGATATTCATTCACACACACTATTTGAGCTGCTTACTCACCAAACTGAATGTTTTGAGAAGTTAACCCAAATCTTCCCCATTGCTCTAAAAGTTTTACTTTTTTTGCAATGCTTTAAAAGGTGTTGCTAAGTTTTGTGAAGTATAATACTGATTTCCAGATTATCACCGCTTAGAACTATCTTCCATTAATTCTTCCATTAGGTTAAAAAAGTTTTTGTCAGATTTTATTTTCAATATTACTATTTCTGTCTGTGAAATACTGATATTTTTACTTCTTTCACAGTTCACTGTTGTGGTGTTATGCTCACATGTCATCTGAAATTATATTTAGATGTAAAATTGCAGCTTTTATCTGATTTTGATATGAATAAATATTAAGTAGTGAGCTAGATTGAAAAGATCTGTATTTTTTGTGTCTGGCTGTTTCCAGTCCTGTAATGGAGTAACACAATAACAAAACTAGAGCACTTACAGCCAGACAAAGTTATTGAGTACATGTGGTATTTTAAAGTAGGCAAACCTTCATCACTAACTGCACTGATAAAAGTTATATGTGCTGCAAAGTACATGACTTCTCTTCACTGGCTTTGGAGGGGTTAAGAAGGGCAGGGATGTATGGGAGCATAAATAGTAATCACAAGCTTCTGTATAATATTAGTAACATTTCCTGAGTTTGCATTTGTGGAATTGATTGCTTATTTTAGTAAGCCAGAAAATTTTAGTAATGATAAAGAGTTCATGTCAAGAAAACACACCAATAAACCAGTACGATATTTGTGTGCTAGATTCTTGTGAAAAAACACAGCTTCTTTGAGACTGAAACATTTGGTATTCTACCAAAATCAGCACTATTAATAGTTATTACCTGTGAATTTAAATAGATAATGTGTAGGCATTTACAGAATAGAATTCATAATGTTTATACAAAACACACATACAGTCTGTGCATAGGTAAGGACCTATACGAGGAAAAAAATTGGTAACTCTAAAGAAGAGTGTCAACAAGGAAGTTTATAACATATATATGTACAAAATGCAGAAAGTGGTACTGGAAATATGAAATGAGTTCTTGCAGTTATGACTCAGTGTCTGCTAGAACTCAATTTATAAATTTTTCATAAATGATCTATTTTTATTTCTGATTTCTTGTTATTGGCAAAGATCAGTAAATACATATAAAGTATACATGAATCATACATCATGTTTTCAATGAAACAGATACACTGTTTTCCACACAATTCCTGTAATTTAGTTTTCTACTTAAATGTAACTGCACAAAATGAAACTGGATGCACAGAGTTGATTTAATTCTTGCATGGAGAGAAATTGCAGTTGATGACAGTTGTGGTTTTATTATTAGTTTCCTCTTTTTTAGATGATGCTGATTCCAAAACTGTTGTTGAATTAATGAAAAATCACTCCACTTGCTTAATTAGAATTTTATTGAATCCACATGACTGGTTTAAGCTTTTTATTTGGCCATTATCAAGTGTATCTTTGAGTAACACTGTAGAGAAGCTATGTCAACATTCATTTCACATTGCTTCTCTACAGTATAACTTTCAGAGACACTTAATAATGGCCTAATATAAAGGCCAAACCAGTTTTGTAAATTTAATAGAAGGTCTAATTAAGCAACTGGAGCAGTTTTTCATTAATTGGCTGCATTCAAGCTGTATTTTCTAACCATAAACACAGAATGATAACTACAAAGTATACTTAAAATAGGTAAAAGTATTGTTATTTTAATTGGGGAACTGGGACAGTGTCACAACAATGCAGATCAGTATTTTAAGTGTCACATTGGTTGGGAAGGGTTACTTATTTTATCATCAGCTTAGCCCATTTTATTACTTCCTGTAGTGTCTATCTTTTATATACATACGTTCTATCAAATCAGTACATACCATCCTTCTCATTTTTGTCTGTTGCTGTCTCTGTCACCTTTACAGACAATTCAGCTTTATGAGGGAAAACAGTAGTCAATTGAAATCAGACCAATGAAAGGTAAATTATGTTTGTGAAGTTTATTGAGATATAATAAAAATTTTGCATCTTGTGGTATCAGATGGAAGGTGGGGGTGGAGACAGAATGATGGCTGGTGGGAGATGCTTGGCTAAGCCACTAACATATAATCAAGAAAAGTACATACAAATCCATTTCAAATCACACTTACTATTTCTTTTTATCTGCAGTTTTAAACAAAAAGAACCTGCTACCTGAAGTTTTCTATTTGGTTTTCTCCTATTTGCTTAGTGTCTTCAGTGGAATGTCTATATTTGTTACTGTGAAAAGATGCTGATTTCATTTTGCCTACTAAATTTTGCAAAAAGCTGCTAAGAAATCTGAGTAGTGACACAGCAGAGTATAACAGTTTTCATTGTTCATTAAGTGTGTACGTGAATATTTCAAGCAGAAAGATAGCATTTCAACTAATCTACTAAAATGAACCTCAAGTTATATGATCTGTCCATCACATGTTGCTAAACATTATTGTCATACATTTTGATAAACATTCTGTGCCATGTGTTTACGAATATTGTATTCATTTTCTAGTGAACAGTTGATGGAAATTATGCATCCCTTTTATTCACATTAGAATCACAACTTCAAATTCACATCTGTGTTTTCAAATTCCAGCTAATTGAAACTGTAAGCAGCATAAAATTTTAACTATAGTCTGTTTAACTGTTTATAAATGTACATTTGTTGCATTTGTTTCTACATTATGAAATGAAATGTTAACATAAAGTCATATTTGACAAAATGAGAGTTTTACTGCACATTTAACCAGAGGTTATTTGTTTATTTTACTTTTACTTATTGTGATGTCTAATAGCACCAAGATCATTATAGAAAAATAACAACACATAATAATGACATGATTACTAATCATTTCAATACTGAAATTATATTACTTTTTAAATAGTGATACGTAAGATACAGGCCAGTGTGAAACTTCTTTCCAGTGCATACTGATGACCTCATGTGATATACATTAGGTTCTTTCATAATAAGGGCATAAGAATCATACTTTAAACTCTCTAGCATATCCCGCACTTAATGGATCACACACTTTACCTGAACTGAATTTGTGATACTGTTCAAATTTGAAAACATAGAATAATCCTACACGACTGTGGAAACTTGGTTCAAAAATATTCATTTTGGGACAGTGTTACAAGTCTGTATGCCCCCAGAGCCACACTTCTTTTTCTGCAGTGCTTCATTCCAGAATGCTAAAGCATTAACTCAATGCGAATTCCTCAGAAAATGCAAGTCCATCAAAAGTTTGAGTGTTTGTTAGTGAAGCACATAGTTCATTATATCAGTGGAACAGATAACTAATTATGTAAACTGTAAAAAACTGTCACAGATATGTAGCCCTCAACTAAAATTTTATTACATCTGGAGTGCTTACATTTTTTTTTTTTTTTTTTTTTTTTTTTTTTTTGCAATAACTGAGAATATTTTGGTCATGTAACACTTTCCTTTTTCAAAAATTTTGAGAATAAGTGTGGTAGAGATGATAAACAAGAGAGAGAATGGGCAGATTGTGAAGATTCAAATCGTATTTAACACAACACAATCATAAATTTTAAAAGTGATTGTTATTAAAAATAACAAAGAGTTGCTTTCCTTTACCTCCCATAGGAACAACCTTGTAAAAAAAAAAAGAAACAGCACAAAGATTCCTGTTATTAAAAGAAATGAGGAAAACTTAAAGATACATGTATCAACCTAATAATCACGAGGAAAAGGAGTTTGTTATATATTAAACAACAATTTTAATTCCTATATAAGAAATTAAAAGCAGTTTTCTATTAGTACTGATGCACACTGTGGATATGTAACTATAATATATATTAATCAAGTATTGTTTGACTGTTTATCACCTTTGACCTCACCAAGCAGCATCAAATGTAACACAGTGACTGAATTATTACATTTTATCATTAATCATATTTACTAATGAGTATTTACTGTTGGAGTGAAGAGCACTGTTTCCTTCCTTCAGTCACTAACATGTAGTTTCCTATGGTTTTCTTAGTGGTTGCTGTTTTGTTCCCAGTGTTTTCTTTCATACGAAAGCTATAAAGTCCAATTCATTGTCTTTATCCTCCAATAAATAAAAGTTCATTTAAAATTGTTTTACCTTTATTAACAGCATGATTTAAATTTGCTGACCCCTTCTGGATCTATGAGTGCAATTCATCTTCAGTTTCAGAGGATGTTCCCCAGTCCCTTTTGTGAAAAAGTTCACAGTCTTTATTCTTTGATTCTGCGTAGACCTAAGAACGTATCACTCATTACGGTGTTCAATATTCTTTCAAATTTATATGTAAATCATTGGCAGTCATCTCATTTCTGGTATTTCTGTTTTTGTCTGATCTGTCTACACTCGATATCTCCCAGTGTTTAGCAAAGCTGCAAGTGCTATTCCCTGTCATGACTATCTTACTGTAGTGGTTCCATAATATCCTTTCTTTCTTTATTAATTCAAATGATGTTCACTATATATCAATATTTTAATTAGTTTTGAGAGGAGATACTTATACTCCACATGTTTAGAATGTTTTTGTCTTCATCAAAAACTACCTTTGTCATTTATTTTTGTATTATTTCCCATATTTTCACGTAACTGTTCAACAAATAAATTAGTGGAAACTGAGATCTTGTTCTCTTATATCATATGAACTTTGTTAAAATCGGAGTCATAGATGAAATCTAAGGTTAATTTTTCCTATTATTTATTCATTACTTCAATACACAAAATTCATTTTAATAAAAAACTTGTTGCTTTCATCAGAATATGAAGTAGATATGGGCATTATAATTGCATTCTGTTGCATCTTTTGTGTACTTGTTAAAAAATTCGACTATAACTTTTGGAGATTCTTACTCATCTTTTAACATTGTTTTCTGAATGAGCTTGAAGTAATAAATTGGTTGATTTGGTTATTTAAGGGAGAAAGACCAAATCAAAAATCCATCAGTAACAGGGAACTAGTATTATATTTATCATTAACAGCATTTAGTTTCTGAGTGAATGAGTGAATAGCATTAGTTTTTCCTTAAAATTACATTACTGAATCAGAATTCAAATTTCACAATTAATATTTATAATTAGGGCCACTGAACTTCGAATAGGTGAACTCTAAGCAGAAGTATAAAAAGAAAATGACATTTTACTAAAACTGTGTTCAGGACATGGGCGATATCATCACACACAGAAGTGGGATACATGAAGAGAGAGAGAGATTTATGGGTTTGCTAGTGATATGTATACCAACAGTGTCATTGCCAAGAAATTATGCAATACCAATTTTCTGTATATCGTTTAACTTCCTTATATCATTCACTTTCTCACTGAATTTAGTTATACTCCTTAATGTTAAATAATACTTGTAAAACTTCAAATTTTCTTACAGTTTAGGCTTTGACATACTTTAACCTCATTATCATTAGAATCATTGACATCTTTTTTTTCTCATTTGAAATATTCTTACCACATCTAGTGTTTAACACTTAATTTTCTCTTCCTGCTATTATTAATGTGTTATACTGGAATTGTTGATTCCTATAATTTATTTTGTGCACCCTCACACTATTCTCCACCACCAATTGTTTTGTTCTCTATGTTTGCATAAAACAAAAAGGGAAATTTCACAGAACCTCCCTTGATTTGCTGAAATTTACTTTAATGGCTGTCATCTCGTAGACCCCCCCCCCCTCCCCCCGACTTTGCAGTATACTGTTCTGTGAGGTTTTTTAAACTTCTGGGGAAAGTCAGCACTTTCCCAGCATCTGCATCAAATAGCAAACAACTGACAACAGTCTTCTTTAATCTTCATTTTGTTGCACATACTTCTGAATTTCTCTGCATATTTTATTCAGCTTTTTGTCAGTTACCTATTCATGTTCATGATATTCCAGTCTTTCTGGATCCACATCTATACTCACTGACATATTAGAAATGCAATTACATGAAAGCAATTTGTGCATTCGCAGTGTAAGTAATAATGTTCTGCATAAAACTTCAGTCTTTCAACATTAACACTCTATCAATAACATTTAGAAAATATATTTTCAACTCACAAGACATGTCCCTGTTACAGTCATGTATTGCACCACTTCCAATACCTACCATTTAAATATGTATTTTTTCAGTATAGTATTTCACTTCTAGGAGAAGTGGCCTTTACATGACCTTATAATGTGGTCTTCGTTTGTTTCCCCAGTTCTGTTCATTTTTTGCATCATACGCAAATTCTTTCAGTTACAGATAATTTCCAGGTGATCCTCCATAGATATCTGTTGAGCTGTTGAGTCCTTCCCACATTCCCCAAAGAAATCATTTTTGCAATGTATCATTCTTTTATTTTTGTCTCTGATTTCCCTACGTCCTTTCAGGTTGCGTAGGTAAGAAAATAATGTTCTGTACAGCTATTAATTTCCACTACCTATGAAGTATTAGGGATTCTTTATATGCAGATTTCATTATTTATAATTGCAATTGCAAAACCCTTGATTTCCATTGAAAAATATGAGGGCTCACTTTGCAGCACAGTAAAATAATTTTGAAATTATTTCCCACATATGAAATGATTCTCTTAGATACAGCAAATTCTAGTGACAGTGAATTATGTAGCTCTGTACTGATCTGTTTTCATTATCTTTAACCATATCTGTACAATTACATAAGTAGGTAAACAATGTATGTGATACTAGTACAAGAAATTTAGACAATGTGTTATCATCTCCATTTGAAATTCATCACCTGTGGCAGAAGTGGCACCTGCCATCATTCATAACTTTCATTTTACCTTCTAAAATTCACAATTTATCCTCATTTGTGAAATAGGTAACAGCTTATTAGCAGACTTTAAGCAGGTTGTTTAAAAGTATGCACTTTGTCTTTACTGCTTATCACCTAGATTTCTAATTTCATGTGCTTTCATGTGTATTTTGTGTCGAAACATTCTGTCATTTTGTTAATGTCCATAATATTAGTTGTTGCATTCGTTCCTCCACTTAAGCCCCAACCTCTCATGCTGTTGTTGTCACATAGTTGTTAGAAACCAAAGCAAATCATTAGAAGAAGGAAAAATGCAGTCATCAGTTGCAGAAATGTGTTAAACTTAACATTTTGCATGTATATGTTGCAATTTGATCAGCAGTATACTTGGATTTTAATATGGGAGCTGAAAATAAATCCATTCTTTATAGAAACTGTATGTATTGTGTTCTGTTGGCATGTGGAAAGTTTATCACGAACAACAAATAAACTTGTCCATATTATTATGATTATTATAATTACTAATATTATCTCAATTACTAATTACACAAAAAAAAAACAAAATGGCTTACTTACTCAAGTACATATGAATAAACAAAATTATTTTTCTGTCTTCTGGAGCTGAGAGATTGAATTTTTTATTTTAAATAAGAAAGTAGTGACTCTGTAAATAAGACTTTGTTTTGCATATTAAAGGCACATAATATAGGACATTTTGATACAGGGAAAAGAATGTCACTAAAAAAATTCCATGCTCAAATGACAAGGAGAAACCCCTTGCCCCCTTCCTCTTACACACACACACACACACACACACACACACACACACACACACTATCAGCTTTCCATTATTTTTGTTTGGTTACATACTGAGTAAAAGAAAGTGATTTTCTCTGGATATTTATACTTCTTTCAGAGTGATTATGGTCTGAAGCTTTTGTAGTTATAATGTAATACCCCAATATTTTAATTTTATTTTGCTTCCACTAATTAGTATATATGGGGTGAGTCATAAGAATTAGTGCCAGTGAACATTGAGTTTCCACAAAAACCAATTGTCAATACAAAAAATAATTTAATTTATGAAAAATAAGGAAAACAGTTAAGAAACTTAAGTTTCTTCTTATTTCAAATTCTATAATTTCGTAATCTATTGCCAGATTTGGTAATATGTTGACAGATTTTATATCAGTACACAAAAATACTCAGAAAAATTATGTATTATGTATCCTGTTACAAATTATTTACATAAATGACAAAATAATAAAATAAGGAAGTTTCTCAGATAGTCTGTTATGTACATCAAAGTGTTACATTTGTCAGCTAAAAATTTCTGTAGCATTTTCCACTAATCAATTAAGACACTTGACGGGTTGGGAAGGGATGCAGTTATGATTCTGCACACCTCCATAGTAATTTCAATGACTTTACTGGGCCCAAGAGTATAGCAGAGCAGCTGGAACTATGATTGTAGAAATAAGACAGAATTAATCATGGAGGTAATCATTCAGTTAGGAGAATGCATAACCTGCCTGTGTAACATGAGAACAGAAAAGAGTGCCTTTTGAAGAAAGGAATCAGCTGAACACTAAGTATTTGAAGTGTAAGGGTGCAAAGGAAAATTAGATATAAGTTACTGAGGAGTTGAAAGGCAAAATGAAAAGTCAGAGGGCGAAAAATTTAAGAGAGATTTCAAGAAATGATTTATCATCAAGTGTACATATGACCCAGAAATGAATCATGGATTCAAGTAAAAATAAAATCTAAAAGTGCTGTACTACTAGTTTTTTTATTGATATTAAATGTACCTGTGGAACTCAATACTATGTGCTATTAACTAAGAATTTGTGATATTAATTCACATGTGAAAGAAGTATATGTATAATGTTATAAGGTAAGCTTATGCATGTTTTGTCACATGTTGGAAGTAAATAAATAAGGATTGGGTTTATGGCAGCAGCAGTCAGGTTTCTTGAACTGTCAGTCAATGATTGAAACCATGGCTTTTACATTATATACTTTTTTCCACAAAGACAAACGCAGCCTATCCATTCCGACATGAAATAGGACACCACTGGAATTTAGTTATTAGTCCTTGTTTATCCAATTCTCATGGAAAAATAACCACAACAAATTCTATTGAGTAGTTTTAGTATGGTCAATTTGTTGTAATTTATTTATCAAATATTCTGCCATGTTCATTTCTTGTGACTTTGCCAATTAGATAATGTGATGCGACAGTATTCTCATGAATTTCTGTCCCTTCAGAAACTGTACAGTGTGCATGTAGCAGCAGTCAGTTCTATTAACACGACTATCTAACACTAAAACAATGCTTTATAGTTAAGAATTCTAGCCTCCTCAAGTCTGTGCCTGTTGTTAGTAGCAAAACAAATTAACTGCCTACAGCTTTCACTTCATTTGGGTTAGGCATTATAATTGGTGTGACCAAAAAAGAAGATAATTCAAGGCAATACAGAATTAAAGTAGGAAGTAACACATTTGCCAAAACTGTAATATCAATACTATATACTTCCTTCACTTGAGTTCTGAACTTTTCTTCTTCACATGTATATCGCAATGAATGCATTCAGAAGCTGTTCTGTATTTGAGAGTAGTACATTGAAAAGCTGTAGTTCACTTTAATCACTATACTTCATTCATACAGCACAAAATATTTACACACCTTCTCATGGAAGGAACATAAAAGTATCAGTTTAAGTAGAGGCAAGTGAGACTGTGAAAGCATTACTATATCCCATTTGGTCAAATATGGCTTTTCTATGTTACTGAATATTTTAATTTTTAAGAAAAATCAAAATATTAGAAAAGATTTCGCTTATGGTGCTATATGATCAGTGGTTTCCGAAGTTCCTAATTTTCTAAATCTGTTGCTGTTCTGAAATGCACAAATGTCTAGCAACAAAAACTGGGAATATGAATATTATATTCATGTTTTTTAGAGAAAATTTCAGCAACAATGATATTTTATTGAATGTTATATGAGTTCAGTTTAATAGTGGTACAGATATTAGAAAGATGTCATCCTCTTTTCATCAGAATTGTCAATTATTTATTGTAGATTAAAAGGGAATATATCCCAGAATAAGAGTTTATACTGAGAGCATTCAGTGGCATGCACCAATTTTTACACCTCCCTTATTTATCCTTATTTATGGTATCTCAGTTACTTTTTTATTCATTTCTCCAGCATAATGACACAGTAATTAAATATTCAGACTTATTAAAAAAACTGTTGACATTAACTCATTTATAACAACTGTATCATAAACATTTCGAAACAAACAGCCCTTCATAACAAGCAGATGATCAAGAAAGGAAGATAGTATGGGAGTCTGTTACGAAAAAAAAAAAAAAAAAAAAAAATTTAAACAGCTGGAACACAATAGATATAAGAGAAATGTTTCAGTTTCATTAGATTATTGTAGTACAGAATCATAATAGTCAATAACTATTGCAAATCAAGATTGTAAAGAAAATATCTTACTTTTTGATAAGTAGTTCAACAGAGCTTGAGGGAATAAAGTGGTATAGAGAAAACTGCCTTATTTTATTATTAATATGATACTGTATAGTTCTGGGTGAAATACAAATAATGGGAGGAACAAAGTTAATCACTCACCATATAGCTTAAGTGTTGGGTGTTTAACAGGCATGTAAATAAGACTGAAAATGTTGCTGAGCTTGTGAACAATGTTGTTTATGTGCCTAGCTGCCATTCAAAGCTTCAACTATGAAGTGAGTGGCTACCTTTACTCTCCCCATTATTTATTATATTATTAGTAGTGTTACAAAAGTGTTTCAGTGTTAAAACTCAAGGAGCAACAGATAGAACACTATTGTGCTTCATGACTTTATAACAGGTATCAGTAGATGTTTCCTCTTAAACTTACTGTAGTGTGTGATTTTAAAAGAACGTGGCCAGTAATTACAACTGTAATTGTGCTATAATATGAAGATATGGCCAGTTGTGTGCTCTATCCTAAATTACAGAAATAACTGCAGAACTGAGCATATTTTATCCATGTATATGACATGTACTGTGTACATGCAAAACTATGAAAAGTAAACTGCTTGTGCTTGATAAAGTTTCTGAGGTTCACAACTTCAGTGTGGTATTCTCAATTTCTTGTTTGAATAGTCTTACAAATGTAAGTGCCTTTGAGAATGAGGTGAGCAATTATTCAATAATTAATGAAAAATATATAAAATGAACTGATGAATCATTGTACAAGCACGTAATGTGCATTATTGTTTGATGTATGTAAAAGTGGTCCTAAACTCATATACAAATAATATGCAATATGCATATAACATACTGCTTCTTTCATAATGCAGAATATTAACTATAATGGTACTGATGATAAAAATCACACAAGTGGTTTCTGTTGTGCAAAGAAAGCTATGATGTTGGGTGGATTAACATCAGATTCAGTAATGTGCAAACACTTTTAATGATGATGTTAAATATAAAATATTATGAATTTCTAATTTTTCCCTGCTCATATTACATTAACTCTCCTAACTGGAACTGTAAAGCCACAATTTAATTACATAAAATCTGTCTCAGGGAAACTCATTTATTATTTTTAGCACATACTGTGGTCTCATTATTCTATGATATTAAAACAAGCATTGCTGATAAATGGTAAATTATGTATCATGACTCACCTTGATCAATAGCGTATTATAAAAATTTGTGTATGGAGATCACCTGTGAAGAATAAGGTTAAAATTTGAGAAATTAAAGTCATGAAATAAGGCTAAAATATGAACAGATATCATCCCAGACATTATATTCTAGTTATGGTCTTTCAACTTTTGCTTCTGTCCAACAAGGTCCGTGTCTCGCAAGTACTACCAGTATGGTTTTATTTTATATGAGGAACTCTAGTTTATCTGAATCATATAATTATGAACAATTTTTCCATGGTTAAAAATTATTTTATTTGCTTTTTTCCAGAGTTTCACCTTGCAAAACATTTCTTGATTAGACTACTACATAACTCATAGAGCAATTTTTTCACCAATTATCAGCAGAGCAAATATGCTTTTCCATTAATGTAGAGCCAATAGATATCAATCTGGAATCTTGTAGGTGTTCTGTTCCTTTGTTAGGGTAAATCTCCACCTTAGCATTTCATATGAACTGTCTTGTTTCCTTTGTACTTATCAATATTTAACATGGTTTAATCTTTATGCATTACTGGCAAACAACTTTCCTACAGTTGTTTACACATTGTTTTAGCACATTACTAAATAATTCTGTTTGCTAGGCTCTCATCAACATTATCTGTGCCCATAAATAAATGAAAATTACAAATGTTAAATGAAATAGCTTTCTAGAGGCAAGTGATTATGACTGCTATTCACAATTAAAAAAAAGTCATCTAAATAGGGATTATTTATTGGCTGACTTAATATTTCTCTGAAGGTATACACATCTTGATCCTTGTACATGGTACACATCTGAAATACAGTTTTTGACCTAGAGTCAAACTCTGCAGGTTTTTTACCCATAACATTTGAGAGTATTACTTTCTTTCTTGCCATGTTTAGTCTTGCCATAAATATTAATATATGCTTGTTACTTTAAGGTTTTTCTAACCACAATATTTTTTACACAAGTATATTGTTTATTTACAACATTTTGCAGATTCAGTGTCAGTGGATGCAGTTCTACAAATGTTATTTAGTACATCATTATCACTTTTTTATGACTAGAATACAAAATTTTCAACTTCTTTTTCATTTTTCCACTTGGTTCATACATACCCATTATCCATTTACCTTACCCATTCAATTCATAAAACAATCTACTTGTAGATTTTTTTAGTCACAGAATCACCCATCCACTTTATACAATTAACTGCTTCATTTGAGGTGATGTTGGTGTCTAAGGCAGAAATTTTAAGTCAAGTTCAGATTTTACCACTTCTCAAATATTCTCTCCTTTTTAGTGGTCCATTATAATTACAGAATGCTAAAACAGTCTCTTCATATGTTTATGTTACACTGGTCAAATTATAAATCATTTTCAAAGAAGTAGTATCCACATCACATCTCTCCTCACTGTCTCGTGCTCCATTTTTTCCTTCCTTCATTCTTGAGTATCACTGCAAGGGAAAACTTCTTTGTTTACATTCAACAAAGAGTTAATAAAGGTGGCTACCATAAATATGTAAGTCTTCTGGTAAGCTGCTCTTCATTCAATATTTATTAGTATTGCAAACTGAAACAGTCTGAATAGTGAGTGTAAAAGGAAAACACTTGCTTTTTCCATGATAGTTTTTCTACATATTAACATTACAAATGTTCACATATTTTCACATTACATTTCCAATTATCATTTACTTCATGAAATAATGCAAAATGTTCCATACCATACACATATTTATACTTCTGTAGTAGCTGTATATTTTTTCCTATCTCTTGAAATATCCCTGATTTCTAGTTACACTTATCAATCTATTGAAACTTGCAACTACTCTCTTTGTTTCCTAATCATTAGTGACATTAACTAACCTTTACTTTGAGGAAACTACCAAACTCTTAGAATATAGCATATTCACTCATCCATGTCACTGAGTTCACTTTCCTGTAAAGGCCATTTATCTAACCAAATGCACTATTTTCTTCATGACCAACTCATTTATATACATTAATTTTGAAGTAAAATATGTTCAATCCACAAATACAGCATGTGAGTATGATATGGCACTAATTAATTTCTTTGTCATATCCATATTGTCAGAAAAGAAAGCAAAATGTATCAACATTCACCCACAGCCTTTGTGAACAAGTGGCAGTTTGAATCATGTCATCATTACCATATCCTATTGTAATAAATTCATCATTTAAGAAAATGTACTTCTGCTCACCAGAGTGCAAGAATAAACAATATCTGGGAAGTTTTTATTTGGTGAAGAAGTACAAGAACATTAACATCAGCTATAGGTCAGTTAGATATATGTCATAATTTGCAAAAACGACTTAAGGGTGCTAAACTGTCTTGTTGTATGAACGTACTAAGTAGTTTTCTGACATCTCCACCATCACTGAATTTAACCCCCATTCCCTTCTAACTCCCCTCTCTTCTTATCGCCTCTCCTCCCCAGAAATTGTTGTTCTTCTAGTACTTCCTGTGGTGGTCTATTTCCATTTCTTATAGCCAAAAAGAAGGAATACAGTCTTGAAAACTTTTTTTTCTTTCCAATCTCAATTTTCTTCATTTTTCCAGACATTTGAGAGTCAAGAAATACCAAACTAATGTTTTTTTTCCCATTATTCAGATGTAACTCTCTACTATCAAATGTTGTGTAATATATTACAACATTCTTTGAAACAGTACAAGGAGATATGCACAAAAATAAAATTGATTGTAAACACATTAAAAACATCAAATGATTATTAACTTCAGCAACCAGTAGTTAGAGGTTCCACTAAAGCCTTCCAGCAACCTGCAACAAATTTTTGGACACTGACATATGAGCAAATATGACTGTATTAATTACTGCTTGTGTCCATTTAAAAAAGTGAATACTTACATTATCTACAAGCCAAACAAGAAATAACTGTAATATGGTCATATTCAAGCAACATTGATGCTTAGAAATGACATTGATGTTAGTATCTCTAAAATATATTTTGAAAGTTGCCATTCCGTTTACTTACAATCGAGAGATATATATTAATAGTTTGATATTACACAACACATTTCCTTTTGCTTAAAAAATAAAATGAATGTTTGAGTGTGGTGGCATATGAATATGACATTTATATGGTCAAAATCTCACATGGCAATACAAAACATGTATCATATACAAGGCAACAGGGTAAATTAATTTGATTTTTGTTGCATCTCAGATGCCTTTTTATATTAAACAACAAAATGTTAACTCTAAAAGTACATCTACACAGCAGCAAAGACGTCTTTCAACTACTGAAAGAAGTGTGCAGTGTTTAGTCTCTAAGAAAAACATGTTTCAGTAATGCCAATTATTAATGGTAGTAAAGAGGACAGTATTAAAGGCTGGTGAAATAAGTGTTCTGGAAAGTACACATGCAACATCACTGCCATATGAAATTTACATCCAGTATCCTGAAAGTTATAATAGGAAAAATAGTAAACAGAAGCAAATTTGTTGAATTTCCATATTAGCAGTAATAATGGATCATTGCTTCATACTGTAACTTGGTGCATTACATGGCTGTTACAATGTATAAGTTTCATTTTGTAACTAACACATCATAACAGTTAGGCAAACAATGAAATTTTTATGAAGTATCATAGACAAATTTTGTATATATATATATATATATATCACCAGTATAACATATCCATTTAAGCAGAATGACCACTTACATTATACATCTTTGCTTTAATACAGTTTTTTCTGCAAATGGTATTCAGCACTCTGAAAATGTACAGCTACTTTTACTTTTCATTTCTTTGACAATATCATGTTGGTGAAATCATTGGAGTGGTTCTGATTTCAATAATGCACCAGTTACTGCATTATTGACAGTCATGTCTTCTCCTCCCTCACATTTTTCTTTCTTGTCTTAGTTTGTATAGCTAAAAATCATTTAGAGATTGCGTGGATAGGTAACAAGCAAATTAATTTTTAATTTGTAGTTTATTCATCTTGCATTTATCTTCATATCTCCTGTAAAGTACTTCTGAGAATGTATGGACAACTGCAGCTCCCATAGTAGGCTCCTGTAATATGTGTTAACTGCAGTATGATAACTGTCACACATTACAAATTTCACATTGGTAAATTCATGTGTCCAACATAAATATTTCAGTATTAGATTAATACTAAGGTATTCTAGCTGCAGTATACTCCCACCTCCATGAGGCTACAAATGTATCATAAGTTACTTCCTTGACTTCTTCCACTATTGTAGAATTGATATTTATAACAAGTGTTTCAGATAAACAATTATTGGCAAAACTATATGGCATGCTACTTATAAATGGTGCTAAATGAACCAAGATCATTTGCCTGTAACATATGTTGTATATTTCCTGTTTTACATGAGATGTAAAAATGCTGAACTGAATGAATGTGGATACAGTATGTATAAAATTATGTAATACTTAACTTACCTCTAATGTAAGCATGACTCTGTGTGTATATGTGAGTGTATGCATACAAGCATGCATGTTGTATGATGATATGAAACAACATGTAACTTATCATTTTATATCCCAAATTTTCAAAAAAAAGTCTTCAATCTTTGTTACCATTTCTTTGACCCTCACTAACTAAATAATAGATTGTATTAAATTTCATGGTAATTAATTTAATCAGAACATTGAAATGTGGCATTTATTTTCTTAAATTAAATGTTGTTATTTAAGTTTGTACCGATTTCTTTGTGCTACTAAAGAAATCGATCTGTTTCACAGGAGAAAAGACAAATTTGACTCTCTGAAGTATCCTCATTTTTTCAAATAATTTGTGCCACTAATGATTTGTCTGATTCAAACACCATTAGCAGTTAGCTTGTTGTGGCAATACACATGCACAAATTAAATTGTGTAGCAAATACAATTAATTTAGTATAAATTTCTATTTTCTGGTACAAATCTTGTGTGCCCTGCTTCTTTCTCATCAAAGCTTGTTTTATAGAGTACTAGTAATGAACTGTGAGTATTATGTTGAAATAAACAGTACAAAATTGTATTTCAAAGTGTCAAGATTTTTCTCATTTATCTGGAATGAAATATTATTCTTGTAGTTCATTTATTTTATTGATTGGACATATTTTTGAAGACTTTATAAGTTTCATAAAAGTATCTAAGCAGGAAATCAACCACAACTAATACACAACCGAAAACATGCTCCATTATAGTAGTAAAATGGATTACACTAACAGAATGTGGAGTTTTCTGAGAATGAAAATTGTTTTTTTAGATCAGGATTCAAACCTGGAAGTTTGTCTTTTGTGGGCAATAATATTACTGATTAAGTTATCCTGGACTGACATATGATCCATCTTCACTGCTACAATACTGCCAGTATTATATTCTCATCTTCCAAACATTACATAATCTTCTCTGCTTCACATTTGACTTAACAAGTTCTCCTGAAAGAAAGATCATCATAGAGGCTTAGCCACAGACTTTAGCAAGCTCAAATAACTAAACTTGGACTTATCAGCTGATTTTGTGCTGTTCTGAAACTTCCTGATTAGTTACAATTGTTTGTTTGATTGGGGCTAATAAGATGCATAGTATAAATTGTGAAATGTTCAATCTGAAATCTGTGGAACACTGCACAATAAGCTACAATTGAAAATCAAAAGAAATGTGACATGCAAGGATATAATGTAAAATCAGAGATACTGGCGCATGTAAGGATTTCCTAATGGAGTATTTAAATGGTTGTGTTGAATGAGAAAAACAATAAAGACCATAAAACAGATATAAAAACTATTTAACACAAATGAAAATAGTATCAATAGAGATTTAGCAAACCACTAATGTCTGTTGGTTAAAGTCATGCTCAATACACATGATACAAAGTCATATCTAAATTACTCACACTTTACTTTATGACATTATCAATAAAAATATATCAATATATCCTGTGCCCAAAATCTTACATATTCACTAAAAAAATAATTGCAGGTATAAATTAAAAATAAAAATTATTGGAGTTCACTCATTGAAAGACATGCTTGAAATAATATGGCCCTCAACTAATCAAAACAAAAAAAGATGAAGAACAAAGAAGAATGAGAACAAGAAATATAAGCAGGTAACAAATTGAAATAATTTAAATGATTGAATTAGAGTTGTGGTTATTTCAGTTAGGTACTGATGACTGCACCTTTGGGTGGTTTCTTCTGCCACATATAGTATAGGTAATTGGAAAAAACTCTGAGGGTACAAGATGCACATACTTGGGGACCAATTTTAATAATTCAGCTTTGGCAGGAAGTTAAAATCAGTAACATTTGTCAGTACCTTGTGCAGAACAAATGCCAAAGAAGTTATGCTTGATGGATCAAAACAGACCAAAGAAGCAGACATATTTTGTACATATTTACTCTTTTTTCTGCAAGGTCCGTGCAAAGCAATAAATGATTTAGGATTGTAAAACACTTTATTTATGTTTCCCAAATTATTTGCAGCACTTTTCTACCACCAAGATTGAATTTTTCATTATTTTTCTTTACTTCTCTTTTCTTGCATATCAAACAGCATTCCATAGATGGGTAACATAAATACAATACTTGTTACTATCCATTTTCTTGTAACTTAGACCTGCATTGGCATGGAATCAAAATGGTCATTATTAAACAGGTGTGACTTGTTTAATTTGAAGGGTGGTTGGATGCCCTTCCTTTCACTACCCCATTGTCCCCCAGGACAGAATAAGTGTACCCCAACTGACTGAGTGTAGTGCTATTCATTTGAAAGAGTGTGAAATTTTTCTAAATGTTTACAAAGCAAGTAACTCAGCCAGGACTTGGGTACCAGCCCAGTATTCACCGAATGGGGTGGAGGAAACAGGCTAAAAACCACATTCTGGTTGGCCAGCACTTCAACCCTCATAATCAGTCTTCCAAGCAGATTCGATCCGGGGGGCAGATTCGATCCGGGGCTGTTGCAACTCCCCATCCTGCAATTGGTACTTTAACATGCATGGCTACCTGGACAGGTCCACACAGTATTTACTGTATTTTACACATATCAGACTTTTGGTACAGTAACTAGTCTGTGTCTTCATTTATTGTAAAAATGTATTTATAGAGTACATTATTGTTGTGCAACTTGATTACTCTTGGTCTTGTAATCACAGTTGTGTGACAAGTTTGAGCTCATGTCAATATTTCACTGCTCAACACATAACTGACATAAAATGTTGCTAGAGTGCTCTAAACAGTTGAGCTCATGTCAACAACTTATGTCTGTGTATATGTTAATCATTGAAATAGTGTATATTCAAAGCTTTCCAAAATGATTTTTATTTACTTCTTTATCCATCTGTATACCTTAAATACTGTATGGATGTTGTTCAAATGTATATGCAGTTCTGTGTAAATTCATTACAATAATAGTGCAATTCAACCAAAAACTAATATACAGCTACATGAAAATCATACAAAATAATACAATACATGTATATACAGCTGCCCTAATGAATTCATAGTCTGTTCTGCTTTGTACTTCCTAACAGCAAATTCTTTGTATCGATAGCAATGATTCTCTACCAATAAACATTTTACATCAGACAACTGTTGCTTGTTAGATGTGTAAACACATTAAAAACCTGAAATGATAAATAACACAGAATTTTCAGTTTTGTCTTGATGTAAAAAAATGTAGCAAAAGTCAGTGGACCTACATAATTGCAGAGTAAAAACATTTCTTGAATTTTTTTTTAAATTGCTTACAATTTGACATACACTGCAAAACATTTTAATTCTTAACACCAATATGCTCACATACTTTTGCACGGAGTTCCTTTTCCTTTCTGTATACGAAGGAGTGTTTTGGGTGCTGCACCTATGATGTATATTGGCTGAAAATCTTCAAAGTTGGCCATGATAATTGTGATATTGGGATTAGAATGACTCCTTACCCTCTTCCTTAAAACCCACATCCTTCCGTCTTTCCCTCTCCTTCCCTCTTTCCTGATGAAGCAACCTTGGGTTGTGAAAGCTTGAAATTTGTGTTTGTGTTTGCGTGTTTTTTATTGTCTCTATCAACATACCAACGCTTTCTCGTTTGGTAAGTTACAGCATCTTTGTTTTTATATATATTTTTCCTACGTGGAATGTTTCCCACTAATATATATATATATAGTGACGTTACTATTACTATTTTTATCTATCTAAATAGGGATCTACAACGTGTCTGTGGAGCACTGTGTGTTATTAATCAGACAGCTCTGTTCTGTAATAATAATAATAATAATAATAATAATAAAACTTCTTAATAGCAAGTGGTGGTACCCCAAATAATTAATCCATACATGGAAAGGTGTGCCTCATGGCAATTTCTGTTGTGCAGACATTTCAGAAAATTCTTAGAGAAAAACAAGCTGAATTATGTCTATGTGATAGTTTCATCACATGGTCATCACAATTTAAGTTTCAGCAACACGAATCCTTAGCAGCTTTGTTGGTTCTACTTTCTCTAAAAATTTGCCATGCATCACAAGAGTCTTAATTCTGTTTTGACTTACTTTCAGAAACTGCATGTAATTTGCTTTAACTATAATTAATATCAACCTGTTAGCAATGAACCGAGAGTGACCACACTTGTGGACTTTATCAGTAGATGTATACAAGAATTACTTATGAGAACTTGTCATCATTCTAATGTTATCTGTAAATAACCTTACTCTGGCAGCATTACATGTAGTGTGTATTTCATTTATACAGGGTGGTCCATTGATCGTGACCGGGCCAAATATATCACGAAATAAGCATCAAACGAAAAAACTACAAAGAACGAAACTTGTCCAGCTTGAAGGGGGGAACCAGATGGCACTATGGTTAGCCCGCTAGATGGCACTGCCATGGGTCAAATGGATATCAACTTGGTTGTTTAAATAGGACCCCCATTTTTTATTAGTTATTCATGCAGTACGTAAAGAAATATGAATGTTTTAGCTGGACTACTTTTTTTGCTTAGTGATAGATGGCACTGTAATAGTCACAAACTTATGGCTCACAAATTATGATGAACAGTTGGTAACAGGTAAGTTTTTAAATTAAAATACAGAATGTAGGTACGTTTGAACATTTTATTTTGGTTGTTCCACTGTGATATATGTACCTTTGTGAACTTATCATTTCTAAGAACACATGCTGTTACAGCGTGATTACCTATAAATACCACATTAATGCAATAAATGCTCAAAATGATGTCCGTCAACCTCAATGCATTTGGCAGTACGTGTAACGACATTCCTCTCAACAGCGAGTAGTTCGGCTTCCGTAATGTTCACACATGCATTAACAATGCGACAATGCGTTGATGCATGTTGTCAAGCGTTGTTGGTGGATCATGATACCAAATATCCTTCAACTTTCCCCACAGAAAGAAAGATCCGGTGAACGTGTGGCTCATGGTATCCACATAATGAAATATGCTATTCAATACCGCTTCAGCCACACGCAAGCTATGTACAGACTTCCATCATGTTGGAAGTACATCGCCATTCTGTCATGCAGTGGAACATCAGTAGAACATTACGTAGGAAATCAGCATACATTGCACCATTTAGATTTCCATCGATAAAATGGGGGCCAATTATCCTTCCTTCCATAATGCCGCACCATACATTAACCTGCCAAGGTCGCTGATGTTCCATTTGTCACAGCCATCGTTGCCCAATAGTGCATATTATGCCGGTTTACGTTACCACTATTGGTGAATTACGCTTCGTCGCTAAATAGAACATGTGCTAAAAATCTGTCATCGTCCCATAATTTCTCTTGTGCCCAGTGGCGGAACTGTACATGATGTTCAAAGTCATCACCATGCGATTCCTGGTTGATAGAAATATGGTATGGGTGCAATCGATGTTGATGTAGCATTCTCAACACCGACATTTTTGACATTCCCGATACTTGAGCAATTTGTCTGCTACTGCTGTGCGGATTAGCCGCGACAGCAGCTAAAACACCTACTTGGGCATCATCATTTGTTGCAGGTCGTGGGTGACGTTTCACATGTGGCTGAGCACTTCCTGTTTCCTTAAATAACGTAACTATCCGGCGAACAGTCTGGACACTTGGATGACATCGTCCAGGATACCGAGCAGCATACATAGCATTTTTATCACAATAGCCATACATCAACACGATATCAGCCTTTTACGCAATTGGTAAACGGTCCATTTTAACATGGGTAATGTATCACGAAGCAAATACCGTCCGCACTGGCGGAACGTTACATGATACCACATACTTATATGTTTGTGACTATTACTGCGCCATCTGTCACAAAGCGAAAAAAATGGTCCAACTAAAACATTCATATTTCTTTACATACTACACGAATATGTAATAAAAATGGGGATTCCTTTAAAAAAAAAAACCACAGTTGATATCCGTTTGACCTATGGCAGCACCATCTAGTGGGCCAACCATAGTGCCATCTGGTTTCCCCCTTCAAGCTAGACGTGTTTCGTTCTTTGTAGTTTTTTCGCATGATGATTATTTCGTGAGATATTTGGCCCGGTCACTATCAATGGACCACCCTGTATAACTGAGAAATAATGAGATTTGGAACCTTGCTTTTTAGTATTACTATTACAATTTTCATTGCTTCTGATACTAAAGTGATGTTGTGATAAGAGCATGATAACATTAGTTCTACAATCTGTATCCAGTTTCATAGCTATGATCTACACTATATGTTGCCAATCTTGTGGAAACAAAGTATTTTATATTTTTTTATGTGAATAATAGTGTGGGTAAAGCAGGGTGTAGACTTTGGTTTATTGGTAGAATACTGGGGAAGTGCAATCAGTCTACAAAAGAGATTGCTTACAAATCAGTTGTGCGACTTGTTCTAGAATACTGCTCAAGTGTGTGGCACCCATACCAGATAGGACGAACAGGGGAATTAAATGTATACAGAGCAGGGCAACATGAATGGTCACAAGTTTGTTTAATCTGCAGGAGAGTATCACAGAAGTACTGAAGGAATTGAACTGGCAGACTCTTGCAGACAGACATAAACTTCTATTAACAAAGATTCAAGAACTGACTTTAAATGATTACTCTAGGGATATACTACAACCCCCTATGTATTGCTCACATAGGGATTATGAGGATAACTTAGAATAATTACTGCATGCACATAGGCAGTCTAACAATCATTCTTCCCATGTTCCATATGTGAATGGTACAGGAAGAAACCCTAATAACTGGTACAACGGGATGTGCCCTCTGCCATGCACCTCACGGTGGTTTGCAGAGTGTAGATGTAGATGTAGAGGTTAAGAGTATCAAATGCTTTAGAGAGGACTAAATGTCTCTCACTACCATACTATACTTTTTTCATTTCATAGACATCTTACTATTAGATCAGTGTAGCACGTTGGTGTTGTTGCTACACTTTTAAGTGATAAAGCCATTTGGTTACTTTTCACCAGCTTATAGCCATTTGGATACACTGAATGGCAAAAGAAGTGAGGCACCCAGAAAAGCATTTGGAAACAAAATGAAACTTCATTGGTTAAGAGATATGTGATTTTATTTCAGTGATTAGAAAACTAAGTCAAATATAAAAAGAACTTGGCAGTATAAACCTTCTTATCAGTATGATGTTGCATCCTCTTTGATCTGGATGCATGCACTGATTTGGTCCTCTCCTAATGTAAGTTGTCCCATGACTTTCGTAAATGGTCCTTGACATTCTGGATACTTGCACAGGGATGGAGCTGATGTCCAAGCTGGTTGCACACATGTTCTGTTGAGGAGAGACTTGGAGATCTTGCTGGTCAAGGGAACATCATAGAGACATATTCCCGGTATGGATGAGCACTGGCCTATTAGAGAAGGTTGCCATGATAGTATCACATGAGAAATAACAAATGTATACACAGGATATTTGTGACATAGTGTTGTGCTGGCAGAGTTCCCTCAATCACTACCAGGCATGACCTGAAGTCATAGTAGATGGCACCTCACACCATGACACCAGGAGTAACACCATTGTGCCTCTCCAAAACAATGGAAGAATAGGACCTCTTCCCAGGTTACTGCCATACTCATCGACTACAGTCATCCTGTGAGGCACAGAAGCACGATTCATTGCTGCATATAATGTGACTTCATTCATCAGTAGTTCATGCTTCCCAGTCATGACACTACTATAAACACAGTCAATTATGTAACTGCGGTATCAGCAGTCTATGCACAGAGCAGTAATTCCCTAATATGGTTGCTGCTAGTCTCTGACTGATGGGGTGGTATGACACGGAATTTTGCAGGGAGTGCATTATTTGTTTTTGGATAACAGGCACAGCTGTTAATGATGATTATGACGACGATGATGATGTTTGGTTTGGGAGGCGCTCAACTGCACAGTCATCAGCACCCATACAAAGTTCCAATTTTTACAAAGTTCCAATTTTTACACAGTCCAATTTTTACACAGTCCAATCTAGCCACTGTCACAAATGATGATGACGATGATGAAAAAGATGAGAACAACACAAACACTCAGTCCCTGGGGGGAGAAAATCCCCATCCCGGCTGGGAATCGAACCCAGGACCCATGATCCAGAGGCAGTAACGCTAGCCACTAGACCATGAGCTGTGGACACAGCTGTGAAGGAATTACAATGTGCTGATGCACAGTAAGGCAGTCCTCCCTTGTGCTGGTCAGATTTGGTTGACTGGCACCTTGATGACGAGTATGCTTGCCCTTGTGTTCCCATGCCAACATCGGGACAATATCAAATCCAGATACCTCAAAGACTGGGTTTTGCATGTTTCATCCAGCTGGAAAAATGGAGACTGACACTGAGGTCTCTTCCAATCTCTGGCAGGAACTGAATATCTGGCTTCTTTGTGTCTTTCACAGTGATCATTCAACATCCGTTTCTGTTCATGCCCTATATTTAGCATACCAGACCTGGTAACAACACTAAATATGAACAACACTAATGCACTCTGGTGGTCAATCTATCTGTCATAGCAAACTGCAATTCATTTACTTACCTGTCGCTGTTGTGTAAGTGTACCAAGTTACATTGACATCTGACAATGTGTTCTCTGTGCTCAACTTTTCTTGTCAGGCAGTGTATTTGTTGATTTCTACTCTTATGTTATTTTTTACTTTGTTCCTTATGTGCCTAAAGTTCATCCAAGTGGTTTTTTGTCATTTATAATTAAGTAATTGTCCCTGAACCATTCAGTTGCCTCATTCATTGTTGAAGCTATTTTTTCTTGTGGGTCAGCTTCACTAACCCCATTAATAAAAAGGCTCGTATCATCTGCGAAAAGTACTGATTCTGCTCTTGTTAGATGGTTAGGAAAATCGTTAATAAAAACTAAGAAGAGCAGAGGGCCTAGAACAGAACCCTGGAGTACACCACAGATGACTTTCAGATATGTTGAGTAATATTTTGTGCCATTATGTATTATTTCAACACTCTGATATCTGCTGCACAGATACGATTGAAACCAGCTGTATGCTTTTCCATGTACTCCATAGCAATGCAGTTTCTCTAGCAAAATATCATGGCCGATGACGTCAAATGCCTTGGATAGATCTAAAAATATTCCACAATTTAAGTCCTCATTATCCATTGCAGTTAAAACCTGTTCCAAGAAGTGATATACAGCTGTTTCTGTAGACCTGTTTTTCCTGAATCCATTCTGTGCATTGGTTAGAATTTTGCATTTGTTTAGGAAACTCAACAGTCTCTCGTACATAATCCTCTCAATTATTTTAGCAAAACCTGAAAGTTGTGTCAATGGTCTATAATTTTGTATGGTATATAGACAGTCTTTTTTTATAAAGTGGCTTTACTACTGATTTTTTAAGTGGAGAAGGGAATTCACCAGTTTTAAATGATGTATTAATAATATCAACTAGTTCAATTATTATTTTGTTTGCACTATATTTTATGGCCTTATCAGGACATTTTATTCTTCAGTTTATTAATTGCATTTCTTACTTCTGAATGCGTAACTGGGTACAAAAACATTGTCTTTTCATTTGCTGGAACTTTTGACTTACTACCTTTTGAGTTCCCCAGGTTCTGGATAAGATTTTGAGCACTGTTAATGTAGTAGTCATTGAACATATTGGCAACACATCGAGGGTCTTCAACAACTTTTCCTCCCTTTTTTATGATAAGATTATCGTTTGTCACTTTGGATTTACCAATTTCCAAATTGATTTGGTTTTATTGCTGCATGAATAACTTTTCTGTAGTATCTAAGATATGGTTTTACAGCTGCATTACGCTTTGAATGCCAACTCAGATTTCTAAGAGTAACTGCAGATTTCTTAATTCCTGCAGTTAACTATGAATTAGATTTGAGAGAGATTTTTGCTTTCTTGAGGGGAAAGTTGACATCAAAACAGTATTTATAATCAGAGAAAAATGACTCATATTTAGAGTCTACAGTTTTTTTTGGGTCTCTGCCCCATTCAACACTATGCAACATGCTATGAAACTTCCAAAGCCTACTTTTATTAATATATCTTGTTTCTATATAGTTTCCATTGCCATGCTTTTTCCTAACCATATTTTTTATTAAGAGCTTGATTGCCATTGTGGTCAGAGAAACCAGTATCTGTTATTTCAACCTCATAACTACAGGTCTCTTTGTTAATAAACACCTGATCAATTGTTGTCTCACACCCGTCTCCATACCTGGCGATATCAGTTACTGTAGCTTGTAAATTATATGAGGTGAAGAGATTTAGCAATTGATCCTTATGTGCATTACTATTACTTCTAAAATTGATGTTGAAATCATCCAGTACAACTGTTGATTTTGACCTAAGTCTCAATTCATTTATTAGATCCTCAAGATTTTTTTAAAAACAAAAGAATATTCCCAGACGGTGACCTATATATACAGACAATTACCAAAACACAGTCAGTCAGTTCACAGAGACAGTATTCAAATTCTTTTTCTATACACTTTACTTTGTTTAACTTTACTTCTTTAGAATTAAAATTGTCTCTAACATAAATACAAACACCTCTGCATCTGTACTTTTTTCTGCCAAAACTGTTTATGACTTTACATTTGGGAAGGGCTGCTGTACATATTTGAGAGTTTTGTAACCAGTGTTCACTGACACATACAACAGATACTTGGTTAAAACTGCCACTTGACAAAACTTCAAGTTCACCCAACTTATTAAATAAACCTTGTACATTCTGATATAGGACTGAACACTGATTATTAGACACACAGTTAAATAAATTATTACTTATCTTAACACTGTGTTTCAGAATGCTAGTCCCACAAGGTATGCCATAGTACTTCTGTGAAGATTGGAAAGTGTGAGATGTGGTACTGACAGAAATAAAGGAGAGTGGTCAGCTTGTGAACTGTGATTGTATAACTCAGTCTGTAGAGCAATTGCCTGTGAAAAACAGAAGTCTCATTTTCGAGCCCCAGTCTGGCACACAGTTCTAGTATATCAGTAAGTTTCTAGTCACATCTTCTTTTTCAATACAAAAACTGTCTATATTCTCAAGAATTATTTCCTTATCTTTACATCTCTTCCTTGTTCCACCTTTCAGTGTTTCCCATATAGCTGTTGATTTGGTATCAGACTGTCTTTTTAAGCTATTATAATTCAAAATTTTTGCCTTCACAGTGTTTTTGTATACACCTTCTTGTAATTTGTAACATATTCTATAAATTGAAGTTCTATAGGTGTTATCCAGGAACTGAATTTTGTGTTACCATTGATCTGATTCTTGACATCATCTTTAGAATGCACACCTCAAAATATGCTACGAAACTTTAGAAACAGGCATTATAAGCATTACCGCTATTTGTTAGTGATGATAGGATAGGTGAGGGTAAAAATACACATTTTTAACTTTACTAAATACTTATTTAAAAGACTTGAAGCAATATTATATCAACTACAAATGCAACACATAGTTTAACATCTTGATAACATTGCATAAAAGTCTCATTGCCATCTAATTATTTTTACAGGAGTAATAAAAGTTATCCTGAAAAATAATTTTGCTTGCTCTTACTGCATGCTCTGGGTAAGAGTAGGTGGGCATGTGTAAGAGTACACAGTAAATACTTTTACCCCAAATTGAAGAAAATAAAAGTACTTACAAATAAAAACATGAAAAAATGAACTAAGAACTCTTCATTTTTTTTGTAAATTCAAAAACTAGATTTCATAATGATCTGAGTGTAAGGTCACAAATATGTTTGTTAAGAGAAATGCAGTGTTGCACTATTACTTGTTCTTCCTCCAGTGAAGAAGTTTTTGTACCATGAAGTTGACATTCTCAGTCGGTTACTGGAAAGAAGAAATGCCACTGTGGAAGATGTGATTATATTTGAAACATGTTTGAGAGGTAGGAATGTTTAAAAAAATCCCTAGCCAACGAAAGAAAAATTACAGGAAAGAAAAATTAATTCAGACTCTCTACGCTGAATAATGAGGCATCTAAGATAAACAAACATCAACAAAAATGCTTGAATACACCTGAAGGGACTGCACAACAAATTACAGGTTACAGAGTACAGGTTTGCAAATAGTTTCTTGATGGGGTGAAAGTATGTCCTGTGAACTTCTACCCCATTAGACCTGTGTACTATTACCCCATTCTGCTATTTTCTTTTTTGGCAATCTACAGATAACACACCCAATTAAAGTCATGGAGATCAAGGGAGATACTGGAAGCTTACAACTACTATTTCCATGAACGAGTTTTATCTAATTTTTACACAGATTTAGGTTCACATAACATTCAATCAAAACTATACAAATGTTGCATGAAAAACATACAACAGTGACTTAAAGCATTTTCTCCAGCTGTAAGTGTCCCACAGCCACAAGTTTCCAGAATAGAATGAGGAGATGATGGCATATGCACTGAATGGTGGGAGAATGGTGAACATCTGCTTTATGGACCTGAAAACTTGGTGCATACTCTTTCCTGTGAAGAAATATTTCATTTACAGATCAAATTTGCTTTTGTTTTGTCACTGGTATCAGTACTGAATGAATTTTTAGGACAAGACAGTGAGGTGTAATATCCCTGAATTTGAATTTGTTATTTCTACTTCTGCAGATTCTACATTACAAAATATGTTGTCTATGATAGTTTTTGTATTATTTGTTATTCTTGTAGGTTCATATATGTGAGTACATATATTAATCCCACATAAGGCGTTAAAGGAAAGATCTTTTTAACCACTTTCATTTATGAGAGTTATTTTGAAGTCTCCACAGATAACTACAGTAGGCTACATAAGGCAAAAATTGGAAAGTAGTAGATCATTTCTGTCATAGAAGAGAGCTGCCATGTGTTTTTCAGTAACTTGTGCCTAGAACATTTTTAGCTGGATAGTGACTGATCATGACATTCCATTGACTGATATTTCTAAGTCATGATAAAAGGAACCCACTTCACTGCCACAAATAATTTGTGTCAATAATGAGTTTCTTCCTTCATGCTGAAGTTCTTAAACACTCAGATCTGCACTGAACATTTATTGTTGTAGCCATTTTCACTTCATACACTAGACAAAGGTAACTGCTTAACAGGCATATTTGTAAGATGTACCCAAAGTCTTTGACAATGTAGACTATAAAATTCTAATGAAAACATAGCAACATTGGCAATAAGAATAGTAATAAATGACTGGCTCTGGTCACATCTGGAAAACAGGTAACAGGGGGCAGAAATAGTATGGCCATCAAACAAACATTCTTCTGATCCAAAATATGGTAATATAGGGGTTAGTTAAGGCAGCATCTTAGGACTTTTACTGTTTTTGATAGACCTTGATATCTTTTACAGAATGATAGGCACAGAGAAAAATTCTCTTTGCAGAAAAACATTGTAACTACAGATAAAACATCATAACTTTTGCTAGAGAGAACAAATCAAACATTCAAAGATCTTTACAGTCAGTCAATAAGCATTAAATAAATGCTGGAAATAAATAAATGAAACAAACAGCATGAATTTCACTTTGAAGAGGAACCATAATGATGCCACATTCATTGCACATGATAATTCTTTAGTTTGTGTAACAGATACAAAATTTTTAGGTATATTAGCTGGCAGGCGTGCAATGACAGGATTTAACTAAGCAATTTATTTAAATAAACTGGTTACTTGTCACAGTATTTTATGTCCAATATTCAGAAGCAGTCATGTTGGCAGCTCCCTTTCTGTCTGTGCTCAGTCCTCTCCCAGATTGGCCAGATGACACTTGCTTCCCACTCTATAGGTGCAGTATATACAGTTGAAATGACGCCTGAAAAACACTGGGAGAAAGCCTGTGTCCCTTTATGACCCCCTGCTGCAGACTTCTTTCATGAGATTTCCATGAAAACTGCAACTTCTCCATCACATTAGCTGAATAATGTTTACCAAATGTTTCAACACATTTCTTCCCTGAAATTTGCTTCTGCTCTATAAATGATACAGACAGATTCACTATGACCAAGCCTCTTACATACACTGTAATTGTTTTTAAATTGAAACAACCTAACGTTCATTCCTAATAATTGTGCTTCAGAGTTGGTTCACTATCATCACAGTTTAAGAAATGTCGATATGTTACCCCAAAAACTGCCATCAGTGAAGTTTAATCATAACAGTTGCCTTCCCTAAATTTGAGTTCATCAAAAAAGTATTACAATCTAAATCTGCTCATCACACAAGAAATAATCAACTTGACATGGAGTATGTAACATAGAAAGCATTATGGAATACAGTCAATGGGAAGTTTGGATTACTACACTCAACTGCTACAACACTATTCAGAAATCAAAGTCCCTTGCTAAACACAATGAGAATGTATTGAAGTTCTGCCACATTTTAGGCACAGTGTAGAAAGACAAGATCACTATGTTGACTAATGAACACAATTCCTTCACTTGCAGTTTACAGGGTCAGGTTCCACCCATAGGTGCTGATGATATAGGGAACACCCAGCTCCAAACAACTCATGTTTTCAGCTGACTCTAGAAATCATACCCATTCTGATGATTGAAACTGATCATTGCCTTGCTGTTTGGGACTCTGCAGTTACCTCAAAATTTTCTACAGGAAGCGGATATTTTCTTGAGTGAACTCCAGCAAAGACTATCACTCTATAGTGTAAGATAAAACAAACAGAATCTTTGAAGGAAATGACGTGAACTCCTGCGTGCCCTGAAAATATCCTTTTAATGTGAAGTTTAGCTGAAATACTTATCATACAGTAGTCAAGAACCACACCACATCATTAATTTTTAAATCGTACAACACATTATAGTTTCAAAACTGGTAAGTGGAAAGAAATTTCACCACATGTTGTCTCTTTCCAGCCACCAGAATTCATCAACAATAAGGTTATAATAAAAGCATTTATGATAAATTTACGCCGGCCGCAGTGGTCTAGCGGTTCTAGGTGCTCAGTCCGGAGCCGCACGACTGCTACGGTCGCAGGTTCGAATCCTGCCTAGGGCATGGATGTGTGTGATGTCCTTAGGTTAGTTAGGTTTAAGTAGTTCTAAGTTCTAGGGGACTGATGACCATAGATGTTAAGTCTCATAGTGCTCAGAGCCATTTGAACCATTTTTTATGATAAATTTCAAATAATTGTGCAATGAACAAAATATCATTAGTCATAATATAGATGAGGGTGCACTTGCTCCTGTAATCAAAATAATATTTGGCAGCGTGGGCCAAATATAGACCACCTTAGTAATACCAGAGAGTGGACTAGGGAGGGCTATACTTACTTCCCCACATGTTGAAGTGGAATAAAGGCGTTAGCAAAAAGAATGTCATCAGCATGTAATGCCCTTAAGAATTCTGACACCAGAGTGTAACAGCAAGTGCCTCACTGTTACATACTATTTCTATGTGTACTCCATCCTTAGCTATGGCATAGCACACTTTCATAGTACATTATTGGAACATGTTATTGGAAAAATGTACACCCATGATCTGAGTTCAGCAGGCGATGCATGAGCAATGCATGGAGAGGCAGGCATATCATCACTGTACAGAGAGGAGGGAGAGGGTGGGTTGTCGCTTGCAGGTTCGCAGGGGAGAGGGGTGGGGGGTGAGAGTGAGAGAGAGAGAGAGAGAGAGAGAGAGAGAGAGAGAGAGAAGAAGAAGAAGAAGAGAGCATGGTGTGTGTGTGTGTGTGTGTGTGTGTGTGTGTGTGTGTGTGTGTGTGTGTGTGTGTAATACCACTGTGAATGAATAAACTGTTAACTAAATAATGGTAATTATATGATAAGAATAAAGTTTGCTTTCCTCCCAAGTGATTTTTATTACTGTTGCAACAGACAAGTAGAAGTTTTGAATCTGCATGATAAATGGTTCAAATGGCTCTGAGCACTATGGGACTTAACATCTAAGGTCATCAGTCCCCTAGAACTTAGAACTACTTAAATCTAACTAACCTAAGGACATCACACACATCCATGCACGAGGCAGGATTCGAACCTGTGACCATAACGGTCGTGCGGTTCCAGACTGAAGTGCCTAGAACCGCTCAGCCACAACAGCCGGCCATGATAAATGCCATTGAAGTATCGACTCAGAAAGAATGACAACATATATTAACAGTATAACTAACTATTATGTATTTCAGAACCTCATTTGGCCACTGAAATATAAATACTCAGTATTGATGGCTATAGCTTATCATCTACTGACTGCAAATAAGTTATGAAACATGGAGATGATGACTCTTACATTAGCAAGGGATACAAATACACTGTTCACAACCTGTCAAAAGCCTGAATAACCGCTTTTTGTAGTGCAGACCACTGCAACATGTGCAGAAAGAGAGTCAATGAAGTTATGGAAGGCACCTACAGAGATGTGGAGGCATGCTGATTCCAGTGCTGTGGCCAGTTGTGCTAGGTTTCTTGGTGGAGGATCCATGGTGTGAACAGCCCCATGGATGTATATAGTCTGACAGATTCTCAATTGTATTTAAATCCAGGGAGCTTGATGGCCATGAGAGTATGGTAAACCCATACTGATGCTCTTTGAACCATGCACTTACACGGCAAGCTGTGTGACATATTGAATTGTCCTGCTGGTAGATGCTATCATGCTGAGGAAAAACAAACTACATGTAGGGGTGAACATGGTCCCCAAGGGTAGACACCTACTTGTGTTGATCGATTGTGGCTTGCAGAATGATGAGATCCCCCAAGTAATGTCACAAAAACATTCAGCTGACCACAAATCTTCCTCAGTGTTTACTTTAGATTTTTCACACTGTACACACCAATGGCCATCTATCAAAGGGAGCACAAACATGATTCATCTGAAAATTCCATCTGTCAGCACCCAGTGGATGTCCTGTTGTGGTACTGGTGTGGAAATTCCAGCCTTCATTGCCAATGAACAGCAGTCACTTAGGGTGCATGAACCAGGCACCTGCTGTGGAGGCCCATACACAGCAACGTTTGCTAAAAGGTCGTTGAGGAGTCATTGTCAATACGGTAGCCCTTGGTTCATCTTGGCAATCAGTTGCTCAACAGTTGGATGTCTCCAGAATGAGATTTTCACTCTGCAGCAGAGTGTGCGCAGATATGAAACTTCCTGGCAGATTAAAACTGTGTGCCCAACCGAGACTCGAACTCGGGACCTATGCCTTTCGCGGGCAAGTGCTCTACCATCTGAGCTACCGAAGCACGACTCACGCCCAGTACTCACAGCTTTACTCTGCCAGTATCTCGTCTCCTACCTTCCAAACTTTACAGAAGCTCTCCTGCGAAACTTTCAGAACTAGCACTCCTGAAAGAAAGGATATTGCGGAGACATGGCTTAGCCACAGCCTGGGGGATGTTTCCAGAATGAGATTTTCACTCTGCAGCGGAGTGTGCGCTGATATGAAACTTCCTGGCAGATTAAAACTGTGCGCCCGACCGAGACTCGAACTCGGCACCACTGCCTTTCGCGGGTAAGTGCTCTACCATCTGAGCTAGCAAAGCACGACTCACGCCCGGTACTCACAGCTTTACTTCTGCCAGTATCTCGTCTCCTACCCTCCAAACTTTACAGAAGCTCTCCTGCGAAACTTGCAGAACTAGCACTCCTGAAAGAAAGGATATTGCAGAGACATGGCTTAGCCACAGCCTGGGGGATGTTTCCAGAATGAGATTTTCACTCTGCAGCGGAGTGTGTGCTGATATGAAACTTCCTGGCGGATTAAAACTGTGTGCCCGACCGAGACTCAAACTCGGGAGTTCGAGTCTCGGCCGGGCACACAGTTTTAATCTGCCAGGAAGTTTCAGTTGGATGTCTGTTTGCCCACACACATCTCTGCAGCGATCATTCACCCTTGCCATCTATGGCCCATGGTACACCACAGTTGCCTCAGTGCCAGTTTTGGAGAGTGCCATTTTGCCATGCACAGTATACTTTAACGACAGTAGCATGTGAACAATTAACAGACTTAGCCATGTCAGAAATGTTTCTGCCCTTGGCCCAAAAGCCAATTACTATGCCCTTTTGGATGCCAATTGCTCCATTTCTGCATTACAACTGCACTTTTCCACATCACCCAACACACTCGATATACCCTCCACTACTATTGCTACCACCTGGTGGCTTTGAGTGGTTATTGAACATTGACTTTGAATGCAGATGGTGGTCATATTAATATGACTGGACCATGTATAAAGAAAATTATTTTCTTAGATGTTTTAATGAAGCTTCTGAAGCTTATGCCAAGAAGAAGAAATTGATCTACAACTATGTCTACATCTATACACTGCAAACCTCTTTATGGTGAGTGGTGGAAGGTACTTCTGGTATCACAAAATTTCCTCTTCTCCCTGTTCAATTCACAAAAGGGGCATGGGAAGATTGATTATTGGTAAATCTCCACATTAGATCTAATTTCTTCAATTTTCCTATTATTGTCACTTCATGCAACATGTCTTTCCAGAATGTACACTCTCAGAATTTCAATAGTGAACCTCTCCATTCTGCACAATACCTCTCTTGTAGCATTTGCCATTGATGTTTGTTGGGCCTTTTCATAATGCTCTTGCACTGACTAAACAATCCTCTGATGAAGCACTCCAGTCTTTCATGGTTCTTTTCTATTAATTCTATCTGATAAAGGTCTCATGTTGATTAGCAATATTCAACAATTGGACAAACAAGTGTTTTATAAGCCATTTCTTTTACGGACGAATTACATTTCCTTAAGACTGTTCTAATGACTCTGAGCCTAGTATCTGCTTTTCCTACAATTTATTTTACATGATCATTCCACTGTTGATCACTGTGAATGGTTATGCATGGGTATTTTACAATGGTCACTGTTTCCAGTGATTTAATGCCATTAATGTAATTGAACAGTATTAAATTTCTTTGTCTATATATGCACAGTACATTATATCTATTCATGGTGACGGGTCAACTCCCAGTCCCTGCACCAATTATTGATCTTACACAAGTTTTCCTACTATTTTCTAGTCTTCTGGTGCTGTTACCTTCTTATAGACAAATGACAGTGCAGAGCTGTATCAGATTCCTTCAATGTGAGGGTAAATTTGCAAGATCTCTGTTTGTGAAGTCCATGCTGATCTTTATAGAGAAGCTTTTCAGTTTCCAAAAAATCATATTACGTTAGCATAAAAGTCACTAGAGTGCAAAACTTGATGACAAAAGTAACTTTTGCATGATGTGTCCCTGCCAAGTAACATAGCTCAATGAAACTTGGACCATACATAGAAAGAACTGCAACAGTATGTAAATGAAAGAAATACACAAAGAAACAAATAGAACTGATGTTTTTATTCAAAGATAATAATTACACTGAAGTCTCCACAGTTCATGTTCTCCTGGACATTACAAACAGTGGGATATGGTTCTTAAAAGGGTGTGGGTGATCACCACAAATGGCAATGCATGCTCAGCAGTGTACTTCCATGCTGGTTACAAGCTTGGTAAGGAGTTCTTGTGATAGGGAGTTCCATTCTCTATCAGCATGGTTGACAACTGCTGGATGGTCATCGGTGCATGCAGACATGCTGCAATATGTCTCCCAACACATCCTACATGTGCTGATGGAATTTAAGTCAGGGGAATTGGTAGGCTATTCCATTTGCCAAATATCCTCTTGTTCCAAGAGCTCGTCCACCTGCACATTTCAAGGATTTCTTCCAATATGACATTATTCCTCACCATACCATAACACCCGCATCATCAGAATGATCATGTACAACAATTAATAAAATGTTCCAGGCTATTATACCGTGGTCAAATGGATTTCACTTTAAAATCCAATGAAATGTCGGTTTCGAAAGTGGAACATTTTATTAACTGTGACATTTCTGGCCATGAAAGTTTACATTTTACATGTTCAACAATGTTAGACATATCCTCATATGGTGAGCTGTGGAAACACACAATGCACTCATGAACATTGTCAAAAATGATTGATTTGGCAGTTCAGTTATGTTGCTTGGGTGTACTGACCTCCAAATCTTTGAACACAGTACATGCACTAGTCAATGTTCTTGCGACACTGTACTCCACATCTTTTGAAGGGTGTATTCAGCCCTGGCTTCATATTTATGGATGACAATGTGTGACCACACTGAACAGCACAAGTGGAGGAGTTCCTGGAATGAGATAATACCCAGTGATTGGCCAGGCCAGTCTGTTCCCCCAACTTAAATCCCATCAAGCATATGTGGGATGCATTAGGGAGGCATATTGCACCACGACTGCACGCATAAAGACTATCCAATAGTTGTCAACTGCACCAGTAGAGGAATGGAACACCCTATCACAAGAACTTCTTACCAGCCTTGTGGCCACCATGGGAGCACATTACAGAGCATGTGTTACTATTCATGGGAATCATTCACCCCGTTAAGAACCAAGTCCTGCCATTTGTAAGGCATGGACAACCATCATGAAATGCAGAGAATTTACTGTAATTATTGTTCCTGCATATAAGCAACATTTCTGTTCATCTCTTGGCATATTTCTTTCAGTTACCATCTGTACTGTACTGTAGTGTACTGTACCATATTATACTGTTGCAATTACTCCTACGTATGGTCCCAGTTTTGTCAAGCTATGTCACTTGGCAGTGACACATCATGTGACAGTTACTTTGGTCCTTACGTTTTGCACACATGTGTATGTTCTGTAATTCTACTAGAGCTTGACATCAGTGATATAGACTAACAATTATCTGATTCTGTCCTATGACAATTCTTGATGATACGCTGTCTTTAGTGCCCATACTAAAATTTTATGGGATGAGTGTGGATAAAAATCACAAAACAGTAAAACATTAATTACACACACACACACACAAATCCTAAGAAACTAATGTATGTTGCCAGAGCAAAAACTTAAAAAAAAAGGAAAAACCAATGGAAATAAATAATATAGTATACCAGATAGCTGTGACTGGTCAACTGCTGGAATTAAAAGAATAAGCCAGACACTCTTCAAACATTAAAATCGTGAGTGTAAAAGGTTAGGCTGGATTTCAGGACTTCAAAAAAATTTTAAAGTCTTACCCCATTCATCTCATCATCAGTTAAAATAGGTGCCAAATCCCCACCCAACTTTGTTTTGGACCTCTCATCACAATACAAAGCATATGCAGTTAAAATGTGTCATATAGTGATTTGTATGTCATAGGCATCATTGGAATATGAAGCCATTCATTAAAGGAGAGCTCCCATTTTGGAGGTGGGCCAGGGTTACTTCATCATACAGGTGTAACCAGTATGAGGAATGTCATGGCTGGATAGTTCACTTCACTGACTGCATTTCATTGTCCCTCACTGATGTCACTCCTCCTGTAATTCCATGGCTCTTTGACTCATCAGCAAAATGACAACCTGCAGGGGAACTGCACATTGTGTCATGCCATGTTTCTGTAGACTTCCTTGGCTGTCTGGTCATCTTGTTCATTTCTATAAATTCCCACATGCCCTTGTATCCAGCAGAATGATACCTGCTTCACAGCTGTTGAAGAAAGAACAGTTGGTATCGTATTAACTGGAGCATTTTCTGTGCTGCAAACATTTGCAGCAATGATTGTAGGGCACTAAAGGAATCAGAGCAGATAAGAAACTGTTTGCTCTGAAGATCATTGCTTTAACATGGAGCTCTGTGGTAAAGACAGTGTATTCATGGGGAAGGTGAATCCTGAAAACACAGTTGGGGGACACACAGCCAAGGGAGCCCATTTGTTCTGAACCATCAGTGTACCTACTTTAAAACCATGATGCCTATCTAATATGTTATAAAGTACGTACTGGAACATAAAATCTGGAATGCAGTCGTTCTTAAAATCTGTCAGCTCTAAAACAATTCTGGGCCTCTGTTGGAGCCAAGGTGGAGATTTACTCCACCTGCAGAGTAAAATGTTAAAACCAGCCACACCTCTTTCTAAAATGCAATCCTCCACACGTATCTTACAGGGGCAAATTATTCAATGTCAGCAATGAAAAAGCCTTTCCATTGGTGTCTGAGTAATAGTATTGTATGCAGATTTCTATGGTGTGAATATTGTTTTACAGGCTTGTCACACCATGAGAGCTGCTGCCTCATGGTAAGTAGTGGCTCACCAGCCCCAGCACAGAGGCTCAGTATGGGGCTGATTCTAAATCCCCAGTATCCAGCCTAATTGCTTCATGGTGCACCAAGTCCAACATTTTTAAATCAGATAGTCTTCCAGACCCATTCACTCTGCATACATAATCAGGTCAGGATCGCACAATAGCTCTGTAAAACTGGAGCTGGCTGGTTCAGTCCTAGGAACAATATTTTCAGATCCCCGATTTGTGGCAATGATGTGAGCTTAGAATCAAATTTGACGCATACAAACCTCAACAGGTCTTTAAAATTGAGAACTGTGTCCCTCACCTTTAACTTAGGAAAGTTACAAACAGAACATGAATGATTAAAGAAGAACATCCACAGACTTCTCAGTTTAGAAATTAAAACCTCTCTTCTTCACCCTTTCCTCGAACTGTCTAATAATCTTTTGCCACAAATAAATTATTGCAACTCCAGAGGAGGAGCAATAGATGGAGAAGTTGTCAACAAACAAAGAACACTGGACAGGACTTTTAACTATCTATGTCATAGTATTAATAGCACTGAGAAATATCATTCATTTAAAACACTATCATGAGGAACATCATTCTCTTGTTCAAAGTGGTCAGAGGAGACACCACTGACTCAATATTTAAAATAGCATGGTGAAAGGGAAGACAGGAAGACATCCTCAAAAGCCCCATTCGTGGAGTTGCCCATCGACTTTGCGACTGCAAGTAGTACAATAGGGCTTCACAATGTCAAAAAATATACCTATTAAGTTATGCCTGGACAGGAAAGCCTGTTATACAGATGCTACTAGAAGGGCCAGGTTATCAAAGGTGGAGTACATCCAGCTAGACCCAACTTGCACACCTAGGCTCCGTGTAATGCCTGACTGTGTTAGTGTTTTTATTATGCATCTTCCACGAAATTACATGTTAGTGTTAACTCTACCTATAACTTACACCAGAGCTGGAAAGTAACCTGTAGTGTTACGTCTTCTTGTAAATTATATTCAGAATATACAAGTTGTTATTTCCAGTCTATTTGACTGCTGTTATTCTTGCATGCACCTTGACCACTTGCACACGGAGATACTGTAGGTTCCATTCTTCCGTCCTGGAGAGGTTGAATGGTGTTACTCCTGTCATTATCATGCAGGGAGTCATGTCATGTTTCTGTAGACTTCCTTGGCTGTCTGGTCATCTTGTTCATTTCTATAAATTCCTACATGCCCTAGTATCCAGTAGAATGATACCTGCTTCACAGCTGGCCATGGATGGTAGTGACTGATGGAAATCTGAATGCGCAATGGTATGTCACAAACATCCTACACCCTAATGTGTTACCTCTTATGTGATGGTGTCAGATACATTTTTTTCCAACAAGACAATGATCACCCACACATGGCCTATGGCTCTAAGAACTGTGTATGTGATATTGAGGTATTCCCCGCAGCCACAAGATCTGTCATACGTAGAGCATCTGTGGGACCAGTTACAATAGTTGATGGGCCAACATGCCTCAGGAGGATACCACAACTTTGTGACACCCTTCCCAACAGAAATAGCACATGCTTCCACGCCAAAGAGAATGCAACATTCTTAGTGACAATTAAGCTTATACAGCCAATTTATTTGTAAATATGATGTGATACTGTGATCATACCCTCTCAACCCGTGAAGTTTCATTTCATTTCCAGCCCCCATTCCGGGTGCTTCACTATTTTGTCAAGAGTGCATGTTAACTTATTGACTTGTCTGTGCCTGGCAGATTTAATATTCCACCAGTATCTTTGTCATTATCTCTCTACCTATCTATATATTAGAAATAGGGCACACGGTCAGCTTTACAAAAATGGCTCTGAGCACTATGGGACGTAACTTCTAAGGTCATCAGTCCCCTAGAACTTAGAACTACTTAAACCTAACTAACCTAAGGACATCACACACATCCATGCCTGAGGCATGAATCAAGCTACAGACTGTCTGTAGAGATCATCTCAGGGGTTTTCTGAAGTGATTTGGAGAAGATACCTACACCATCATGTCTGGATGTAGACTGCACATGAGTCCAGTGCCTTTACCACTGTATTTTTCTATATTATCTACTGATGATGTGTTGTTATTGTACCTGTTGACATACAGGTGTGTAGGAGAATCCCACACTGATCACTGAAATCAAATTCCCCTTCTCACAGGTTTTTTGGAATATTTGTGACACTCACAAATCATAAAATTCTATTACTATTCACGCGACCCTACGTTGTATATGCTGGATGTCCAATGTTTGCCCAATCTTATTTGAAGCCCACACACTTCAGCCTCATCCAGTATAGGTCATACAAGTAGATTTTATACTCCATTTTTCCCAATACTTTTCTGTGAACTAAAACCTGCCACTTACCATCTTAGCCAATGACATTATTCTATTTTTCAGGGAGCTACAACATGTTAGTGGTAAGTATTTGTACCCTGAAGACACAAAGAAACTGATACACCTACCTAATATTGTGCAGAGCCCTTGAGCATGCAAAAGTGCCACAACACAACGTGGCATAGACTCGACTAATGTCTGAAGTAGTGCTGGAGGGAATTGACATCATGAATCCTGCAGGGCTGTCCAAAAATCCATAAGAGTATGAGGGGGTGGAGATCTCTTCTGAACAGCATGTTCCAAGGCATCCCAGATATGCTCAATTATGTTCATGTCTGGGGAGTTTGGTGGCCAGCAAAAGTGTTTAAACTCAGAAGTGTGTTCCTGGAGCCATTCTGCAGCAATTCTGGACATATGGAGTGTTGCATTGTCCTGCTGGAATTTCCCAAGACTGTCAGAATGCACAATGGACATGAACAGATGCAGGTGATCAGACAGGATGTTTACGTACGTGTCACCTGTCAGAGTCAGATCTATATGTATCAGGAGTCCCATAACACTCCAGCTGCACACACTCCACACCATTACAGATCGTCCACCAGCTTGAACTCTCCCCTGCTGACATACAGGGTCCATGGATTCATGAGGTTACCTGCATAGCTGTAAACATCCATCTGCTTCGTACAATTTGAAACAAGGCTCGTCTGACCAGGCAACATGTTTCCAGTCATCAACATCCCAATGTTGGTGTTGACAGGCCCAGGTGTGGCATAAAGCTTTGTATCGCCCAGCCATCAGGGGTACACAAGTGAGTCTTTGTCTCCGAAAGCCCATATCGATGATTTTTCGTTGAATAGTTCACACGCTGACACTTGTTGATGGCCCAGCACTGAAATTTACAGCAATTTGTGGAACGGTTGCACTTCTGTCATGTTGAACGATTCTCTTTCATCATTGGTACCATTCTGGCAGGATCTTTTTCCATCCACAGTGATGTTGGAGATTTGATGTTTTACCGGATTCCTGCTATTCACGGTACACTAATGAAATGGTGGTATGGGAAAATTCCCACTTCATCACTACCTTGGAGATCCTGTGTCCCATCACTTGTACGCAAACTATAGGACCATGTTCAAACTCACTTAAATCTTGATAATCTGCCATCGTAGCAGCAGTGACTGATCTAATAACTGAGCCAGACACTTGTCTTTTATAGGCATTGCTGACTGCACTGCTGTATTCTGCCTGTATACACACCTCTGTATTTGAATAAGCATGCCTACGCCAGTTTATTTTGCGCTTCAGTGTATAAGATGACTGATTCCAGTTGTAGCTCACTGATAATGCGGTAAACATCTATTAAAATTTTACATTTTATGAAATTTATATCTTTGTATTTTTCTATTCTGCTTCTGTTGCTTAGTGACCAGCATGTCTCTCTGCTATGCAAAGACCCAGATTCAGTTTCCAGAACTGTCAATGTTCTTTCTTTGGTGAGAGGACTGGAACTATAGGCATTCAACCAAGTAATGCCAACTGTGAAGCTACTTGAGTGAGAAGCAGTGGCTCCAAAGTCTGGGAAACTGACGATAACTGGAACAACGGTGTGCTGAGCCTATTTGCCTCCATTCCACATTCAAATGATGTTGTTGGCCAGTGATAACACAATGGCTAGTCACTACCTAATGGGCCAGAATGGTCCATGTAAAAGAAAATCTGAAAGTAGAATCACTGAACATTTCATATAGGATGAAAATCTCTCCCTGACATCTATTCCTCATACATATCACTGCAATGTGTGGAAATTCTTAGGTTACAATTAATGCCATTCACTGAGTAGTTAATGGATCCTATGAACAGTAGTATCCTACAACCTCCCAGTATGTGAAATATTCTTCTTTTTAATTCATTTTCTCCCAGAGATTGTTAAAAACAAAACTGAAATAAATAAATAAAAATAATGGAAACTTGTGTGATCATCATGTACTAGGAAAAGGTAGCTTTGCAAATAACAAAGGTATAGTACAAACCAAGCAGAGCAATTAAACTAGAAGAGAGTTTATAAAATCTTAAAATTATAAAAGCAGGACAACCAAAGAATGCTTTACGCACATAAAATTAGTATTTCAAATAATAAATTAAAAATTATGTGGGACTTCATAAAATCTGTACCAAATAGGCACACAAAACTAAAACAATATTAGTAATGGAACAGATCAGAATAAACGGATAAAGTCACCCTTATAAATCAATGAACATCTTTCACACTGTAGCTGAAAAAATTAGAAACAAAAAACCTAGCCTTTTACAGATACTACAGAGATAGTCTCACTCCCAATATACACTAACTGTGGCACTAATTTACAAATGAGCTGCTTTTTAGGATACTGATAATGACCTTCTAGATGAATTTCAGGTGCCAGCACCTGTGGTTTGGAAAATGGGTTCAGTCTACATGTGAGTGTTTGTGTTGGGGTGTATTATTGTGTTGTTACCACTGCATGCAATTCTATGGCAGCTAGTCTGCATTGTAACTAGTGCCATTACAGGATGTAAATTTATTTTGAGACACCACTCAGTAAAGTGGAAGTTAAGCTTCTATAGTTAATTTTCTAGATAAACCACCCACTGTTACTAGACATGAAAGTATAATCTATCGTTCTGGCGATGATATTTGAGCTCTTTACTGTAAGATTTCCAGATTTCATTTGGATCTCTGTATTCCTTATTTTCCCCTAATGTCGAATGGTCTTGTGTGCCATGGGATATGCACCTCTTCTGATGCAAACTCTGTCAACAAACATAACAACAGTTTTAAGAATACTCTCATACTGAGATACTTCCCTGAAGAACTTGTATCTTAGTACTGTTTTGGGTCACTGCAGAACAGTTAAATAGAATGATGCACCGCCTACATGGGAAACAAATTTTCACCTTTTCCTATACCACCTCCAAATACTAAAATTTATTCATCATCTGTGGTGATTTGCTTAAACAATGGCCTGACATGAATTAAATACTACAATAAATAAATTTCACAATTCTGGGAAAAAACAATGACCTTTACAACTGTTGGGCTGTTTCCATATTATAAAAAAATATACGGGCACATCAGGCAATGAACATGTGATGAAAAATTGGTTACCAATATCACAAAATCTAAAGGGCATATTGTTAAAACTGAATTTCGTAATGTACTTTTTTGGAGCTGGTCTATCAGATGGATGTGCAAGATTTCACTTTAATAATTGGCCGGCCGGAGTGGCCGAGCGTTTCTAGGCGCTACAGTCTGGAACCACGCGACAGTTATGGTCGCAGGTTCGAATCCTGCCTCGGGCATGGATGTGTGTGATGTCCTTAGGTTAGTTAGGTTTAAGTAGTTCTAAGTTCTAGGGGACTGATAACCTCAGAAGTTAAGTCCCATAGTTCTCAGAGCCATTTGAACCATTTAATAATTGTTTTGTTTGTAACAGGGAAACAAAATGGTCTGACGATAGAGTATAATTCCGGTGCAGGCATAAATGTTTTGGAGCACACCATTCAGCACATATTGCTGAACATCAGGCTCTGCAGCTGATAACCACTGTGTGTTCCCAAGCTGCCCCAATGACATCATCAGTTATGATGGCAGTTGGCACAGCATCATCTAGATTTGTCTGTGGATTAATGGGAACATGTTGCCTGGTTAGATGAATCAAGTTTCTTATTATAACAGGTCGACGGCCCTGCCCAGGTGTACCATCATCCGGGCAAATGGTGGCTTGAAAAATACAGCACATCACAAAAGCAGGCCAGTACGGGTTGTATAATGCTAAGGGGGCCTTTCACCTGGTCTGCCATGTGACTTGTAGTAGCAATCTACGGCACAATGACAGCTGTGGGCAACATAACAATTATTGCGAACCAACTGCATTCCATCATGTTTGATGCCTTCCCCAACTGTGATAGCATTTTCCAGCAGGCTAACTGTCCATTTTGCAAGGCTAGAACCATGCTACAGTAGTTTGAAGAGCATGACAGTGAACTCGTGTTGATGTCTTGGCCATTAAATTGACCTTATCTGAACACAGCGGAACACATCTGGGATGCTATCGGGCAACTTTACTGTTGTATACATTGGGTGAGTCTTAACAGCTTCACAATTAAGTAGTCAGGGCTACAATAGCCATGCACAGACTGATGGGCTTCAAGCACAGAGGTAAACACTCTAACCATATGTATGTTATGTCTCTGCTCACATTTGGTACTGCTGGGTAGACATCCTTGGGACCCCTTCTCCTGACGACAGGACAGTGGTGTCTGTCATTTTATCTTGTTGCAATTATTTAAGTTCCACACATCACACCACTGAAGCTCTCTCTCTCTCTCTCTCTCTCTCTCTCTCTCTCTCTCTCTCTCTCCCTCTCTACGTACCACTCTTTTACTTTTCAATGTGTCTATGGGTACTACTGGTAATTCACCTCCTGAAGGTATGCCTGTCCAGTCATTGCCTCCACTTGTAATCAGTTTTCTTGAGTGAATTTTCCTATTGTATATGAAAAGAAAACAAGCAAGGTATTTTATGTGTATATTGGACAAAAATATGCAAACACAATAAACAAAAAGACTTTACTATGCCTAATACAGTGCAGAAACCCCACTGGCATTCAAAACGGCTTCCGATCATATTGGAAAGCATAAATACAGGTCCTGCACAATTCTCAATGGAATCTTGTACCACTCTTCCACCAAAACAGACCACAAGGGCTCAATAATATTGAGATCTGGTGACTATGGTGGCAGAGAAGATGTGACAATTTACCCTCATGCTCACAAAACCAATCCTGGATTATGTGAGCTGTCATCCTGTAAAACAGCATCAGCCCTGGGAACGAACATTGTACCATGGGATGGACCTGATAAGCCATAATGGTCACATAAACCTTGGCAGTAATGCAACTTTGTGGAATTAACAATGCAGCCCATTTGCATTTCTGTGCAAATCATCATTGAACCCCTGCCACATTTCACTCTTGAGATATAAACTCAGCCAGAAGTTGCAAACCGTGTGAAACCAAACTCACTGAACTTCCTCCATGTCCCCTTACTCCAGGGTTTATGGCTTCAGCGCCATGCTTTTGTTACAGGCATTAGCATCACTGATAAGTGGTTTTGGGATTCCTGCTCACCTGCAATTCCCAGCTTATGGAGCTCCCTTCATGTTGTATTGGTGCTGGCAGGGTTTGCAAGAGTTACATTCAGTTCTCAGCAACTTTTGCAGCTGTCGTCCTCTTATTTTTTTCATCACAATCCTCTTCAATGACCAACCATCATGATTACTTAACACATGCTTTTGTCCACACTGTGAATTAGTGAATGATGTATTTCTGATTTTCTTGTATGCAGAATAAATCTTCTAACAGTGTCTCTTGGAACACCAAACACTTCAGCTCCCTCGGTTACAGATGTACTCATTGAACAAGCACCAACAATTTACTCACATTTGAATTAACTCAAAATTTATACAGAACACTGTTCTGACCATGACTGAAACTTTCAACATATTGAGGACATTGCACAGATGTCATTCTTGGTCAAATGCAACAGCATAACCTGCAGGCTTGGCTAACATCCGCATTTATGTTAAAGCATACATTTCTCACAGTGTTTCCATGTTTTTGTCCCACCCCTACAAGGTATAGTTTTATCATAACTAGCACAAATGTATCAGCAACCTAAACTTTTTGATCAAGTCCTCCATCTATTTGGGATAGAATATCACGTATGGCTCAGGATTTGTTAGTTACGTGCTCCACTGATCAATCTAACGATATGATATAGATATGATATGGAATGTGTCAAGTGCATAAGAAATGCACACATGAATGAAGTTTATTTAAAAAAAAAAAGAGTTTAAAATTTTTATTACCTACCCATTCCCTTAAATAGCACAAAATGCATATATTATACCTATAGATCTATTTATTCCTATTCAAGAATTCATCTATGGTATAGGAGTTGTCAAGGAGATAGGATTTCAATTTATTTTTTGAAACTATTACTGCTGTCTGTCAGACATTTTATTTCATCTGGTAATTTGTTGAAAAGTTTACCCTTTTCTGTGCCAAAGATAGATTAAGTAGAGGATAGTGAAAGTCTTTTTTTCTTCTGGTAGTATAATAATGAATGTCACTGTTGGTTTTAAACTGGTACATATTGTTGAGAACAAAATGTCATTACAGAGTAAATGTACTGTGTAGCTGTTGTAAAAATTCCTAACCTTTTAAACAGATGCCTACAAGATGTGTGACTATGAGCCCCACACGTTATTCTAACCACTTTCTTTTGAGTGGTGAATAGTATTTGCCTAAAAGTTGAGTTACCCCAAAATATTATGACTTCAGATAGTGAAGGTATGCAAAGTATGTTAGCTTGCTAATTTCTATATCCTCAAAATTAGTAATTATTCTGATTGCAAAAGTTGCTGGACCTAGTCACTTTAGAAGATCCAAAATATGAATTCCCCAATTAAGATTCTCATCTATATGTACACCCAAAAACTTAATATGCTCAGCCCTGGCTACTGTCTTTGTTGATGTGTTGTATTTATTGAAGGAACTGTATTCCTTACCATATGAAACTGCATGCACTGTGCTTTTTCAAAGGTCAGAGCAAGCTCATTCGCAGATAACCAAATAATAACTTTTCCAAAGACATTATTTGTATCATTTTCTTTTACTGGACTAATCATGATGCTTTTATCATTGCAAACAGTGTCAGTTTAGCTTCTTGTTTCAGATAAGAAGGGAGGTCATTCACGTATATCAAAAACAGAAGGGAAGCCATGATCGAACCCTGTGGAACACCTAATGTAATTTCGCCCTAATTAGATGAAGTGGGCAACTTCCTTAAATCATTTAAACCATACAAAGAAACATTTGCTTCATGTTCTGTAGATATGACTCAAACCACTCATATGCTGTTCCATTTTTGACATTCAATAATTTCTGTAACATAATGTCATGGTTCAAACAATCAAATGCTTTGGATAAGTATAGAAAGTTTCTACTGGTGACATTGGGCAATATGGTATGTGCAAGATGTGGCACTAGTATATTTTGCTGATTATGTAAAACATCCAATGCACCTATTTGGTCCACAATAGGTCGACCAGGCTGTATCTTGGCCACTAAAATCACATCACCTCAATCCTTTGGTTTTTTCATCTGGGGTCATTACAAAAGGGAAGTGCACAGCGCTAATGTTGATAATCTTGAAGAAATGGAGAAGCAAACTCTTACAGAGTCTTCTCAAGATTTACAATGTGATCCAGAGGTATCTGACAGAATCTGAAACTCCCTGCAGAGACGAGTACAGTATTGTATTAAAATATGAGGGTAACATGTGTGAAACCTTCTTTATCATATGTGTGTACAATAAATTGTAACGCATAACATGCTGATGTAGTGTTGTATTTCTTGTTAGGTAGGCCGTAGGTGAAATATGAGCCCAACTAAACTGAGACTAAATTGAAAAGTTTACATTTCAAATGTTTTTATGAATTCAGTTGCCTTTTCTTGCTCTTTGATTCCTACTGCTTTCTGGTCAAATTTTCTCTCTCGTCTTGTTTTGCAGATCGTTTCTCAGTACCGCTATTTTATACCCAGGACTCAACCATTTGAGAGGTATTGCATTATTTCTGCTCTGTCAATTTCTGCTGCAATTTTTTTTTTTTTTTTTTTTTTTTTGCTGTCTCATAAATATTGTAATTTTGCTACAAGCATTCTAATTGGTGACAGTTACATCAATATTTGCAAATGATACAGCTGTATTGTGAGAGGTTGGAGGGTTTGGAGGTATGGGTGATAACTCTGCAGCCTTGTTAGTTCCTGCATTAATTCTTCCAACCCTAATCCACTGTTTCCTGTCTCTTTCTTTATTGATCAAAAGCAATATCGGACGCAAATATTTAAGCAAACATAACATCCTACCTAGTGTCTATAGTTATACCATGATAGTCAGAGAGCCACGAGATTTTAATTATTTCAACATCTCTTCTACTGCTGACATAAGGCCTGTTTGTCCTGTACTGACCTGTACAGTTGCTGGCATAAATAGTATGTTCTCTTTACATGCATGAATTCGGTCCAAACTGAATTTCCATCGCATTTTCGAATACTTAAATTAAAATATCTTGGTCATTAGTATTTCACAGAGTCATGTGGAAAGGACTAGCCATAAGTCAATCACAGATTTTTCTCAATTCCCATATGACGACTCTGTCCCCATGTTCAAGTACAAGTAGAATGTTGTCAATTATAGCTTACTGCACACCAGCAGCCCTGCTGCTTGCCACTTCTGTCAATTAAAAATTTATTTTATTTGAGCTATAAGTTGGTGCATATTGGTCACACACCTCAAACCATTCATTTTGGGCTATGTTCAATTTCTTCATTGATATATGAGGTCTGTTCAACAAATTCCAGAACTTCGTCCACATTATTTTCTGTGCTTGCCTTTCACTTATTGTGCATGGTCTCCTTTGAAATACTCTCCTCCACGATTGATACACTGCTCCCAATTCCGTGTCCACTTCTAGAAGCAGTCTTGGTATGCCTCTTTCTGGATCGTGTGAATTTTCTTTTGTCTCATCTATTATTGCAAATCTTCATCCTTTCAATGGGGTTTTCAACTCTGGAAATAAAAAAAAGTCTGCAGGGGCCAGGTCTGGAGAGTACGGAGGAGGAGGAGGAGGAGGAGGAGGAGGAGGAGGAGACAGCACAGTGATTTCATTTTTTGTGCAATAGTAATGCACCAACAGGGATGAACGTGTGCGTGCATCATTGGGATGCAAGAGCAATGAATCATCTCGCAACATTTCAGGCTATTTCCTTCTCACATTTTCTTCCAGGCGTAGCAACATGTCCTGATAGTACCATTGATTAACAGTTTGTCTGTGTGAAACGAATGCATGATGAACTAATCCTTTAAAGTCAAAGAAAACTACCAGCATGGGTTTGACATTTGTCCTGATGAGCTTTTTTGGTCTTGGATAACCTTTCCCAATGCACTGTAAGGATTGAACCTTGGTCTCAACATAACAACCATAGACCCAAGTCTCATCACCAGTTATGATTCTCTTAAGAATCCTCTCATTCTCATCTGCACAATCCGAAAGCTCTTCACAGATAGCGAGGCGAAGTTCTTTCTGGTCTTGACTCATGAGCCGTTGGTTGATGTTGGTGGCAACACGATGCATTCCAAGATGCTGTGTCAGGATTTCATGACATGATCCAACTGAAATGTTACATTCTTCTTCAATATCTCTAACAGTCAGTCTTCAATTGGCATGCACAGTATCACTGACGTTTCTGACACAAGTGTAGCCTGTAGACGTCACAGGGCGTCCTAAACGAGCGACATCTTTAACTTTCTGATCATATGAACACCGAGTACAACTTCAGCACTTGTGACCATAAGCTTCCTGCATCATTTGGTGTGTTTCTGTAAGGGTTTTATACTAAATTTAATGCAGATGTGTTGCTCTTCTAACTCCGCCACCTCAAAATTTGCAAACTGGCAACCAACGTTCTACTCAACACAGCACTGAACAATAAGTAACCGATGTACAATGATAAAACTTCTGTCAGTTACACATCAAACACAGGCGAGTGCAGGAATACCAACTGCATTTTGCTCCAACATATCGTTGGCACAAAATTATTAATGTTCCAGAATTTTCTGAACAGACCTCGTATAGCATGCATGTAGCATTGTGGTGTAAGTAACCAACAACCAAAGTGTGGTGTGCGTACTGTAAGACCTTCAGTACACACACCATCAGATTATTTGACTTTTCGCTCTAACGAAGTAGGCGAGAGTCAGCAATGTGTCTCGTGGTCTTATCGTGGCGTGTTTATCTTCTGCCGTTAGGTCAGACGATAGAAATGCCACTTGCACGCTTAGAGTAACAGATTGATGGTGACCAACTTTAAACAGAACTTGATTAATTTTCACACACATTTATTAAAATAATAACAAGCATAAAAGTTACTTAACTTGGTTCTGGATGCTATTTACAATTGACAATCTGAAGTTCCTTTGGTATTGGTACGTTAATATTATTCTCACATATAGCTCTGATACTTGACAAAAGTGTCTATACATTTATCTCCATGGCTATGTACAGGAATATGGTAATCTTATTACGCGCAGACTGAAATTTGACTATAGACTGGTGCAGACAAATGCAGACCGACTAATCGGAGGTCTGTACGCTCGTTTTAATACCTCACACGTTCATATATCACTGCGCGAGTGTCATCCGCAAGCAGAAAAGGTTCTACGTTAGCAGCAATCTCATTGGCTGCGTTACATATTAATATGCGGATCGGCAGAAGCAGAATTTGGTTCGTCTCTATGGCAGCGCTGTTGTGCTTAGCAGGGCACGCTCTAGTGGGAAAGTTGTGTATGCGCTGACTACGCGGAACTATGTACACAACACAAAGAGACTTTGATTTTAATTAAGTCAGTCTAGAAAGACTGAGCTCCGATATTTTCATATATCCACCCTGGACTTGTCACAGGAGCTGACACAGGTATTTTATTTCTGTTGACAGAATTCTTCATTTTAGTTGACTCCTGCAAATGAACTCTGGAGACAAGGCGGCTGTTATTCTGCTATTTCAATGGGCAATTCTCATGACACGCCTAGTGCTACCATTAGGGTATCATACTCTTTTAGTCCCGACAGTCTGATAGCATCTTCATAATTGTTACACATCTGTGTTGCATTGAAGATTTCTTCTTTTTTGTATTGGGTTTCTTTCCTATGCTTTGTTTGCATCTGATATGTAAATACTAAGTATGTGGCACAGAGATACAAGAGATGGTGAGGTGAGGTGTGGTGCAGATAACTTGGAAGTGTGGACTTGGATGGGATGACACAACAGAGGAAGGGGAAACTATTGGGTAGATGGTGTGGTTACAGTGGGTTAGTGGATATGTATTATTGTTCTTTTGCTCTGTTACACTCCATTCAAAGAATAATTCATCATCTTCTGGTGTGCTCATCACTTTGTGTGCACAAAGTGATTAAATGACACTCAAACACTCATTCTAAGCTTCAGTGAGTCCAAGTAAACTATTTCTAGTCACCCAGCAATCATTGGAGCATTAAAAAATTGAGGCTGACAAGGAGCAGATAAAATATTGAATTCAGTTGCCAAATTTATTTCATTGAGGTTCCTATTTCAATTTTCACACAAATGCCAAACTAACATACAGTGAGATAAGTGGCTGCAGACTAGAAGATCAAATAAAACTGCTCAACACAGGAAAGGCAACTGTACATTTATGATATCTGTATGATTATTACATTGATTTTATTAAGGTACTTGCTCCTCTTCTAGTAACTGTATACTTTAGGAGGCTGTAGCAGTAAAGCATTTCAAAAGACTGGAACAGATGAGAGTCACTAGTTAAAGAAATAAAGATAAATATAAAATAAAAAAGCCCTGCACATATCTGTAGGTGTATGTCAATTACATGATTCAGGAAAAGAATTATGGAATATGCTCCTCCCTCTGACCGTTCCTGTCATCAAGACAGTAAATAGCAATGTTCAGGTTAATGCTGTATTTCTTGATTCCTAGTAGGACTGGCACTTAGTGCAGATACTGGTCTTTGACCCTTAATTTAAACATATTTTTGATTACATGATTGGCAATACATCAAAGGAACAGCTACATAACACTAGTTGAAGGAGCTGATGCCGAATACATCTATTTGAATAATAATAATAATAATAATAATAACAAATGGCATTCACCCACAAAACCCTCCATTGACCGATGCTTGAGTATTTTCCAGCAGTCTGGAACCTTTACCAGATATGATCAGTAGAGGAGATAAACAAGGTATAAAAAAGAACAGCAAGTTTTATCAATGTTTTTTTTAGAAGCCCTGTCCATAACAAAGACTTTATTGTTAAAATTCCAAAAACACAAATTCTTGAAAAGAGAAGCAATACATTATATCAAAATAAGAATGATAAAATAAGAGAAATTCAGACTCATACAGAGGCCTACTCAGAGCCCGTTATCCCATTTACCCTTCCCAAATCCAACAGATATGGTGGAAAATGGTAGTGCTTCTGCCAAGTAACAACAAAGGTCTACACAGTAAGTATCAATTACTTAAAATTAAATGAAGATGCATGTATTTGATTAAAAAAAAACCTTTTGATTTGTCAGATGAATTTTTAATACAGGCTTATTGATTGTTTTATGGTTATCTATCCCCCCCCCCCCTCCCTCCCCCACGAACCATGGATCTTGCCGTTGGTAAGGAGGCTTGTATGCCTCAGCTATGCTGATATCCATACCAAAGGTGCAACCACAATGTAGGGGATTCTGTTGAGAGGCTGACAAACATGTGGCTCCTGAAGAGGGGCGCTAGCGTTTTTAGTAGTTGCTGGGACAACAGTCTGGATGATTGAACAATCTGGCCTTGTAACATCAACCAAAACAGCATTGCTCTGCCAGTACTGCGAACGGCTGAAAGCAAGGGGAAACCACAGCTGTAATTTTTCCTGAGGGTATGCAGCTTTACTGTATTGTTAAATAATGATGGCACCCTCTTGGGTAAAATATTCTGAAAGTAGAATAGTCCCACATTCAGATCTCTGGGCAAGGACTATTCAGGAGGATGTCATCATTACGAGAAACAAAACTGGCATTCTACGGAGCAGAGTGTGGAATGTTAGATCCCCAAATCATGCAGGTAGGTTAGAAAATTTAAAAGGAAAATGGATAGGTTAACGTTAGATGTATTAGGAATTAATGAAGTTGAGTGACAACAAGAACAGGACTTCTGATCACATTAATACAAGGTTACAAATAAAAATCAAATACACGTAATGCCGGAGTAGGTTTAATAATGAATAATAAAATAGGAATGCATGTAAGCTACTATGAACAGCATAGTGAACAAATTATTGTAGCCAAGACAGACATGAAGCCCACACCCACCTCAGCAGTACAAGTTTATATGCCAACTGGTTCTGCAGATAATGAAGAGATTGAAGAAATGTTTGGTGAGATGAAAGAAAATATTCAGATAGTTAAGGGAGATGAAAATTTAATAGTGATGGGCAACAGCAATTTGATAGCAGAAAAAGGAGAGAAGGTAAAATAGTTTATGAATATGAACTGGGGGGAAAGGAATGAAAGAGGAAGCCATAGGTAAAGTTTTGCACAGAGCATAATTTAGTCATCACTAACACTTGCTTTCAGAATCACGAAAGAAGGTTGTACATGTGTAAGAGACATGGAAACACCAGAAGGTTTCAGACTGATATTATATAATGGTAAGACAGAGATTTCTGAACCAGATTTTAAATTGTAAGACATTTCCAGGGACAAATGTGGACTCTGACAACCGTTTATTGGTCATGAATGGTACATTGAAACTGCAGAAATAGCAAAAAAGTAGGAAATTAAGGAGATGAGACCTGGTAAGTTGAAAGAACCAGAGGTGATTGAGAATTTCAGAAGGAGCGTTAGCCAACAATTGACAACAACAGGGAACAGGAATACAGTGTAAGAAGAATGGGTAGCTTTGAGAGATGAAATAGTGAAGGCAGCAGAGGATCACATAGGTAAAGAGACAAGAGCTAATAGAAATTCTTGGGTAACATAAGAGATATTGAATTAAAGTGATGAAAGGAGAAAAGTAGAAAAGTATAAAAATGCAGTAAATGAGGCAGGCGAAAGGGAATACAAGCATCTAAAAAATGAGACTGATAGGATATGCAAAATGGCTAAGCAGAAATGGCCAGAAGGCAAATGTAAATATTTAGAAGCTTATAAGGGAAAGATAGATACCACCTATAGGAAAATTAAAGAGATCTTTGGGGAAAAGAGAAGCAGCTCATTTGGAAAACCAGCCCTAAGCCAAGAAAGGATTGCTGAAAGGTGGAAAGCATATACATATATATGGTCTTTACAGGGAGATGTACTTGAGGGCAATGTTCTACAAATGAAAGAGGACATTCATGAAGATGATAGGGGAGATACAATACTGCATGAAGAATTTGACAGAGCATGGAAAGACCTAACTCTAAACAAGACCCCGGGTGTAGATGACATACTGCCAGAACCACTGGTAGGCTTGGGAGAGCCAGCCATGACAGAGCTCTTCCACCTACTGTGCAAGTTATATGAGACAGGTGAAATACCCTCAGACTTCAATCAAAATGTAATAATTACAATTCCAAAGAAAGAAGTAGTTGACAGGTGTGAATATTACCGAACTATCAGTTTAATAAGTTATGGTTGCAAAATACTAACACGAATTGTTTACAGGAGAATGGAACAACTGGTAGAAGCTGACCTTGAAGAAGATCAGTTGGGATTCTGGATAAAAATAGGAACATATGAGGCAATACAGACCCTACAATATCTTTTAGAAGATACATTAAGGAAAGGCAAACATATGGTTTCTATCATTTGTAGACTGGGAGAAAACTTTTGGCAGTGTTGACTGGAATACACTCTTTGAACTGCTGAAGACAGCAGGGGTAAAGTACAGGGAGTGACAGGCTATTTACAACTTGTACAGAAACCAGATGGCAGTTATAGGAGTCAAGGGTCATGAAAGGAAAGTAGTAGTTGAGAAGGGAGTGAAACAAGGTTGTAGCCTACCCTCAACACTATATAGTCTGCACACTGAGCAAAGAGTAAAGGAAAGCAAAGCAAAGAAAAATTTGAAGTAAGAATTAAAGTCCAGGGAGGAGAAATAACAACTTGAAACAAGAACTTTGAGGTCTGCCAATGACATTGTAATTCCCTCAGAGAGAGAGGGACGGGGGAGAGAGAGAGGGACGGGGGAGAGAGAGAGGGACGGGGGAGAGAGAGAGGGACGGGGGAGAGAGAGAGGGAGGGAGGGAGGGACAGGGGGAGAGGGAGGGAGGGAGGGAGGGAGGGAAGGACAGGGGGAGAGAGGGAGGGAGGGACAGGGGGAGAGAGGGAGGGAGGGACAGGGGGAGAGAGGGAGGGAGGGACAGGGGGGAGGGACAGGGGGAGAGAGGGAGCGAGGGACAGGGGGAGAGAGGGAGGGAGGGACAGGGGGAGAGAGGGAGGGAGGGACAGGGGGAGAGAGGGAGGGAGGGACAGGGGGAGAGAGGGAGGGAGGGACAGGGGGGAGGGACAGGGGGGAGGGACAGGGGGGAGGGACAGGGGGGAGGGACAGGGGGGAGGGACAGGGGGGGAGGGGGAGAGGGACAGGGGGGAGGGGGTGAGGGACAGGGGGGAGGGGGAGAGGGACAGGGGGGAGGGGGAGAGGGACAGGGGGGAGGGAGGGAGGGAGGGAGAGAGGGACAGAGGGCTAGGAGGGAGGGAGGGAGGGACAGAGGGGTAGGAGGGAGGGAGGGAGGGAGGGACAGAGGGGTAGGAGGGAGGGACAGAGGGGTAGGAGGGAGGGAGGGAGGGACAGAGGGGTAGGAGGGAGGGAGGGAGGGACAGAGGGGTAGGAGGGAGGGAGGGAGGGACAGAGGGGTAGGAGGGAGGGAGAGAGGGACAGAGGGGTAGGAGGGAGGGAGAGAGGGACAGAGGGGTAGGAGGGAGGGAGGGAGGGAGGGAGGGACAGAGGGTGGGAGGGAGGGAGGGAGGGAGGGACAGAGGGTGAGAGGGAGGGAGGGAGGGAGGGACAGGGGGTGAGAGGGAGGGAGGGTGGGAGGGACAGGGGGTGAGAGGGAGGGAGAGTGGGAGGGACAGGGGGTGAGAGGGAGGGTGGGAGGGACAGGGGGTGGGAGGGAGGGTGGGAGGGACAGGGGGTGAGAGGGAGGGTGGGAGGGACGGGGTGAGAGGGAGGGTGGGAGGGACAGGGGGTGAGAGGGAGGGTGGGAGGGACAGGGGGTGAGAGGGAGGGTGGGAGGGACAGGGGGTGAGAGGGAGGGTGGGAGGGACAGGGGGTGAGAGGGAGGGTGGGAGGGACAGGGGGAGAGAGGGATACCTGCACATCATTTGCTGCTTCTCACTAGCTCTGGTACCTGTGCGCCAAATGCCTAACCTGTGCACCTGCCACCCCTCACCCCTGGCACTGCTAGTCTGCAAACCACCCTCTGAGTCAGTAACTACCCATTCCCAACACCACTTCCTGCTTTCTGCAGCTATCTCCCTCTACCCAAACCATCTGACACAACCATCGTACCAGTCCACCTGCCTGGCTGAAAGCTAACAAAGCTTTATTTCTTTTTTTGGGTGCCTGGTGATAACTAAACACTTTTGGTATACAGTGAGTGGTCTCTTCTATTCCAAATTATTTTCATTCTGCCGGAAATTTCCTTCCTGTAATTTTTTTTTTTTTTTTTTTTTTTTTTTTGTTTGTACATGTGTTAATTCTTGTACTATTCCTATTTTGATGTCTTTTCCTTCACTTTACTTTTGTTTTTGTTCAAATTTTATCTTTTTATTTTCTCTGCAACTATTTCTGTATATTAACAGTACTTTTCCTGACAGCCATTGTTACATATTCTATGTAATTTGTATTTTGGCTCGTTCGACATGCTAGTACCTCACATGCATAAAAGAATCAACAGAAGATTTGTATAAATGAAATAAACAAAAACCCTCTGCCATACATTGTAAGTGCACTGCAGATTACAGAGATAGAGAAAAAGAAGTCAAAAAATGATATCGAATTTATGGCATACCAAAACCAGATGTACGATAACTAATGCGCATCATGGTAATTAGAAATAGCTTAACAGCACTTGTGAATACCTACATTAGACAAATGATTAGCGAACTCTAGAGAAGTTTTCTTAGAAGTAGTATTTGTGACATGTTGTTATTGCTTTAAAATGCATGTATCAGTTTTGAATAAGAAAGAAATATTTTGCTTTATGACTTAAGTTTATTGTACAAAAAATTATAGCCCATACAGGATAAAATTGTGCTGCATGTATGTAATCTCTCTCTCTCTCTCTCTCTCTCTCTCTCTCTCTCTCTCACACACACACACACACACACACACACACACACACACACACACACACACACACAGTGTGCATGTGCCCACACACATAATACATTATATAATCAATTAGCACAATCATCAGTATGGAACAAAGTAATGTTGTTAGAATTCATTACTACTTAACAAAAACAGTAAAATATCACAGATCTGAAACAGTCAGGTACTAGTTTTTTTTATGTGCAAAGAATTTTTGACTTAAGTGGAATCACTTTTCTTCTTTGAAAAATATGAAGAAGCTGTGACTGCTGCTGCTGTTGCTGCTGCTGACCCAATTGCACTTGGTTGTGTAGAAGACGATGTTGTAATAGATGCGATGTGGGGTACTGGTGGAGCCCTATGGACATGAGAACATATAAATATCTCACCTAATTAATTGTAGTACATGAAACACTCTTATGCATGACATACGCTGTATCCAGCCTGCCAGTGTCATTTGGTTCTGAACTAGATACTAAGTTATTTTCTTTTGTGGTGCCCTCATCCTACCTGATGCCTGTTTGCAACAACCAATAAATAATTCTCTCACTGTCATAATTCCAATCACATTCAATAAAATTACAACATTATTTTCACAACATCGAAAAAATCATAAATATCCTTTGCTCAGATTATATGTTACAAATTAGAATATTGTTATTGAACTTTCTAATGCATAGTTATTTGATAAAATTAAAAATGATCTGACTGCAATAAAGGCAGCAACCAGTGGACAACTGTATATAACATTCTTTCAGAAGAAAGGCACACCACAAAAATACTTCAAATCGGGTAAAGGCCGTTATCAACAAATATAATGTCAAGCTGAAAATCACTGTCATAATAAAGGACAGTGCTTCCGACATAAAATCAGCTGCAGCATTTTTGAATCTTCTACATGCCCCATATTTTGTACATTCTTTAAATCTTATAGTACATTCTTTAAATCTGTCAGTACAGAGAACTGTTGATGTGGTCAATAGCACTGTTATGTTTTTCAATAAGAGTTGATTTGGCTTAAGCCAACTTGGTGGTGAAGGGGGGAAAGAAAAAATGGAACCACGAATCACCAATCAATTATCGCCATAAAGGGTTGAAATTCTTCAATTTGGGAGGTGTTCGACAGTACCAACAGTCAGCTCCAATATATTCACGACCTGGTATCTGCGGCAATTGTCAAATTAGGCAAATATTGATCAAGGCTTATTTTCCTAGAAATAATTCCACTTGGGGCAGTGCAGATAACTGGCACATCCAATGATTCAGCAATTGGTTCTGAAAATATTATACACCCCAGCTATGTCAGTGCACTGTGAGCATATCTTTTCAAAAGGAAGACAAATGTGCACTAAGAAAAGAATCACAGCCAGTGAATAAAACTGTTCAAATTTTGTTTATAAATCTTAACATTAATTCTTTCCTCCTTTTTAGACATGTACTGTCACGTTGATCGTAAACAACAGCTGTAGATAATTTCAAGAAACACAAAATTAATTTGAAATACAGGTTGGCTGTAACCAAACTTTGGCTGTTTGAGCCAATGTAGATTGAAAACTGTTTACTGTATTGGTACTCAATGTCACAGAAATGATGTTTGGATTATGTGCTCCAGGATTTGCGTTGTTCATAGTGCTAGTGTCATGACTTGCTGATAAGTGCCAGTACTGGCACAGCGATGTAGGGTTGAAATGCAAGCATCAGTGTGCACTACGGCTGCAGTCAGTCAACATGGGCCTGGACAAGGTGAGCAGGGCTTTACCGATAAGACTGTTTTATCAAAACAGCAGCAATAGTTGTGCTGTTCTTCCCAAGTATTAACACATTAAAAGGATATGAAGAATATGAAGAGGACCCCTTTCTGCACTAGTGTTGAAGATGATGATACAAGTTAGAATTAACTGGCAATTTGGGAATTGCTCCTGTGAGAGGCCCACAACCAACTATGTCACAAATTGTTTAAGGAATTACTATTGAACACTGGATGCAATGTGTCATCTTCAAGCAGTGCATGAGCTGTGTCATGACAGTTGAACATTGAACAGTTCACCATTTGGTAAGTGCTGTGAACAATTGTCAAGGAGTGCATGATCTGTGTCATGACAGTTGAACATTCAATAGTTCACCATTTGGTAAGTGCTGTGAACAATTGTGACATGATATAGCTAGTGGGATTCCAGGCTGTTGTGGATGCAGATGGTCTTCACATTGACCAACATTTGTAACCTGGGATGTAAATCTGGTATACAATTACAGCGTGTATACGTGGACGAATAAAAAAAAAATCCTGGAATTTTCCCGGATTTCCCGGTTAAAAATACACTTTCTCTGGGATGAAAATACACTTTTTCCGTGTTAAGTAACAGTATACTTTTCCTCAGAACTGTAAAACTTATCAATCCTTTCAATGGTTGTGGTTTTATACACCAGCGTAGAATTTCCCGGCACTTTAGAAAACGAAACTCAGGGGAAAACAAGTTTTGGAACGATGTCTGATGTTCAGCAACATGTACATTGCATATTTTCATATTACGAAAGCATAAATTCGAATTCCACCAAAAACACCGCATGTTACTTTCTGAAGGATTGAAATCGAAATAGCGATGCACTTTTATAAGCCAGTTGTAGCTCATGTCAAGCGATCTCACCATGAACCGATGACAGCTGATATTCAGAGCATAGGACACGTGATGTAGTCAGCCAATAGCAACATCAGTGTTAAGTAGCGCGAACAGACAAATAGGAAAAGGTAATGTTTTAAATTACTATATATAGTGTTGCTACAAGAAAAGAAAAGCTTTCACGTATAATGTTGGTATCTAAGATTAATAAGCTGCAAGAGAAGCTAAGCTTTCACAAATAATGTTGATCTTTTTTGCGCGTGTTACATCACACAAATGTGCCAGTAAAATTTTTAACAATGACATAAATGTGTGATCTTCTGAGCTCGAAAATATTCTAAATGGTTGTTCCTCAAAGATTTGATTTTTGAATGAGAGTCAAACACTCAGTGATTTAAGAAATTCATCGGACAGTCACGCACAGAGTTCATCTTGCGTAAAAAGAAATTTACTTTACTTGAAAATAACGGTTTTCAAACAACCATTCGGAATATTTTCCCACGACCTGTTAGAAATAGATTCGTTTCAACAGTTGCACCAGATGACAGGTGTCGCCATGCTTGCGCAGCTACAATGATGCAGGAAGCCCATACGTTCATATGTGTAAAACATTAATAGATATTACATTATATCATAAAAGAAACAAGACATTAGAGGATACTCCATGTGCATGAGATTTTTGTGAACCATGAGATTTTTGTGAACCATACTAAAATGCATAATTCGGCTTAAAGTGCACATTCGTATGTCCAGATTCAGATGTAAATTTTCTTTGAGTACCAGTACCGTATTATCTCATGTTTGGTTCTTTATTATGGCATAATACCATACGTGCTAGAAGATGAAAACGTGAACTTTAAATTCAGCAAACAGTTGAAACTAGCCAACAGTGTGGAATTAAACACTTCGTTTCAAATAAATTGGCCTCAGCAGAAAAGATAAATAACAGCCAAATTTCTGTAACAAAGCGACAAAAATAACTATTGTTCTGCAAGGCGATTAACGCTTGACGGTCAGAAAGGCTGAAACAAAACGAAATCTGAAACTAATAATATATTTTAGCCTTTCGTAATTATGTGAATGTATTTTAATTCACTTGATAGCTCCCGGTCACAGAAATCCGTTTTGTTTTCATCTGACATGAGAGCAATAAACAAAGAGGAAACAACAAAATCACTTAACGTACGTCACGTGGAGACTACCACCTCCCCACTACAACTCAGACTGCTCTGTGCATCAGGTCCAGATCTACGATATTTCCGAAATGGGACAATATTAGATAGTGGCGCTCCCCCTCCCTCGAGAGTTTGAAGTAGGACGCCAAAAATTACAAAAATCAACTTTTCAAAACTATCTTCATTTTGTAGCACACATCTTTCTGAAGAGCCTGACACATAAAACATATATGTTCGAGGGAACGTAAGACATGTTATTAGGTCTTAAAGTGTGCCGAAGTGCAGTGCCAAGCCTCTTCCCACAGCATTCTTCCTTCGCATGTCTCTGTATTTCGCTCTGTGGAATTCAAACGTGTAATATTTTGTAATGGGTGCAATCAAATTATATTCATGCCAGTGGAAATTAAAATATCCTGTAGTACCTCTCCTGCTCCCAATCAGCCGGTTTGACATCCTGCCCCTCTTAAAAAAATCTCGCAATTAATACTGGATGGGATTATTTGTAACCGGCAGAACAAGAACTCTTCAGAAAATTTGCAGTCTTTATTGCCTATTAGCTGTTGTGTGTGGCATAAAATTAAATATATGTTACATAAAACAAGTAAAGACAAGAGACAAGCAAGACAGTACACATTTCTTCAGTCCTTAAGTCCTAGCTGTTTTTCCTCTCTAATCTTGCCACAGCTTTATATGGCGTACGTTCCTTCCTGGGAAAGAATCTATTACTTCATCAAAGTTCGCCAACGTTTTGCTATATCAAAAAACGAAATGTCGTTGTCTAATACTAGAAAAGCTGTTAATACAAATAGCACCCAAGACTGGTGTGGTTTCTCGAGCTGATTACGTGTATTTTGTCACTGTCTGCTAGATAAAACTAAATAGGCCCGCCTAATATTGCAGTAAATGTTACACACACCAAATAAACGAGACTGTTTTGGCACAAATGGTCATTTTTATAACACGACAGAATATAATACACGAAGTACCAATATGAAATGCCTATTAGGCCAACTACAAGCAAAAAGTTTTGTTAGGAAATAGTTTCACATTTCATTCATACACTCTAGCTTCTGAAGCACGAGATCTAAAAGTAGTAGTACAAAAATTTTATATAAATTTGGAATCGTCATATTCTTGCGTGATTTGTGTGAGTCCTCGTTTATTCTCCTTCCATGTTCTAACAAACAATCTTGTCATCACTAATTCTGTAACTATTCCTGCCAGTGTCAACATTTATTCTCTGGTTAACTTCACTAACCCCGCCACAATCACCGGTTTAGTTATCCCGAATTTATTCTCCGGTTAGGCATCATTACGCGTACGTACAACGCGTTTTCCACGCTACTCCCAGAATAGAACTTTAGCGGCTGCTAGCCGAGGATTGTTAGTTGTTTTTTCTACTCTGGTAGTCTGAATGTATCGAATTCGCTAGTAGTTATAACAGCGCTGATCATTTGCAAACCCAGTCAACCACATAAACAGCGATTGTCATTCACCCTTTCGGCTTTATTCCATTCAGCTTGTAATAGACCAGTCCCCTTTCATCTGCAGGAAAGTTTATTTCTAGATGCGACGGGGATTCCCCTGGCGGAGACATCACGTACACTCTGCACGCATTTAAAAATCAACTTACGATTCATTCAGAAATCAACTTAGAATTTGATCAAAGACATTCAAAAACCAACAGGGATGCGTTCAAAATCATATGAGTAATCGATAGACCAATGGGCGCTGGATGCTTGGCGCTTTGTGAAACAAGGTCTTTTTCCTCAATAATACTAATTCTTCGAATTGTATGGCTTATCACCAACAGAAATTTATTCAATTTGGCTTATTCATTTATAAGGAGTATTCAGTTTCATTATAAACAGTTAAGAAATGATCAGATGAATTCAGATGTACCATATTTCTTTTAGACGTCCAATGTGAAGGCTGTGCCAAAGGCACACCACAAATGGAAACATCGAGAAAGAATATTATATTGCATAATTGTTTGTTACAACTGAACAAAACAGCTGGCAATAGAGATTTATCAGAAGAAAGATTATGTTATTTTTGCAAGAAGAATTACGTATGAGTAAATTTCCTGTTATATGGGAGCCAATTTTGTTTAATTCAAAGGCAAATGAGGATATATTTCCCAGCATAATTTGGATCATAAAAAAACCAATTTAGTCAGCAGATTTGTTACTATGGGTGAGGTGTGGACCTCCTATTTCTCACCAGAAACAGCCGTATTTAAAGCAACTGGTGAGCACTGGTGGTATTGCCTTAGAAAGGGTGAAGTCAGAGTCATCTATGAGAATATTATGCCCAGCATTTCGCAGGATGCAAATGAAAGTACTGACATACACTGCTCTTCAAAGACTACTTGCATTTTCCTTGCTACAAGTGGACAGGCATGATCTTCTGAAATATAGACAATGAAGTGACCAGAAGGAGAGATGTAACCTATAATTAAAAAACTTCCCAGACATACATTTTGCTGCTCAGCCAGCCCACAATATTAATGAGTCAACAATGGGGGTTGTATCCATACATCGCAGTCCAGTACATCAACATTCTGCATTTGTCCACTATATGGTTCATCAAAGCAGGCTGTCAGACTGCAGTCATCACAGTAGCTTCTAACACACAAGGCCATCACTGTAAGATAGAGTCAAGTAACAGTCATCCATACAAAATACATTTTGACACTCAGAATGTGAGTGAAGGTGTCCATATGTCCATTGTGGCCTGAAAAGTTTACGTTTTCTGGACAGTGGAAACAAAAAAGGTATGTTTATCATCAGTACAGAATCCCTATTTGCTTTAGCTACACATGCATCATGCATCACACATTGCAAAATCTAAAATACCATGGCATGATAAATCCACATCCTCAAGAACAATCATTCCAGTCATTTCAAACTTTCTTGCATGTTTATGTCATGCCTTTTTCATTGACAACATATACTGACACTTACTGTCAAGTTCCAAATTTCTTTTATGGTTTCTTGGTGGGTGAATTTGATCTAACACTGATTATAAAAACATAATTTATTTAACTGGATATTACTACAGACCTAATGCAATGACTTTTTTAAGTCACTAAAGATCCCAATTGGTGATATTTTACATTTAAAATTTTTATTATTAGCTCAATGACTCAACAAAGCACAGCAGCCATTCTGACAGCCACATGGTGATTGAATTAAGTAAACCATTATTATGCAGGTTCACATCTACTCTGGAGTACACTATCTTTTTAAAAATCTTAAGAGTTATTTAGTTACATGTTCCATAGATCATTTGAATGATTCATTTATTAAGTGATGAGGAATGTGGCAGTTTACAGGATATCTACACACATTTAGTATTAACATTAATCAACACATTTGTTAGTCCTACCCATGCCACTACACTTCAAGCTAGGGCATTTCTTTTATTTTTATTTAAAGGATTCAAGTTTTTAAACAGAAATCTGTCCATGGAATTGAAGTAGTAGTCCAGGAGAAATTATTTTATGTTAGGTTTAAAACTTGCTTTGCTACCTGGAAAGCATTTTATGTCATTGGACAACAATAAAACATTTTTGTTACTGCATACAGAACTCCTTTCTGAACCACTGAGAACTTTATTTTGTAGGTATCGACATCACTATTATTCTTAAATTGTGGTGGATTATTTATGATGAATTTTTTTCCACCAATATATGTATTGTGATGGTGCAGTTAAAAGGTCTATCTCCTTGAAGAGGTACCTACATAACATCTGTCGATGAACACTGCATATTATTCTTACTGCTTACTTTTGTGCAATTGATACATTTTTCCTAAGTGCTAAGTTACTCCAGAACATTATTCCATGTGAAATTTTTGAGTGGAAATATGAAAATATGTCAGGAGGTTGATTCATTTGTTTCTAAAATTAGCAATTATATGAAGAGCAAAAGTAACTGGACGTAACTGTTTGAGCAGTTCAGTAATATACTTCTTCTAGTTCATGTTTCCATCAACATGCACACCCACAAATTGAATAGGAGTGGACTCAAAATGGAACCCTGTGGGACTCCCTTTGTAATTTCTACCATGTCACTAAAATTTGCTACCTTTCCAACATTATTTGAGTTGTTCAGCACAACCTTCTGCATTATCTTTGTTAAGTATGGTCTGAATCAGTTGTGTGTAAAGCCATCAATTCCATAAAACTTAACTTTCTCAAAGATAGTAACATGTTCTCAGCGATTACAGATCTTACAAAGATCACAAAACAATTATGGTTTATGGCTTGTAATATTTGGTGAGTGACAGTAGAATGATGTGCTAAGTAAATTCTTCCTACTAAACGTGAGGCTACACTTTAGTACATTACTTTTTCATATATTTCAGAAACAGACGTCATTAAGTAAATTGGATGATGATTATTTAAGAGCTGCTTATTACCTCTATTAATCTTTAACAGTTGCATATTTTCATCAGTCTGGAAAAATTCCCTGCACCAGTGATGCATACATGTATCACTATAGACATCACTTATTAATTTACAACAACTTTTCAGAACTGTATTTAAAATTCCATGAACACTGTACATCAGTGACACACTTACGAAAACAGTGTTTGGTGGGGAAGGACAGCATGTGAAGGGCTGCATACTCTTATCTGCCGCCAGGCAAGGTCTCTTGTATCACTAACACAGCTAATCTACACCTAAACCAACATTCTGCAAGCCACCTGATGGTGTGGGACAGAGTTTACTTCTGGTATCACTATCTGATCCCCCCCCCCCCCCCCATTCCTAGTGTCAACTGTCAATCACTGCACCATTCATCAATCCTCTGCTGGTCTTCCTGCAGTTACCGACAATCTTCTGATGTAGTTACCTTCTTATAGACAAGTGCATCATCTGCAAACAGCCTAGTGGAACTTCCAATGTTATCTGCTAAACAATTTATGTATATTGTAAACATTAATGATCCTATCACATTTCATTAGGGTACTTCTGAACTTATCTTTACATCTGTCCATTTTGGTCTATCAAGAGCAACATTTTGTGTTCTAGCTGCAAGAAAGCCTTGACTCCGGTGAGAAATTAAGTCCAGTACTCGGTAAACTCATATTTTTTCATTAAACAACAGTGCAGGGCTGTATTAAATGCTGTCCTGAATTTATGGAACATGGCATCCATCACTGTGGATCTCGTGGAGGAACAGAGAGAGCAGAGTTTTATAAGCTCTGTTTGTGAAATCCATGTTGGCTTTTATAGAGAAGATTTTCATTCTCCAGAAGTATTGTAATACATAAGCATAAAACATACTCCATCACTCTACAACAGATTGATGACAGAAATATAGGGCCATAATTATGTATATCCATCCTATAACCATTCTTGAAAATGGGAATGATCCGAGTTTTTATCCAGTAGCTAGGTACCCTTTGTTGCTCCCATGACGTATGACAAACAGCTGCCAGAAGTGGAGCAAGTTCTTTCACATGATCTCTGAGAGTGTTACTGTTATCTCCTCTGGTCCTGATACCTATACACTAATAAGAGACTGTAGTTGCTTTTCTGTTCCATAATCACTTATCTATTCCAGCTCCCACGTTACAACGGCTTGTAAACTCTCTGTGTAGTTTAACATTCACTTCAACCTGTTACTCTTTGCAGCTTCACAATACAGATCAAATGTGAGATGCTGGCTGGGCGGAACTTACAAGAGTTGTTCTGCCTTTGAATGAGTTATATTTTCTGGAGGGGAAACTATGATGTTATTAACCAATATATCAGGAAGGTGATTTATTTATTCTCTTCCAAAAATCAGCTTAATTGAATATCATACTTTTGTTGAGGTAGTGTAATGATTTCTTCACTCTTTTCAAAAATCTCTCTCTCTCTCTCTCTCTGTCTGTATGAAATACTGTTACATTTTCTGCAGATTGGCTATTTCTAAACCTTCACTGTGTCATCCACCTGTCCCTCAATGCACATTAGCAATAGCTATTCCACTACTGAAAAGATTATCTAAGATTATCTCCTAAAATGAGTCAGATTCTGCAACGGGCACCAACATCAGATTATGAAAGATCTCTGTCGCATTGTCCACACGCTCATGGATCCTGTCTTGCATCCATTTTTGTGGCTATGGCTTGCATATTACTTTCTGTACAGGAAGGATTCACACATGGAAATGCTCACTGGAATGCAAGTCATTTACCAATAACCTATAACACAGCAACAATTGAGGCTTATGAGCATATTGTGAGCTTTGTGGTGGCGAAGGGTCACAATGTGATGTGAAAGCAGATCCTCTGAAACTTGACCACATAGGCCAATGTTGGAGGAGACGTATAGCCCACTGTGTGCACAGACATCTTCAAGGAGAAATGGCCAGGGGATCAGTTTCCCTACACGTATAGCTCAGGACAGTAGTACTCTAACAGATAATGTATTTGCACAGCAAGAAGATGTTGAACAAACACGTACTTTCCCTGTGGTAAATGGATTATCAGACCACGATGCACAACTGATAAACTTACAAAACCTAACAAGGTGTACACCATATAAACCATTAAGTAAAAGTGTGAGGGTGCTCAGCTCGGTATCTATAGATCAATTAAGAGAAAGTTTAGGAAATGTAAACTGGGAAGATGTATATAATGAGCCAAATGCTAATAAATGCAGCATATTTCTTGATAAATTTATATCCCTTTTTGAACATTGTTTTCCAAAGAAAATTACTAAATGTAACACCACAAACTTTTCAAAGAAACCTTGGATTACTACCAGTATTAAAGTATCTTCAGAAAGAAAAAGAAAACTGTATGAGACAGCAAGAACTAGTAAAGATCCAGAAGTAGTTTTACACTATAAAAATTATTGTAACATACTGAGAAAAGCTGTAAGGAAATCAAGAAATATGTATGTTAGAGAAGAAATTTAACAACTCCAGCAATAAAATCAAATCAAGATGGAATGTTGTTAGAAGGGAGACAGGAAAAGTAACCACTGGGGTAGGTAGTATTACTGTTAAAGAGAATGAGACCATCTTAACCAACAGTACACAAGTAGCCAATGTATTTAACAATCACTTCTTAAGTGTACGAGAAAAAATTGCTGAGAATAGTTCAAAAGAAAAAGCCAGGCAGCACATGGAAGAGTCAGTTTTGAAAAGTTTTAGTCAGATTAAGTTTCACCTAACAACCTCTTGTGAAATAAGGAAAAATTATTAAATCTTTGAAAAATAAATGTTCTGTTGGAGTAGATGACATCTCTAACAAGTTATTAAAACAATGTGGAGCAATTACAGCTGATGTTTTGAGTCACATATGTAATGCATCACTGACTCAGGGTATTTTTCCAGACAGGTTAAAATATGCCGTTGTCAGGCCTCTCTACAAAAAGGGGGAACCCACAGATGTCAATAATTACTGGCCAGTATCCTTGCTTATAGTGTTTTCAAAAATCTTTGAGAAAGTAATGTACTCAAAAGTGGTTTCAGAAATGCTGTTCCACTGAGACAGCAATATACAATTTCACTGCCTACATAATAGAGACTTTAAATAGTAAAATGTCACCAGCAGGAATATTCTGTGACTTATCCAAAGCATTTGATTGTGTGAACCATGACATTATGTTCGAGAAATTACAATTTTATGGTATAAATGGAACAACATGTGAGTGGTTTAAGTCGTATCTACAGAACAGGAAGCAAAAAGTCTCTTTATATGCTTCAAGAGATTCAAAGGAGTTTGCCACTTCATCTAACTAGGGTGAAATTACATTAGGTGTTCCACAAAGTTCAATCATGGGTCCCCTCTTGTTCTTGATATATGTGAATGACCTCCCTTCTTATGTGAAACAAGATGCTGAACCGACACTGTTTGCTGATGATACAGGCATAATTATTAAGTGAGTAAAAGAAAGTTTGATAGAAAATGATACAAATAAGGTCTTTGGAAAAGTTATTAATTGGTTTTCTGCGAATGGCTTGCTTTGAACTTTGAAAAAAACACAGTACATCCAATTTTCTGCTGCAAAAAGTATAATTCCTTCAATAAATATAACACATCAAAAGAAGTCAGTAGCCAGGGTAGAGCATACTAAGTTTTGGGTGTACAAATAGATGAGAATCTTAATTGGGAAAGTCACATTTTGGATCTCCTAAAGCGACTAGGTACAGCAACTTTTGCTATCAGAATAACTGCTAATTTTGAGGATGTAGAAATTAGTAAGCTAACATACTTCGCATACTTCCACTCTCTGATGTCATACCGAATAATATCCTGGGGCAACTCAACACTTAGCCAAAAGGTATTCACTGCCCAAAATAAAGTAGTTAGAATAATGTGTGGAGTTGATAGTCGCACATCTTGTAAGCATCTGTTTAAAATGTTAGGAATTCTAACAACTGCTTCACAGTACCTTTAATCAGTAATGAAATTTTTTTTTTAACAATATGGACCAGTTTAAAATCAACAGCGACATTCATGATTACAATAGCAGAAAAAAGAAAGACCTACACTATCCTTTACTTAACCTATATTTGGCACAGAAAAGGGTAAAATACGCTGCTATAAAACTTTTTGATAAATTACCAGATGAAATAAAATGTCTGACAGACAGCAGTAATAGTTTCAAAAACAAACTGAAATCATACCTCCTTGACAACTCCTCCTATACCATAGATGAATTCCTGAATATGAGCAAATAAATCTGGAGATATAATATATGGATTTTGTGCCATTTAAGGGGATGGGATAGATAATAGAAATATTTAGGTATAACACTATAATGTAAAAAAACTTGTTTCCTGTATGCATTTCTTGTGCATTTGACACGTTCACATCATAATGATTTTTCTGTGCTATTGATCAATGGAACACGTAACTAACTAACTAACACAGGTGAATCACAGGGCTTGAAATGTGTGTCTGAATCAATTTAAAACTGGACATGGATTTTTAAAAGATGCAGCCTTACACATTCATTTATGCCATTTACACCAGCACTGTATGTGTGTGTCTGGATTGAGTCACTTTGCCCACATAACTGTTTTAATGAGTGTAGAAATAAATGTCAAACTGATGCCAAGTTGATGCATTACCTTTAAAAATCATTCTCACTTCATCATGTGGTTGCTATAATTTGTTAAATTTCCCCTCTTCATCAAACTTACAAGGTTGAATACAACATGTTGAACCCTACCCTGAAATTTTTCACACTAGAATAATACACCAAAAGAAATGACTATCAAACTTTTAGCTGCTAAGACAAACTGCAAGTAGTTTTTAAAAATGATGAATTTACTCATTTTTGTCACACGAACAACCATTTATAACAGTGGTTTGTACAGCCCTTCCTTCCTAGCAGACAAATGCATAGATTATCCATAACAGAGAGAATGTTATGTCATGTAGCATGAAGTACAAAGTGCAAACATGCAAATTTTAAGCACTTAAATCATACCAAAACTGTCTCAAATCATTAGTTTTTTGAAAAACTTGCACTTCATATTGACAGCTGAACTGTTGCAGATGTAATTGTTACACGAATTACTAGCAGAGGGGAAAAAAGACAAGAGAGTATATGATGTTACATGGCAGACAACTTCCATCAATTGGGGCTTTAATTTGTGAACATGAAATATTTTATAACATTTTTGTAGCACAGTTCTTAAGATAATCTTTTGCACAATGTATATTTTACGAACACTGTAACGTTTCCGTGTTTATTCCCTGCAGTCATCAGGAAAACGTAAAGAGAAGTGCTGGATGATGAAAACTAACATTTTCTTTATCTAGGGGCTGAATTACACTATTAGTTTGGGGTGGAATCCAAATTAGTCTTTTTGCTGTCATTCTAAAGACAGAGGTGGTGTTATATTCAGGCCAAGTGCTGAACAAAAGCTATGAACTGTTTTTCTGCAACTGATAAGAAGACATTTCGGATTTAATAACAAAGATCAAACTGAAATAAGTGCTGATAAAATGAACACCTCCACAAAGTATGACTTAACACATTCTTACGATACATATATATTTCAACATATTGAAACACAATTTAGTTTTTGTACTTAAGTAGCCTCTTTCCAAAGAACATAAAATGCTCTGCACAAAATATGAAAAAATATTAGTAAAATGCCATACAGGATGTGTAGGAAAATAAATAAATTCACATGAAACTTATGGGCTCAAAACACATTTACAATTTCTTCTAAAACATTCAAGGCAATTCCTGTCTGCAGGTGACATGAACACAAGAAGATCTGTAACATCTGTCACTTTCTCTGATTTAATGCCACTATATGGGGCCTGATTCAAGTTTGGATTCCTTGTCAACCATATTTGGAATTGTATGTAATCTCAGTACAAGTTGTAGAACACAGCTAAGAACCAACCTTTGTGTATTTCATTTGGACATATTTCTGGATCTGGAATATATTTTTCTTTCTTCTTGGTTTTGCCCAGAATATAGGCTTCAACATTTCTGCCCAATTCTTTATAATGTCATGATCTACTACAAAATCAAAAGGTGATAGGTTAATATGACATTCAACCATGACCTCCAGATAAGGTTTAGCACTGCCAACAACTGCCCCCCCCCCTTTTTTTTTCTCTCTCCACGACAGATTTAAGGCGGCCAAAATTTCGGTCGCATTGACTGAATGACAGAAATAAAATAACAGAGTCAGGTCCTTTCTTAGCTTACCCTTCCACAAATCTGTACATGTAGGACAATCCATTGTTATCAATGTGAACATTAAAAATGTATCATCAGAGGAGGCATTTTTAAAACAGCATTGGCACATTTAATTTCGAACTGGCAAATTTTTACCATAGTCAAATTCAACAACAACACAAGTATGATCATTCTTACTTTGCTTTAACATATCTTCTTGTATTCTGTTATACTGATCAACTTTGAATTGGTGCTGCAAACACACTGTTTGATAGGGGTCTTTAGGATCATTTGTTAACTTCTGCTTTTACTCTGTACAAAAGTTATAGACATCAGTTTTTAGGTGGCTATATGTGTTAAGTGACTTGAAACAATGAAACTGAGTGAGATGGCGCAGTGGTTAGTGCATTTTACGCGCATTTGGGAGGACGATGGTTCAAACCTGTGTTCAGCCATCCAGATTTAGGTTTTCTGTGATTTCCTTAAATCACTCCTGGCAAATGCTAGGATGGTTCCTTTGAAAGGATACAGCTGATTTCCTCATCCACACAATCCAAGATCTGAGCTTGTGCTCTGTCCTTAATGACCTTGACATCAATGGGACATTTAACCGAATCTTCCTTCCCTCCATGAAGCAATGAAAATACATTTTGTAAGTGATTTTCAAATATTGTTTTGTATTTTCTTTGTAGTACTCCTGAAACAATTCACATAGATTTTTTATGTTAAGTTCAGTGTTTTCAAAATATTTCTGTTCAGATGTGTGTTGTGAGTAATGGCTTGTTTTGCTTGGAATCATGTTAAGAAGTGCCTTTAATAGATCAAACACATCACTGTCCAGCTTATGAGACCTACTGGTATGTGAGCCTCTTCTTTCCATAAAGAAGCTGCCATTCGACACTTTCCCCCGAATAACACATATATACTTAACAGAAATTTGGTAAAGAGTCTGTATCATAGATAGATCGACAAACTTCGACAGCTTCCCCTTCATTTACAATAACAGATTCCCATTTACACTGGCACGTGTTTTGGATTGACTGTCTTTATTTTTATTATAGCTTTGCGTTTATTTAAACACTGACCTACAATTGCATCCTGCTACGTTTTACTGTGCGACTAAAAATAGTTAAACTTTTCTGCTTGAGCTTCAGAGATTATTTTCTTTAAACACTCCTTTAAACAACATTTCTTTACTGCTTTGAAAGTCTTGCCTGCTACAGCTGTACCAGATTGTGAAGTATATTCTTTTCCGCTTTGTTGTTTTATTTTCTCTACCTCACGTTTCATACCCACTTTCTTATTCTAAAGCGTTTCACTTCTAATCATTTCTTCATCAGTATTCATTACATGAAACCCTAAAACAACGGTAGACACAGCTACAACAACTTACTTAACAATATGCATAATACAATTCAATAATACGATGTATAATAATACAAATACAATATCCAACAATACAAGACATATAAAATAATGTAACAACTTGCAGAACTAATCATGGTACATTCCCAATGCCAAAAGTTGTTTGTGGGTATGACATTTCAAACAAATGAATAACTTCGGTCAGCACAACCACATCAAAACTAAAACGTCAGAGTTTCTAAATTACAATATGATGGTTTGTTATAACACACCACCAGAAAAGAGGCCCAGGAGCCCGCAGGTCCTTTGTCAGGAGATTGCTTCAATCATTCTCTCTCATTTTTACAGATTTTACTATGCTGATTACAAGATTTTTGCAACTAAACAGACAATTAAAAAAAAAAAAAAAAAAAAAAAAAAATTGGTGCTGACTTGCTTTGAGGTTCCTGAAGACACAGATAAAGCTGCAGAAACAGTTTATCAATAGCATCGTTTTATATAAATGTGTCATAGCATCCATCGACTGCACCAGTCGATCTCTCTCTCTCTCTCTCTCTCTCTCTCTCTCTCTCTCTCTCTCTCTCTCTCTATTCTTCAGGCTACAAATGTGCTGTATTTTTGTTATGGACTATAATTAGCACCACACTCATTTTTCGAACTACAATTTACGGAATTGTCAGAGTCATTTCTTCCAGGTTTTCACAATTTCTAAGGAAATTTCAACATCATTTGAATGAACATCCAAAATGTTAACCAATAAATAACACATATGTAGGTCTTCAGGAAAAGTAGGTGATTCTGATTACATACCACTTTCTTCATATTCCATCTTTGCCCATATGGTGTGCAACATTAATTTGATTCCACATTACTTTGGAACTCTCACAAACACAGAGGCTATATGAAGGAAACACAAAGAAAATTAATTCAGTTTTATCTCCATTGTTAACACCTAGCGATACTGCAAACACAACTGCTAATTATGATGGATATTAACCAAGTTGCAAATCTGATCGAATAGTAACTGTGACCAATTGTGTCACAGGAACTATCAACAGAAACTGAAATTCTCTTTACAAATTACGATTGTGTTCTGCTGTGTTATCTGTTTACCAACGTGCCATCACCCAAGGATATGTGCCTGCCGTGTTGCACATGCACTGTCTGATACAGCTACAGTAAGGAGTGTACATTTCTCCAGCCACTAGAAAAGCTACAAATTTGGCAATTTTCAACAATTTATTTATTTCTCTTTTTTAGAACACTCTTGCAGTTTGTCTTGGTAGCTAAAATTTTGACGCTGTGTTTCTTTCAGCGTATTCTTCCTATATAAAATATTTCATGGGAGGTTTTGACTTGTCCGACTGGAACATTCCCTTGTCAGAGCATTCCTGGCTCCAGTCTGGGTGTCTGCCTTGTGAATTAATGCACCATGGTGGAGATCATACCTTCTCTGGTTCAGAGGCGGCTCTAGTTCGTCTTGCATGTGTTGCATTGATTTTCCATTTTAAGGCAGTATGGCCATACCTCTGGCATTTAAATCACCTTAGACAATTTGGGACAAAATGCACTTACTTTCAGTTAAATGAAGCCTGCCTTAAGACAATCTGGTAACACTGGTGTGCCCTATACCAGAACAACTAACTAATATGATGGAAACAAAAAATACAATTAATTTTAATGACTTTTCTGTTAAACGGACTATTCTAGGAACATTTCACACACAGTTACAATGATGCATATTTAATACATACTGTGCAGATGACTGCTGCTGTTGCTGATGCAGGTATCCTGTAGCACCTGATATGCTGAGTGAACCCTAAAATGAAACTTAAGTCAGTATCAACTTTATACTACATAACACACTAAGCAATTATCAAGATACTGAATGTTTTGTCAGTGCTAAAACTAGAAGCAGCAGTAGTAACAGCACATTAACCAAAAGTTAAAATCAATTAAATAATCATGCATTATTGCTTGACAATTCATACAGTGAACAGTTTTTCAAAATGTAGGTGTTAAATGTCCAATGGCCCGCTGTAGCTGTAGCTGTATTTGTTCCGGTCACTTATGGACCCATACAACTAGTTTTGCAAATCTAGTGTTTTTTTATTCCACAGAATGTAGGTTCCACGTATAAAGACAGGGAACAATCAGCAACCCACATAAGAACACAGGGGTTTATTCAATTTCCTATAATGACTGTTCTCAAAAGTACATTAGGCAAATGGGTAGGAGTTTCAAAATTCGCTTTAAAGAATTTCTCAACGTGAGCAGTTCGAAATCTGTGCTAGCTAACATCTTATGTAATAATCAACATTCTATTTCAGACCTCCATAACAATTTGCAGGTACTACACAAAGAGAAAAACAGCACTGTATTAAATATGCTTAAGAAATATATAGTAAAGTCCATAAGACAGTCCCATGATGAGAATCTCAATAATCAAACGGAGTTAAGGCACCGAGCTTTATTGGCTACTTTTGACTATTTAAATTTTTTGAGTCAGGGGTCTCGACAGCTAATCAGTTGGCTAACTTATTACAGCTTTTTTATGTTAACATTCATGTTTACTCCCGCTCCAGGTCGACTGGGAGGTCATCTGCTCCATTTAATGTCTAAACTGTTTTAAAGATTCAGAAATAAGTTCTGATGATTCAGAAATAAGCAGTTCATCTTAGCAACATTATTATATTTAGTATCATTCAGGCTCAGTTTTATGTAAAACAGGGAGCCAAGACTAATAGTTTGCATGGTGACCATAAGTCCTAAGCAGAGCACTAGCAATGCACTTTCTTATTTTATGTGTTGTCAGTGTTAGTTCAATTTCCGTCACCGTCTTGGTTCCCAGACAGCAGCCACAGCACAGGCTTAGACAACACACAGGACACTCATAGCTTATGTTGTCAGCTGCTATGTTGGTGGCAAATACACATGAGCATGTCTGCTTTTGACAAGTTTGACGAGCAGTATATGCTTCTTCCTTTTGGCCACTGGAGGCCCTACAATAACAGTTAAAACAATTTTAAGTAGATTTCAAGATTACTAGTTTTCAACACTAGCTTTATTTTATTTTTCAGTCACCACAGGGCCCAGTACTTCGCTGCATAACATCTATGACGGGCATTTTGTTGCTTGACGTAGGCAGACAAGAGCAGATGTTAATCAGAAAAAGTACAGTTCATGACTTAACACACGTCAGTCCCGTTTTTGGCTGTTGATCCATGTCACATGGGGATAGTCCCCATCTATTTTTCATTTGCGTTACTTTTTCACCATTTTTTAATTAGGGATCAGTTCTGATTTCTAATCATATTCCTTTGCTCTTGACATGATATTCATTATTGACAATTTTTTTCCTTTTTTTAAACAATTGATTATTGTTTTTTATCAATTGAGGAGGGCTGAAAACTTTACCTAGCCATACCAATTGTTACTCTGCAGCATTCTGTAACCTATGACATAGCATTTGTAAGTAACTTTCTTTTGGTACTAACTTGCAAACTGTATTTATTACGTATATACAAATCCGTTTTTGTGCTACTTAAAAGTTGCGAAACCTGTTGTGTGGGTTTATAAGTGACCAGAACAAATACAGCTACAGCAGATCATTCGACACTTCATTCAGTTTCATTATAATAGTTTTAACACGTGTAAATTAAAAAAAAAAAAAAAACAACTGTTAACTCTATGAACTGTCAAGCAATCATGTACAACTATTTTAGCTGTGGTTGCCCCAGTTTTAAAATTATCTACAACAGAAAGACCCCTTGCACAACTACAATGAGTACAGTAAAAATACTTACATAAAAATGAACAAATTATATCACATTTTAACTATTACTTAAAACAACTACAAATGTAAAATGACACCATATTTTACAAGAATTAAACTCTAGTCTCACTTGTTTCATAAATATTGTATTCTTTTCTTCTTTCTAACAGGCACCAAAACAATTTTTTCAGAAACTTCTTTTGTCTTGGTTGTGTCTTGGTTCAATTTAGTACTCTTTTCATTCTAAAAATCAAACACCCAAGCTAACCCATGTTGAGTTTTAATTATTCATCATATATTTGTCAAGATGTTCTATTGTTTCACCATGACATACTTTTCAGTTATGATGTTAATAGCAATCAGTAATTATTCTCTGTCTTCTAGCCTCTCGTAACAGACTTGCCTAGTAATTTGCAACAACATTGCCACCATCTATTTTTCCATCCACTGCTGAATAAACGTCTCTAATAAAATTTTCAACATGTCATAATTTTTGGCTGTACATATCTTATGACACTGCTTATTTCTGTTGTGATCTGTTAATTTCTAATTAGATCGTCATCTGGAAGAATATAGCAGAGATTTCCCTTAATCCATGTTTTGTCAGTTTGTATCATTTTATACTGCTGTTTTCTACATTTTACTGTCATAGTAGCCATGATGACATTCTGGACTGCTGCAGTGTCTCTTACCCATTTCATCATCTTCCTGTTCCTTCTCAGTATTCTCAACATGTTGCAGTCCACTGTCCCATATGAAACATTCAATTATTACCATTACGTTACACTGACTGTTTCATAGGTGTAAATGAAATTACATATTAATACAGGGAGTTTATGTGATCGAAAAAAAAAATCCCGGATTTTTCGATTAAAAATACACTTTCTCCTGGATGAAAATACACTTTTTCCGTGTTAAGTAACAGCATACTTTTCCTCGGAACTGTAAAACTTATCAATCCTTTCAATGGTTGTGGTTTTATACACCGGCGTAGAATTTCCCGGCACTTTAGAATACAAAACTCACGGGGAAAAACACAGTTTTGGAAAGATGTCTCAAGTGCAGCAAGATGTACACTGCATATTTTCGTATTACGAAAGTATAAATTCGGATTCCACCAAACACCGCATGTTACTTTCTGAAGAATTGAAATCAAGATTGCAATGTGCTTTTGTAATCTAATCGTAGCTCATGGCAAGCGATCTCTCCAGCCGATGACAGCGGATATTCAGAGCATAGGACATGTGCTGTAGTCAGCCAATAGCAACATCAGTAATAAGTAGCGCGAACACACAAATAGGGAAAGGTAACGGTTTAAATTACTATACATAGTGTTGCTACAAGAAAAGAAAAGCTTTCACGTATAATGTTGGTATCTAAGATTAACAAGCTGCAAGAGAAGCTAAGCTTTCACACATAATGTTGATCTTTTTTGTGCGTGTTACATCACACAAATGTGCCAGTAAAATTTTTCACAACGACATAAATGTCTGATCTTCTGGGCTCGAAAATATTGTAAATAGTCATTGTCAAAGATTTGCTTTTTGAATGAAATTCAAACGCTCTGTGATTTAAAAAATTCATTGACCATTCGCTCACGGAGTTCACCTTGCGTAAAACGAAATTAACTTTGAAAGTAACGCTTTCCAAACAACCATTCGGAATATTATCTCGCAACCTGTTGGGAATAGATTCCAGAATGAGATTTTCACTCTGCAGTGGAGTGTGCACTGATATGAAACTTCCTGGCAGATTAAAACTGTGTGCCCGACCGAGACTCGAACTCGGGACCTTTGCCTTTCGCGGGCAAGTGCTCTACCAACTGAGCTACCGAAGCACGACTCACGCCCGGTACTCACAGCTTTACTTCTGCCAGTACCTCGTCTTCCTACCTTCCAAACTTTACAGAAGCGCTCTCGCAGGAGAGCATGTCAGAAGATGCTCCACATTCTAGTATTTGCCACAATCACATCTGTTGCCACACTCGATTAGACTTGCCTTCAATGGAGCAACAAGCTTTCTGGTGCTTTTCAGGCTCCTCCAAATCCTACATCTCAAGTTGTTGTCACTGGGTATCTCCCATAGTCGAGAGTAGTAATTCCAAGGTTTGGTGAGGTCTTTGTTCAGAAATCTCTTGCAGGATTAAGTCTGCCAGGTATACAGAAAGCTCCATAAGAAATGGCATTTATTAATAAAGGTATGCTTAACCCTTTTGCTTCTACAGATGTGCTCTCATTGAGAGCAGAATGGTATTGCATTCCATTCTCATTGGTTTTTATACCCAGCAGATGGCCAGGTGAGATGCACCCATTCATGAGGTTGCCTCCATACCTGTACACGTCTATATGCTCAACACAATTTTAAATAAGACTCGTCCGACCAGACAACATGTTTTCAATCATCAACAATAAAACGTTAGTGCTGACAGGCCCACGCAAGGCATAAACCCTTGTGTTGTGCAGTTAAAGGGAACACAAGTGGTCCTACAGCTCCGAATGCCCATATCCAGGATGCTTCGTTGAATGGTTCACACACAGACACTTGTTGAGGGCCCAGTATTGAAATCTGCAGCAATTTGCAGAAGGGTTGCACTTCTGTCATGTTGAACGATTCTCTTCAACCGTCATTGGTCCCACTCTAGCAGGATCTTTTTCCGGCCGCAGCAATGACAGAGATTTGATTTTTATCGGATTCCTGATATTCACGGTACACTCGCAAAATTGCTGTACTGAAAAATCCCCACTTCATCGCTACCTCGAAGCTCCGAATGCCCATATCCAGGATGCTTCGTTGAATGGTTCACACACAGACACTTGTTGAGGGCCCAGTATTGAAATCTGCAGCAATTTGCAGAAGGGTTGCACTTCTGTCATGTTGAACGATTCTCTTCAACCGTCATTGGTCCCACTCTAGCAGGATCTTTTTCCGGCCGCAGCAATGACAGAGATTTGATTTTTATCGGATTCCTGATATTCACAGTACACTCGCAAAATTGCTGTACTGAAAAATCCCCACTTCATCACTACCTCGAAGATGCTGTATCCCATCGTTCGTGCGCCGACTAAAACACTACATTCAAACTTACTTAAATCTTGATAACCTGCCATTGTAGCAGCAGTAACCGATCAAACAACTGCAACAGACACTTGTTGTCTTATACAGGCATTGCCGACCACAGAACCATACTCTGCCTGTTTAGATATCTCTGTATTTGAATATGCACAGCTCTAACAGTTTCTTTGTCACTTCAGTGTAGATATCTGAATCATTTGCAAACATTCTGAAGTTACTATTAATATTGTCTGTCAGATTAGCAACATAAAAAGATGAACAACAAGCTTCCCATGGCACTGCAATGAAATTACTTCTAAACTGGTCAACAACCCTCCCAACATCCTCCATCCTGCCTATCAGGAAGTTCACAGTCCAATCACAACTTCCACATGATAGCCAATGTGATTGTATTTTCAGTAGTGCATATAGGTGAAATATTGGGTCAAATGCTTTTCGAAAGCCAAGAAAAATTTCCTCTATTTGACTGCCTTGATCCATGGCTTTCAGGTTCTCACATTAGAGAAGCACAAGTTGTATTCCACATGACAGATGTTTCCAAAATACATGTTCGTTAGTATGGAGAAAGTCATTCTGTTTGAGATACATCATTATGTTTGATATCAGAATATTTTTCTAACATTCTACAGCAAACAGATGTCAAAGGTACTGGACTGTAGTTTTGTAGATCACTTCTGCTAAACTGAATACCAACGAGTGATCTACAGTATATTATGGTTAAAAGAGAAGCTAACTTTGCCACAAATTCTGTATAGAACCTAATAGGAATTCCATTTCAAGCTGGAGGTTTGATTTTAGCCATTGCAAGTGTTACTCAATGCCAGTAACACTAAAATCTTTATCAATCACATCTGCATTAGAGCAAGAATTAAAATGGGGCATTATTCCTACAAGTTCCTCTGTGAACAAACATTAAAATGGGATTTCATATTTCAGGTTTTGCTTTGCCACCCTCAATTTCAGTTCCTGTGTCAATTAATGAGTGTCTGTACACCAACTTTGATGCCAATGACAGCCTTTAAGCATGACCAGAATTTCATTTGGTTTTGTGAGATGCCTTTGGATACAATTCTACTACTGCAGTCATTCATGTCTTTATACATTGTCTTTGTGACAGCCAAATGTGTCATTTAGCATTTCTCCACTCATAGCCTTATGTTTTATTTTGCTCATATTGTACTGTAATTGACACTGTATCCCTTGGATGCTCCATTCCATCATTAACTGTTCTAATAGATACTGCATAATCAGTTGTTCTTTTGAACTGAGTCACAGTTCTTCTATATGCTTCAGTCAAGAGAGAAATGTTTCTAGTTTCTTGTTGAGATATGATACTACTGCTTCTTTATCCAGTTTGCTCACATATTAACCTTTCTACTTGTTTTAATTGCCCTTTGTATTTGGGTAATAACTATTGCTACAAATAACTCGTGGTCAATGGCCCAGTTTAAAACTGATGTTTTCAAAACCATCAGGTCTATTTGTTGCTATTAGATCCAATATATTTTCATCAAGAGTGGGCTTCGTGACTACCTGTTCTAGGTATCAGACTAGGCATTTAGTACCGCTTGATAGCATCTCTTGTCATGTCCACCTTTCACAAAACTCTTGATTATTACAATTGATTGTTGAATGATTATGATCGCCTCCAATGATGACAGTATGATTGGGGAATATACATACTAGTGAACTAAGGTTTTCTGTTTTATCTAGATGGGATAGTGGTTGTCAATAGAGAGATGAAATAATAAGTTTATGCCCACCTTGACACTGAGTATTGCTAAAACAATCTTGAATGCAACTTCATTTACATTCCTTTTCATGTACAGAGATCAAAGCTGTTCAGCCCAAAATTGTGTGACATCAAATGCTTCCTCGCTTCCCTACCATAATTCATCAAGGGTATATTTATTGGGATTGGGACAGTTAGTGTGCATGTCAGAAGATGCTCCACATTCTAGTATTTGCCACAATCACATCTGTTGCCATACTCGATTAGACTTGCCTTCAATGGAGCAACAAGCTTTCTGGTGCTTTTCAGGCTCCTCCAAATCCTACATCTCAAGTTGTTGTCACTGGGTATCTCCCATAGTCGAGGGTAGTAATTCCAAGGTTTGGTGAGGTCTTTGTTCAGAAATCTTGCAGGATTAAGTCTGCCAGGTATACAGAAAGCTCCATAAGAAATGGCATTTATTAATAAAGGTATGCTTAACCCTTTTGCTTCTACATATGTGCTCTCATTGAGAGCAGAATGGTATTGCATTCCATTCTCATTGGTTTTTATACCCAGCAGATGGCCAGGTGAGATGCACCCATTCCCGTCCTGATGCATTGGGAATCAAGTGGTAATAACAATCATATTTAATAAACAGTTAAAGATATCAAAAAGCAGGTCTTTGCGAATAATAGCACACAAAGAGACAAATATGTTGTATACCTAATGTGCATTCATGTCCAAAGGAACACTGCTTCATACTTCTGAACAACACAGGCACTGCAATATCGTATTTATCTGCCAACACTGGGCAAACGACTTTCAATTAAAATGTCTCCCCTGTACAAGAATATACAAAATGGATGTAGGAGTTCAGTTTGTAGACCCATGCTTGATGACAAATGGAAGTCTGGGGCTGGCTGGCTGTGTAGCGTGTCTAACAGCAGCATCACAATCAGAGGACTAACTACAAACGCAATCATTAAGAAATGAGCAACGAGTGTGAACATGTTTGTTGGTTGGTTGTGGGGGGGAGAGGACCGAAGAGTGAGGTCATCGGTCCCACAATCTATGGTGTCAGAAACTAAGGGAGGAACAACACCAAAACGCAGTCCAGTAGATGGGACGGAAAAATGAGAAAACAAAGGGGCATAAGGAACATCAGGTGGCAGGAAGAGTAAAGAACAGGAGGAGTGGGGAGGAGGGGGAAAGGTGGGAAGGGGAAAAAGCAGGGGCAACCCAGAGGCACTACTCGTGACGGGGTGCCGGCACTGTCACCGGCACATCCCAATCCCCATGCTGTACCATGGTCACGGCACAGTGTGGACAACACCAGGGTAAGAAGTGACAAGAAAGGGTGGGTCAAATGGCACAAGAATCAGACAAAATGTCTGGCAAGCACAATGGTCTCCCAAATCAACACCAATGATAAACAAGGGATTCAAATAAGGGAAGGAAATTCTGGTACTTAAATCTAGGAGGACAAATCACTTCCACAAAGAAAACTGAGGATGGACGTAACCATACAAGGGTCATCCGCTAGCACCCCTAACAAGGAGTGCGGGAGGAAATATTTAGTGCAAAGGGCCAAAAGGTGAGGAAGTCCAGTCAAATATGGATCACCATCAAAGGAGGGGGACCGCAACAAAAAAAAGTGCAGACTGCTCTTTATAGAGAAATAAATGATTGGTGAACAAGGTATGCCTGATATGGAGATGGTTGATTTCTCCTGGGAGAGGTGGTAGGAAGAATGTCACCTGGCAGGAGTCTGGTTAATCGCATGAAGACTAGGCCCACAACTGAACAAAGAGGAATTTGTGTGAAGGTATAAATCCGCTCTGAGAAGGATCACACACAATAGGGGTGGTAGGAAACCCCCCTCCCCACACTCAGCCAGACAAACAGTAAACTCATTACCCGGGATACCAACACTGCCAGGAACTTAAAAGAAATCAGTTGAACAAGCATCACAGCCAAGTTGAGAAAAATGGTTGTGGGTGAGAGAGACCAAGGCATTGAGGGGAAAAACACCAGGTGATAGTATGAAGGCCACTCATCGAATCCATATGTAACAAAAGCTGGGTGAGGGAGAACCATTTAATACAGCAGAAAACCCGCTAAATGGCCATCAGTTCATAGTAAACACCCCACATGTGGCAGGCACGAGATGGTGTTCCATGCCAACAGAAGACATGAAGGCATATTCCACATGACCGGTGGATTTACAGCCATCGGCATAAAAAACAGTAGCATCCCAAAACTCTCGTAAAAGCCGGCAGAACGAACTACAGAACACTATCAGAGCAATGGAGGCTTTTGGCCCTGGGAGAAATCCGGCTGAATCCAGGGACGAGAAACTAACCAGGGGGGTGGGGGGGGAGGGGGGGGGGGGGAAGGGGGGGTTGGGAGAACATGGGGAACAGGACAATGAAGGAAGATGGAAACTGCAGTGAAGAGAGACAAGGCGGAGCCCAATCAGTAAACCCACCTGAGGATGACGGATGGAAACTGCAGTAAAGAGAGACAAGGTGGAGCCCAAATGGTAAACCCACCCGAGGGTGACCAGCAGGCAGGTGATATCCCAGAGCCAGGAAAAGAATAGAATATGAGGGGTGAGCAGGGAAAGAGCAGATAGCAATAGCACAGGAAACCAGGAGCTGGGACCTCTGAACTGAAAGGGGGAGGGGACACCAGTGCCAACCAGAAGACTATCAACAGAGCTAGTGCAAAATGAGCTGGTCACCAAACAGATACCACAATGGTGGATCAGGTCCAAGAGGAGCAGTGTGGAAGAATCAGATGAGCCATAAACTTTACAATCATAGTCCAGATGGGAATGAACCAAGGCCCAATAAAGGTGGAGGGAAGTCTAATGTTCCACACCCCAACAGGTGTGGGCAAGGAACTGAATGACATTGAGTATTTGGCAACAGCCAATCTTCAAAAGGTGGATATGGGGACAACAACGTAAGCTAGTTGTCAAAAAGAAACCCCAAGAAATGGAACTGGGGTACCACTGTCAAGCATTAGGTGTCAAGGCAGAGCTCCGGACTGAGATGGACCTATTACAGTTCCACTGAGTAAGCACAGAATGGGAGGTGGACAGGCTGAAGCTACTCATGCCACCAAATCATCATCCATCACAAGGATGGGCCGATATTCATAAACAAGAAACAGACTGAGCAGCAAGATCTGGAATGGAGAGAGAGTGGGCAACCTTGGAGCAAACGCTGAAGAGAGGCAGCAGGCTTTAGGTCTGGAAGATGCCAGAGGAAATGGTCCCATTAGGTGGCCCCATCACTGGCTGATGATGATGATGATGATGATGATGAAGAAGGGGAACACTTCGGTTGGATAGGGGGAATGGCACCCAGAGTGGAGGGCATGGGAACCACAGGGGAGGGGGAGGGGTGAGGAGAGGGAGGCAGGACTGGGATAAGGAGGAGGGAGATGGTGGAAAGGACATAACAGAGGCAAAGGTAGATGTCACGGACACAGAGTGATGACTGTCATATTTCTGAAAAGCCTCAGTTTAGGATAAACAATCAAGTTACGTTTACTCATGTGCGTTCTTTTCCTTCTCATAAACTAGGTAATCTGGTGAGCACAGAGAGTGATGGTCGTGACAATTAACACACATGGGTGGCACAATGCAGAGGCTCACCTCATGGAGTGGGCATCCACATTCACCACACAAAATGGCCGCTGTTCAACAGGAAGATGTGCTCAAAATGTGAAAACTGGGAACACATCATGGGTGGCGGGATGTAAACACCAATAAACCATAACCCTGATCTTGCCGGGAGGGGGGGGGGGGTATCCCCCTCAAATGCAAGAATAAAGGTAGCAGTATCAATGATCAATGCAATTATTCTTATGACCTTTCTGAACATGCCGTGCCAAACAAAGCGAATGCCTAGATGTGCCAGTTTGGCTCGGAGTTCCTCACCAGTCTGAAGGATGAAAAATTACATCCTGAATCATATTCAAAGACAGGTGAGCGATAATGGACACCGGGATGCTGCCAAGATGGTCAAAGGCACTAAGGACCACAGACTGGGCAGCAGAAGACATTTTGATAAACAGTGAATCAAACTGCATCACCTTACTCAAAGAATACACTTCACCGAACCTGTCTACGATAGTTTCTACAAAAAATAATGGCTTGATGGTGGTGAAAGTGTCACTGTTACTCCTGGTGCAGACCAGGTAGTGGTGAAATGGTTGCACTGCAAGCTGGCTAGTATGGCCCTCCTCCCAGAGGGTAGTCAGAGAAGGGAAGATTGCAGGGTCATAAGAAGCAGCATAAGGGGAAGCATTCCCAACTGAAGAGGTGGTCATTGAGGAATGGTCAGTTTTTTGGAGCTTTGTGTGTTTCTGACATGGCAACCACTGCCAAGAGTTCTGATGCTCCAGAATGACAAGAAACCACACCTAGGCATATACAGGAAGGTAGCAGCTCAGGTATCAGAAGTGTGATTCCTGTGTTGTCAGGGGGTCTCAATCAGAAGGGTGCATAACAACTCCACAACACAGACTGGCTACAGTACTGGCTATGTAGCATTAAGATGAAAACACTGTTGAGTAAAAGATGAAATAGGGATAAGGCCACACACACCAAAGATGCTAAGTAAGATGTTCTTTCTCAGTTGGCTCACACTACTGAGACAGAATTTAGAAGAGGAGGACAATCCGAAATGGTGACCAAAAACGCTGAAAAGAAAAGATGAAAAGAAATCAAAAGGATCAGAAACCGGAATCTCACAAAAGAGCCTTGAGTCCCCTCAGGGGAGTGTGAACAGGAAGATAATCTAAACCACTGAGTATTGACTGGTCTTGACACAAGAACCAGCCCATATTACAACAAAAAGTATTTGTTTCTGAACATATACTTCTAGATACCTTTTTTACTATCCTGCTTTATGGCCTTGTGGGCAGAGCTTTGTTTTGCATTTGATCTCTTCACATTCAGTTTCACTGTCTCATATAATCTGATCATTTTCACAACTGCCATTAGCATATGAGGTGGCATCCATTCACTGTAATGTACCGATTGGAAGTTACTTGTTGAGGTACCAGTGAATTAGAATAAATGTACAAGCAATCATGTCTAGTTCATTTAGAGTAAAATATGCATAGGTATCAGAAGAGCTCTCCAAAACACTACATTTTGCTAAAGCTCAGAGAACTGTAGCAATATATAAGATGATTTATGATATAACTCCACAACACAGACTGGCTACAGTACTGGCTATGTAGCATTAAGATGATAACACTGTTGAGTAAAAGATGACCCAGAATAAAGCCACTGTAAGTGTGGCCCAAATGCTAGTTTCTCCAGAATAATGTTTTTCATTATGGCATGGTATGGAATTCAAAAAACTTTTGTGTCAAATGATCTATGATGTAGACAGGTCATTCATTCATGATCACCAGCAGAAGAAATAAGGCAGGAAATAAACAGGTTCATCAGCATGTCAATGATGTTGAAAACACATACAACAATGCATGAATAAAAAACACTTCGCACTCTGCATGAAGATGAAGACAATAAGTCAAAATACTGTAGGATGACTAGGTACAGAAAGATTTTGTGAAACCCATGCTGTCATCAGTGATAAGCAAGACCATTGTTGTTCTAAAAATACTGGGACTTTAGACACGAACAGGCAAAATAATTACTACCGACGTACTACCTCCTCCTCGTGTCTGGGCTTGGGAAAGTATTAATGGTAACAATAAATGCTATCAGCTCATCAACAGACTGGTCAAATATATGGCATAATTACTAAGACAGTTCGGCACTGGATCTATCACATGAAGAATGCTGAAGAGGTTTTGATATAGCAAGAATCTCTTGATGAGTATCAATGTGATATTGTGATTAACCCAGGTGCCTCTCAGAGAGTTCTGGCATCATTAGTGCAACATTTTAAGACACACATAGTGAGACTTCTGGTAAGCTATCACACTCGCCTTCAGTATGGTGTATGGAAGACTGATCAAGTGGACTGTGTACCTAACGTGCTTCACATAAGATGCAAAAAATAAGACTTCTTTTAGTACTATGGAATCTACATCTACATTTATACTCAGCGAGCCACACAACGGTGTGTGGCAGAGGGCACTTTACGTGCCACTGTCATTACCTCCCTTTCCTGTTCCGGTCGCGTATGGTTTGCAGGAAGAACGACTGCCAGAAAGCCTCCATGCGCGCTTGACTCTCTCTAATTTTACATTTGTGATCTCCTCAGGAGGTACAAGTAGGGGGAAGCAATACATTTGATACCTCATCCAGAAACGCACCCTCTCGAAACCTGGACAGCAACCAACACCGGGATGCAGAGCACCTCTCTTGCAGAGTCTGCCACTTGAGTTTGCTAAACATCTCCGTAGCGCTATCATGCTTACCAAATAACCCTGTGACGAAATGCGCCGCTCTTCTTTGGATCTTCTCTATCTCCTCTGTCAACCCGACCTGGTACGGATCCCAAACTGATGAGCAATACTTTAGTATAGGTCGAACGAGTGATTTGTACGCCACCTCCTTTGTTGATGGACTACATTTTCTAAGGACTCTCCCAATGAATCTCAACCTGGCACCCACCTTACCAACAATTAATTTTATATGATCATTCCACTTCAAATCGTTCCGCACGCATACTCCCAGATATTTTACAGAAGTAACTGCTACCAGTGTTTGTTCCGCTATCATATAATCATAAATAAAGGATCCTTCTTTCTATGTATTCAAAATACATAAGGGTCAGTTGCCACTCCCTGCACCAAGTGTTTATTCGCTTCAGATCTTCCTGCATTTCGCTGCAATTTTCTGCTGCTGCAACTTCTCTGTATACTACAGCATCATTCGCAAAAAGCTGCATGGAACTTCCGACACTATCTACTAGGTCATTTATATATATTGTGAAAAGCAATGGTCCCATAACACTCCCCTGTGGCACGCCAGAGGTTACTTTAACATCTGTAGACGTCTCTCCATTGAGAACAACATGCTGTGTTCTGTTCACTAAAAACTCTTCAATCCAGCCACACAGCTGGTCTGATATTCCGTAGGCTCTTACTTTGTTTATCAGGTGACAGTGCGGAACTGTATCGAACACCTTCCGGAAGTCAAGGATAATGGCATCTACCTGGGAGCCTGTATCTAATTATTTTCTGGGTCCGATGAACAAATAAAGCGAGTTGGGTCTCACACGATTGCTGTTTCTGGACTCCATGTTGATTCCTACAGAGCATATTCTGGGTTTCCAAAAATGACATGATACGCAAGCAAAAAACATGTTCTAAAAATTCTACAACAGATCGAGGCCTATAGTTTTGAGCATCTGCTCGACGACCCTTCTTGAAAACTGGAACTAGCTGTGCTCTTTTCCAATCATTTGAAACCTTCCGTTCCTCTGGAGACTTGTGGTACATGGCTGTTAGAAGGGGGCAAGTCCTTTTGTGTACTCTGTGTAGAATCGAATTGGTATCCCTTCAGGTCCAGTGGACTTTCCTTTGTTGAGTGATTTCAGTTGCTTTTCTATTCATTGGACACTTCTTTCGATGTCAGCCATTTTTTCGTTCGTGCGAGGATTTAGAGAAGGAACTGCAGTGCGATCTTCCTCTGTGAAACAGCTTTGGAAAAATGTGTTTAGTATTTCAGCTTTATGCGTGACATCCTCTGTTTCAATGCCATTATCATCCCAGAGCGTCTGGATATGCTGTTTCGATACACTTACTGATTTAATGTAAGACCAGAACTTCCTAGGATTTTCTGTCAAGTTGGTACATAGAATTTTACTTTTGAATTCACTGAACGCTTCATGCACAGCCCTCCTTATGCTAACTTTGACATCCTTTAGCTCCTGTTTGTCTGAGAAGTTTTGGCTGCGTTTAAATTTGCAGTGAAGCTATGTTTGCTTTCGCAGTAGTTTCCTAACTTTGTTGTTGAACCACAGTGGGTTTTTCCCGTCCCTCACAGTTTTATTTGGCACATCCCTGTCTAAAACGCATTTTACGGTTGCCTTGAACTTTTTTCAGAAACACTCAACATTGTCAATGTCGGAACAGAAATTTTCGTTTTGCTCTGTTAGGTAGTCTGAAATCTGCCTCCTATTACTCTTGCTATACAGATAAACCTTCCTCCCTTTTTTTATATTCCTATTTACTTTCATATTCGGGGATGCTGCAACGGCCTTATGATCACTGATTCCCTGTTCTGCGCTTACAGAGTTGAAAAGTTCAGGTCTGTTTGTTATCAGTAGGTCCAAGATGTTATCTCCACGAGTCAGTTCTCTGTTTAATTCCTCGAGGTAATTTTCGAATAGTGCACTCAGTATAATGTCACTCGATGCTCTGTCCCTACCACCCGTCCAAAACATCCGAGTGTCCCAGTCTATATCTGGTAAATTGAAATCTCCACCTAAGATTATAACATGCTGAGGAAATTTAGGTGAAATGTATTCCAGATTTTCTCTCAGTTGTTCTGCCACTAATGCTGCTGAGACAGGAGGTCAGTAAAAGGAGCCAATTATTAACCTAGCTCAGATGTTGAGCATAAACTCCACCCATAATAGTTCACAGGAACTATCCACTTCTACTTCACTACAGGGTAAACTACTACTAACAGCGACAAACACGCCACCACCGGTTGCATGCAATCTATCCTTTCTACACACTGTCTGTGCCTTCGTAAAAATTTCGGCACAATTTATCTCTGGCTTCAGCCAGCTTTCCGTACCTATAACGATTTCAGCTTCGGTGCTTTCTATCAGTGCTTGAAGTTCCGGTACTTTACCAACGCAGCTTCGACAGTATACAATTACAATAGCGATTGCTGCTTGGTCCCTGCATGTCCTGACTTTGCCCCGCATCCTGTGAGGCTGTCGCCCTTTCTGTACTTCCCCAAGGCCATCTAACCTTAAAAAACCGCCCAGTCCATGCCACACAACCCCTATTACCCGTGTAGTCGCCTGCTGTGTGTAGTGGACTCCTGACCTATCCAGAGGAACCCGAAACCCCACCACCCTGTGGAGCAAGTCGAGGAATCTGCAGCCCACACGGTCGCAGAACCGTCTCAGCCTCTGATTCAGACCTTCCACTCGGCTCTGTACCAAAGGTCCACAGTCAGTCCTGTCGACGATGCTGCAGATGGTGAGCTCTGCTTTCATCCTGCTAGCGAGCCTGGCACTCTTCACCAAATCAGATAGCTGCCATAAGCCAGAGAGGATTTCCTCCGATCCATAGCAACACACATCACTGGTGCCGACATGAGCGACCACCTGCAGATGGGTGCACCCTGTACCCTTCATGGCATCTGGAAGGACCATTTCCACACCTGGAATGACTCCCCCCGGTATGCACACCGAGTGAACATTGGTTTTCTTCCCCTCTCTTGCAGCCACATCCCTAAGGGGCCCCATTACGCACCTGATGTTGGAGGTACCAACTACCAGTAAGCCCACCCTCTGTGGCCACCCAGATCTTGCAGACTGAGGGGCAACCTCTGGAACAGGACAAGCAGCCATGTCCGGCCGAAGATCAGTATCAGCCGGAGACAGAGTCTCAAACCGGTTCATCAGACAAACTGGAGTGACTTTCCGTTCAGCCCTCTGGAATGTCTTCCGCCCCCTGCCACACCTCGAGATGACCTCCCACTCTACCACGGGTGAGGGGTCAGCCTCAATGCAGGCAGTATCCCGGGCAGCCACAGCGGTAGTCCGATTGGGGGATGTGTGGGACGAGCTGGCTGTCCCCCGACAAACCCCCATCCGGACTCCCACAGTGATACCCATTGGCAACAGTCTCACGCTGTGTGACCGAAGCCAACACTGCCTGAAGCTGGGAGCAAAGGGATGCCAACTCAGCCCGCATCCGAACACAACAGTCGCAGTTCCTATCCATGCTAAATACTGTTGTGCAAAGAACGTCTGAAATAATCTACAGAGTGTAGAAACAATTCAACACAACATTTAAACAGTTATTAAGATACAAGCTTGCCCAGTAAATGCAGTAATGATGCTACTTGTACACTGCTCGGCGGCAGAAGGTAACTGTACTGTCAGTAACACACGAAAACTATTTGAAAGAAATAAACAAAGGACAGACGACTACGCAACTTTTCACGTCACAGATATTAAAATGCAAATCTGCCCCTGCAAAATACGAAAATCATTTGATGGATTTAACTGAACAAGTGTGCTAAGAACACTCAAACAAATTTTCAACTTGACTGCTACACTTATATGAACGCTAAATAAGCTACTTGCGCACTGATGACACACTGCTCGGCAGCAGAAGGCTAACTGCACTGTCAGTAACGTACAAAGAATCATTTGTCGTAAAGTATTTGTATGCAACTGTTTTTTTTACTTTGAACTTTATCCTTATGCTGTGAAAAGTTTCGTTCACATAAATCAACTCAGACGTTTGGAAGAGTAATTTGCCAAAGACATGTTCTCATGCTCCACTTGGAGATGCGATGTATATAGCCTGACCCAAAACACATGAGGCCGATATGGCAGCTTTGAAATAGTCCCCAAATATATAAAAGTAGTGGTATTCACCTTCAAAATAGGACCCATTTGAGTCCATACAACTCTGTTCATTCCTACGATTGCTGAAAATGCTTCTACTGTGTGTTTTCCATGAGGCTGTGCAGGATCTCATCTTTGACAAATCAATACTACAGCTTCTACATTGCACATATTTTTACATACCTAGATTGCACATATTTTTACATACCTATGTTGATACAAGAACAATCAATATGTCTTGTTATAAGCATGCAGCTCAGCCCAATCATGTTTCATTTTTCGAATACTCAGGATGTTGTGAGCATTACTCCCCATCAATTATGCATCACAGACAATTGTTTGAGGGTCAGATAGAGTATACTGCTAATACATCTCGAAATGAGATGTCACAAGATGGCTTTGTGCCAGGGATGCTGCCACAAGTTAGGTTGGATATCATAATTATTCTGTACTATTTGTAATAGCTGTACATAGATTACAAACAAAAGAAATCTATATGCTATACAAAGACAGGTTCTTGTTTCACATTGTTAACAAAAATCTCAAAAAGTACCTGACTGGGAGAAAGAAAATGCTTTGTTATGCTGTGAGTTTTAACTACAACAGTGCGGCATTTAAATGATTAGACAAATTATTTCTCTCAAATACACACAAAAATGTGCAGATGTCTTTTCTTCCTTGCAGTCTGTTTTCACAGAAAACAGGAAAGTTGTATTTATGGTGTATCTACTTATGATTAAAATACTATTATCGAATCTGAATTTGCAATAACAATAAACAAGGCTCAAGGTCAGAGATAGGGAGGAAGAACAGATGGGCAGAGAGAGGTGAAAGGATGAACTGGAGGGAAAGGGGGGAGGGAGGGAGGGAGGGAGGGAGGGAGGGAGGGAGGGAGGGAGGGAGGGAGGGAGAGAGGGAGGGAGAGAGAGAGAAGTAGATGGGCAGAGAGACTGGCAGAGAGAGGAGGCATGAACAGCAGACTGACAAAGAGGGAGAAGAAAGAGATTAGGATGTATATCCAATTCCCATACATATTTAGCAATTGTGAAGCACTGTCAGATTCACTAGTATTTTTACAAGTATAGAAATTGAGCTAACAAGAAAACTAAGGTATACGGAAATTATAAAACTTCATGTTCAGCACATCTCTCTCTCTCTCTCTCTCTCTCTCTCTCTCTCTCTCTCTCTCTGGCAGGAGCAATGTAAAAAACTAAAGTATGACTAAATTTGTGAAGTTTGCTTTCTACTGTTATTTGATTAAGGACAGATGCTTAATCCCTGTTTCTATGATTTTTCTATTTACTAAAATATATTGACATTCTACAACTATGCAGAACTGTACTGCTGAAAACCGAACGGTTCCGAAACTGACCAGAGAAAGTGTGTCGGATGAAGAGGGTGTAGGCACATATGAATGCTGGTGGCTCAGTGGTAGCCTACTTTGTTTCAGAGCTGCACTGCTTGTCATATGAAGTCCTGTGTTGGGATCAGATAGCTTTGTATTCTTCACCTGCTTCGTCAAATACGAAATCACTGCAACATACGAAGAAAATTACACTATTAAAATGGCAAAATAACAAAAACACAAATATGAAAATGTACATGGGCTGAATCCTGGGAAACAAGAGGGTAAGTAGGGAAAGAATGGATAGTGCCTGGAGTGGAGATGGGAGGTGAAAAGGGGGGGGGGGGGGGGGGGTCTGTGAAGTAGCCAGGTCCTGGGAAGTGGGAAAATGCAAACGGGGCAGGTTCCTAAGAACAGGGGTGGGGAGGACTGTGTCATAACCAAATGCAAACTAAGCAAATCACAGCCATCGACATAGCATATAGAAAACCAGGAGTGATGCTAAGTAGATGGCCAAAAACACATTAGAGAGAGCAAGTTACAACTGCAAGTGACATGAGCACAAAGCAGTACTGATGAAAAAACCAGAATAATCCTAAGTAATACCACACAATCATGGTTCCTCATCAAATTCCAGGTCCAGAAAAGTGAGGTAACAACTGTGTTTGGGAATCAGTATAATGAAGACTGCACAGACAAGTTATGAATTATTGAGTCACCCACCAGGACAGAAAATTATTGCCTTTAGCAGGCCACTGGCAAGGTACATGTGACAAGTTTACCACAACCTCAGGAGAAGGAGAAGGAGGAGGAGGAGAAGAAGAAGAAGAAGAAGAATCAACTGTCATATCTGACACAAATCATGCTGTTCTGAGTATTTCCCTAAATTGCTGGAAATTAGAGGGCAGTAAATGGACACATTTGAAGCAAGGGAAAGACAGAATAAGTGCCCAGGTTCAGAATTGGAGTTTGAAGGGATGGTAGTGGCCAAGTGCACAAGCACAGGGGAAAGTAAGTGACTGCAAGGAGGTAGGAGGGGGGAGGGGGAGGCAGCAAGTGGTGGAGTCTTGGTAGTGGAGGAGATGGGGCTCAGTCCTGGTGCAGGTTGATGATATAGAGTATGGAGGTGGGTTAACTGGATACATAAGATCAACATGAATGTAGTTCACTACCAAATGGCTTTTTATTTTAGGCAGTATATTCATGTTTCATTAGTTTTTACAAATCACTGGTTGCAGTTGAGTAGGAAACACAAGGGGGAAACTGGCTGGGTTGATGGTAGAATAATTGGAAGGGGTACTGCTATTCCTTAGAGTAGTCACAAGTGTGAAGGCAGCAGCTTTTTCATGGAGTTATTTAGACTTCACTGCATCATTATGATACAGCATCAATAAAAGTAAAAATTTTGAGCCTGATACATGAGAAGATACACTGAAGTGACAGAAGTCGTGGGATAGCTCCTAAAAATTGAGTCAGATCTCCTTTTACCCAGTGTAATGCATCAACTTGACACTGTATGGACTCAATAAGTCACTTGAAGTCTCTGCAGAAATATTGAACCATGCTACCTTTATAGCCATCCATAGTTGTGAAAGTGTTGCTGCTGCAGGATTTTGTGCACGAACTGACCTCTCGATTATGTTCCATAAATGTTCAATGCCATTCATATCAGGCGATCTGGGTGACCAAATGATTTGCCCAAATTGTCCAGAATGTTCTTCAAACAAATCGCAAACAGTTGTGGCCCAGTGAGATGCCAAATAGTCATCCATAAAAATGAACTCCATGACTAGTTGGAAGTGGCCTCCAAATAGATGAACGTATCCTTTTCCAGTCAACGATAAATTCAGCTTGACCAGAGGGGCCCATCCATTCCAAGTAAAAACAGCCCATACCATTATGGAGCCACCACCAACTTGCACAGTGTGTTGTTCAAAACTTGGGTCCATGGCTTCGTAGGGTCTGCGCTACACTAACACCACCATCAGCTTTTACCAACCTGAAGTGGAGACTCATCTGATCAGGCCACTGTTTTCCAGTCATTCAGTGTCCAAATGAAATGGTCGCAACATTAGGAGAGGCACTGTAGTCGACGTTTTGCTGTTAGCAAAGGTACTTGCACCATTTTCTGCTGCCATAGCCTATTAATGCCAAATCGCAAGACAATGCCCTAACGGATAAATTCATTGTACATTCCACATTGATTTCTGCTTTACTTCATGCAAATGCTGCTGCTTTCAATCATGAAGTGAAGGCCGTGGGCGTCTGCATGGTCCGTGGTGAGAGGTAACGTCTGAAATTTTATATTCTTGCCACTCTCTTACCACTATGGATTTCATAATATTGTATTCCATAACAATTTCTAAAATGGAATGCCCTTGTGTCTAGCTACAACTAACATTCCGCATTCAAAGTCTGTTAATTCCTTTTGTGCGGCCATAATCATGTCATAAACCTTTTCACATGAATCACCTGAGCACAAATGACAGCTCTGCCAACTCACTGCCCTTTTATACCTTGTGTATGTGATACTACTGCCATCTGTATATGTGCATATCGCTATCCCATGACTTTTGTCACCTCAGTGTATAAACGAGGTTAAAATAAATAAATTATTCCAAAAAATTGAGAGAAAATTAAGTGAAGATTTAAAATTGTCATTTGCTATCTAGTTTTACATCTGTATTCTGCAAACCATCTCAAGATGTATGGTGGAGGCTTCTTCGTGCACCAGTATTATTTCTTCCTGAAGTTTCTCCAGTGTTACCACCTTGCAAGATGTCTATGGGGGATGTAATGTGTTGATTGGCAGAGTTGTTGCATGTCCTCCTGAGAGATATCATGCCAAATTCTGTCCAATTGATGCATTACATCATCAAAATCCCAAGATGGTTGGAGGGCTCTGCCCAGAATGCTCCAAATGTTCTCAGCTGGGGAAAGATATGACTACCTTGCTGGCCAAGATAGGGTTTGGCTAGTGGGGAGACAAGCAGTAGAAACTCTCACCATTTGCTGAAATGTAGGCCCAAGATGGCTTGCCTTGAAGGGCAACAAAATGGGTATAGAACTGTATTGTCGACGTACTGCTTTGCTGGATGGGCGTTCTGTTATGAAACTAAATGTCACCCGAGACCACCACATATCCCACCACTATCTGGGGCATCTCCAGACATGTCTTTGCTCATCATTGGGACTCATCACTGAAAACAATTTTACTCCAGTCAATACAGTTCCAGGTGGCAATGACCAGCAAAGATGCAATGACCAGCAACGATATGTCTGGAGATGCTCTTGACAATGGTGGGACACCAACCTGACTGTCACCTGCCATACAGACTGACAACCAGGAGTGATTGTCTGGGGTGCGATTTCATTTCATTTTGGTTGTCATCTGCGGCACCCTTGCAGCATAGCAGTACATCAATGATATTCTACACCCCGTTTTGTTGCCCTTCATGGCAAGCCATCCTGGGCTTACATTTCAGTAACATAATGCCCACCTGCATATGGTGAGGGTTTCTACTGCTTGTCTTCGTTCCCGGTTAAAAATACACTTTCTCCCAGGTAAAAACACACTTTTTCTGTCTTATGTGACAGTTTATTTCCCGGCACTTAAGAAAACGAAACTCAGGGAAAAAGACACATTTTGGAAATATCTTTGATGTGCAGCAACATGTACGCTGCGTATTTTTGTGTTACGAAAGTATACATTGGAATTCCACCAAACACCGCATGTTACTTTCCGAATCACTGAAATCGAGATTGCGATGCGCTTTTGTAAGCCAGTCATAGCTCATGTCATGTGATCTCGCCAGCCGATGACAGCGAATATTTAGAGCATAGGACGCTTGATGTAGTCAGCCAATAGCAACATCATTGTTAAGTAGCGGTAACACACAAGTTAATGGTTTAAATTAATATACACAGTGTTGCTACAAGAAAAGCAAAGCTTTAACATATAATATTGGTCTCTAAGGTTAATAATCTGCAAGAGAAGCTAATCTTTCGTATATAATGTTTACTTTTTTGCGCGTGTTACACTTTAAGATATATACCACAAATGTGTGAGTAAAATTTTTAATAATGACATAAATGTCTGATCTTCAGGGTTCGAAATTCTTCTAAATGGCTCGTCATCAAAGAGTTGATTTTTAAGTGAGAGTCAAACGCTCTGTGATTTAAGAAATTCATGGCACATTCTCGCGCATAGTCCAATTTACGTTTAAGCATATTTACTTTGAAAGTAACGCCTTTCAAACCAGCATTCGCAATATTTTTCCTCAACCTGTTAGAAATAGGTTAGTTTCAGCAGTTGCCAGAGAGCACCAGGTAACAGGCGACACCGCGCTTGCACAGCTACCATGACGTAGGAAGCCCGTACGTACGTACATGTAAAATATTAAAAGATCTTACATTATGTAACGCAGCAAGAAATCACAGGGTTCTCCAAGAGCATCAGAATTTCGTGAACCATACTAAAATGTGCACATTTAAACTGCAACTTAAAGTACACATTCGTATGTCCAGATTCCCAATGAAGTAGACCTTGACCTGATATTAAGCTTTTCAGTGTGGTTTTTGGGATGTAAATTTTCTTGGAGCACCAGTACTGTATTCAGGCCGGCTTTAGGGTGGGGCGACTCGGGCGGTCGCCCAGGGTGCCGGGGCCCAAGGGGCGCCACGTACTAAACGCATGTAAAAAAAAAAAATTACAATTTACAATCACCCATTTCGCGAAACTAAAATATTATTCAGTCTCATTCAACATACGTCGCTAATCTCACGAATGCGCGATGAATTCGGGGTAGCAGAAGAGAAACCATGCTGAATGCAATCTTCGTATTGTCTGCAACCATCCATGTTTGACGCGGGCTAGCACGGGCTCTACCAAAGCGCCTCTCTTATTTGTTTCAAGAACTGCAACAAGGAAGAGCCCATGCAGCCGCACCATCTCTCGTTTACAACAGAAACTACCGGTCGCTCCAAATAAAAGAAAATACAGACTGTGAAATATACATTACATTATGATTAAATTAATACGAATGTATTTATATCGAATATTTGTGACGTAATGACTCATGTACATTAATTAATAGATCATGCAATGCGTGCACTGCATTCATAGAGAATTCTCCCCTAACTTACTGAAATAATACAGCGCCAGACAATGTTTGTTAGACTGCATATGTTGGCAGCACTACGATTTGCACCCGCATGTCAGTAATTGTCAGTAAGAGTCGGAGGCAGCGGTCATGTTTTCGTGGCTGAATAATTGTGAGTGAAACGAGTGTCGTGACTGTGTCAACATTTTAATTTTCTGGTAGGTGCGAAAAACATTTTTATCTTTCAGTTCAGGTTTTTTTCTAGTTACGTCTACTATAGGTGAATTTCTTTATTTGTTATAGATCGAATATTGTGGTCGCGAAATAGAGCAGTGTCCAAGCAATAATTTGTCAAATTATTAAATCATGCCAGAAGAGAAGGAAATGATTAAGAAAAAGCTTTCTGGTTCAGAAAATCGGAAAAGAAAAGCTGAAAAAGAAAAAGTTCTTGAAGAAACTAAAAAGCACATGAATATTTATAAGTACCTTAAAGGAAATTCTAAGGCAAATCCTTCAGATATTGAATCAAAAGTCCATGTATCAGCAAATATTTCTTCAGACTGTGAACAATTATACACAAAAAATATACAATCACCTATTGAAGGTGATCAAATTGACCAGCGCAGTACATCTTTGCATGAATCCTCTGATATTTCTCCAAGTCAAAATCAACACATGACATCTGTGGTCGATGAAAGTATCAACGATCTTGCAATAAAAGAATACAATGTTTCTGATGTAGGTACGTGGCCAAAAGTACTTAATGCTAGAGATATAGATCGCATTATAATATGTGGACCCTCACAAGTATGTCTAAATAACTTTCCAAAAGATGAAAATGGGCGTCATCTCTCTTCAACTCATTACACAAGAAAACTATCAAACGAAGAAACTATCAGACGGCGGTGGCTAGTTTATTCTGTATCAAACGACAGTGTCTTTTGCTTTTGTTGTCGACTGTTTGATTTAAAGTCAACTACTAATTTGACTACCACTGTGGGTTTCAGAAATTGGAAACATTTAAGTGAAGCTCTGAAACTGCATGAAAATAGTCCTAACCACAAAAAAGCATTTACTCAATGGACTGAAGCTGAAATCAGGTTTAAAACTGGATTAACTATTGACAAGGAAGAACAAAAGCTAATTTCAAAGGAAAGTTTACGATGGAGCAATGTGCTTCAAAGATTGATGCACATTACTTTGTATTTGGCTGAAAATAATATGGCATTCAGAGGGTTATCAGATAAATTATTTACCTCAAATAATGGAAAATTCCCCCCCTTGAACCATGGACCTTGCCGTTGGTGGGGAGGCTTGCGTGCCTCAGCGATACAGATAGCCATACCGTAGGTGCAACCACAACGGAGGGGTATCTGTTGAGAGGCCAGACAAACGTGTGGTTCCTGAAGAGGGGCAGCAGCCTTTTCAGTAGTTGCAAGGGCAACAGTCTGGATGATTGACTGATCTGGCCTTGTAACAATAACCAAAACGGCCTTGCTGTGCTGGTACTGTGAACGGCTGAAAGCAAGGGGAAACTACAGCCGTAATTTTTACCGAGGGCATGCAGCTTTACTGTATGATTACATGATGATGGCGTCCTCTTGGGTAAAATATTCCGGAGGTAAAATAGTCCCCCATTCGGATCTCCGGGCGGGGACTACTCAAGAGGATGTTGTTATCAGGAGAAAGAAAACTGGCATTCTACGGATCAGAGCGTGGAATGTCAGATCACTTAATCGGGCAGGTAGGTTAGAAAATTTAAAAAGGGAAATGGATAGGTTAAAGTTAGATATAGTGGGAATTAGTGAAGTTCGGTGGCAGGAGGAACAAGACTTCTGGTCAGGTGACTACAGGGTTATAAACACAAAATCAAAAAGGGGTAATGCAGGAGTAGGTTTAATAATGAATAGGAAAATAGGAATGCGGGTAAGCTACTACAAACAGCATAGTGAACGCATTATTGTGGCCAAGATAGATATGAAGCCCACACCTACTACAGTAGTACAAGTTTATATGCCAACTAGCACTGCAGATGACGAAGAAATTGAAGAAATGTATGATGAAATAAAAGAAATTATTCAGATTGTGAAGGGAGACGAAAATTTAATAGTCATGGGTGACTGGAATTCGAGTGTAGGAAAAGGGAGAGAAGGAAACATAGTAGGTGAAAACGGATTGGGGGACAGAATTGAAAGAGGAAGCCGCCTGGTCAAATTTTGCACAGAGCACAACATAATCATAACTAACACTTGGTTTAAGAATCATGAAAGAAGGTTGTATACATGGAAGAACCCTGGAGATACTAAAAGGTATCAGATAGATTATATAATGGTAAGACAGAGATTTAGGAACCAGGTTTTAAATTGTAAGACATTTCCAGGGGCAGATGTGGACTCTGACCACAATCTATTGGTTATGACCTGTAGATTAAAACTGAAGAAACTCCAAAAAGGTGGGAATTTAAGGAGATGGGACCTGGATAAACTAAAAGAACCAGAGGTTGTACAGAGATTCAGGGAGAGCATAAGGGAGCAATTGACAGGGATGGGGGAAATAAATACAGTAGAAGAAGAATGGGTAGCTTTGAGGGATGAAGTAGTGAAGGCAGCAGAGGATCAAGTAGGTAAAAAGACGAGGGCTAGTAGAAATCCTTGGGTAACAGAAGAGGTGGGGGTGGTTAGTGTTTAACGTCCCGTCGATAACGAGGTCATTAGAGACGGAGCGCAAGCTTGGGTTAGGGAAGGATTGGGAAGGAAATCGGCCGCGCCCTTTCAAAGGAACCATCCCGGCATTTGCCTGAAACGATTTAGGGAAATCACGGAAAACCTAAATCAGGATGGCCGGAGACGGGATTGAACCGTCGTCCTCCCGAATGCGAGTCCAGTGTGCTAACCACTGCGCCACCTCGCTCGGTAACAGAAGAAATATTGAATTTAATTGATGAAAGGAGAAAATATAAAAATGCAGTAAATGAAGCAGGCAAAAAGGAATACAAACGTCTCAAAAATGAGATCGACAGGAAATGCAAAATGGCTAAGCAGGGATGGCTAGAGGACAAATGTAAGGATGTAGAGGCCTATCTCACTAGGGGTAAGATAGATACTGCCTACAGGAAAATTAAAGAGACCTTTGGAGATAAGAGAACGACTTGTATGAATATCAAGAGCTCAGATGGAAACCCAGTTATAAGCAAAGAAGGGAAAGCAGAAAGGTGGAAGGAGTATATAGAGGGTCTATACAAGGGCGATGTACTTGAGGACAATATTATGGAAATGGAAGAGGATGTAGATGAAGATGAAATGGGAGATATGATACTGCGTGAAGAGTTTGACAGAGCACTGAAAGACCTGAGTCGAAACAAGGTCCCCGGAGTAGACAATATTCCATTGGAACTACTGACGGCCGTGAGAGAGCCAGTCCTGACAAAACTACCATCTGGTGAACAAGATGTATGAAACAGGCGAAATACCCTCAGACTTCAAGAAGAATATAATAATTCCAATCCCAAAGAAAGCAGGTGTTGACAGATGTGAAAATTACCGAACTATCAGTTTAATAAGTCACAGCTGCAAAATACTAACACGAATTCTTTACAGACGAAGGGAAAAACTAGTAGAAGCCAACCTCGGGGAAGATCAGTTTGGATTCCGTAGAAACACTGGAACACGTGAGGCAATACTGACCTTACGACTTATCTTAGAAGAAAGATTAAGGAAAGGCAAACCTACATTTCTAGCATTTGTAGACTTAGAGAAAGCTTTTGACAATGTTGACTGGAATACTCACTTTCAAATTCTAAAGGTGGCAGGGGTAAAATACAGGGAGCGAAAGGCTATTTACAATTTGTACAGAAACCAGATGGCAGTTATAAGAGTCGAGGGACATGAAAGGGAAGCAGTGGTTGGGAAGGGAGTAAGACAGGTTTGTAGCCTCTCCCCGATGTTGTTCAATCTGTATATTGAGCAAGCAGTAAAGGAAACAAAAGAAAAATTCGGAGTAGGTATTAAAATTCATGGAGAAGAAATAAAAACTTTGAGGTTCGCCGATGACATTGTAATTCTGTCAGAGACAGCAAAGGACTTGGAAGAGCAGTTGAATGGAATGGACAGTGTCTTCAAAGGAGGATATAAGATGAACATCAACAAAAGCAAAACAAGGATAATGAAATGTAGTCTAATTAAGTCGGGTGATGCTGAGGGAATTAGATTATGGTCGAAGTAGAGAGGATATAAAATGTAGGCTGGCAATGGCAAGGAAAGCTTTTCTGAAGAAGAGAAATTTGTTAACATCCAGTATTGATTTAAGAGTCAGGAAGTCATTTCTGAAAGTATTCGTATGGAGTGTAGCCATGTATGGAAGTGAAACATGGACGATAAATAGTTTGGACAAGAAGAGAATAGAAGCTTTCGAAATGTGGTGCTACAGAAGAATGCTGAAGATTAGATGGGTAGATCACATAACTAATGAGGAGGTATTGAATAGAATTGGGGAGAAGAGGAGTTTGTGGCACAACTAGACTAGAAGAAGGGATCGGTTGGTAGGACATGTTCTGAGGCATCAAGGGATCACAAATTTAGTATTGGAGGGCAGCGTGGAGGGTAAAAATCGTAGAGGGAGACCAAGAGATGAATACACTAAGCAGATTCAGAAGGATGTAGGTTGCAGTAGGTACTGGGAGATGAAAAAGCTTGCACAGGATAGAGTAGCATGGAGAGCTGCATCAAACCAGTCTCAGGACTGAAGACCACAACAACAATGGAAAATTCTTAGGTCTTGTACAGTTATTGGCAAAGTTTGATCCAATCATGGAAGAGTACGTCAGACTGGCATTGAATGGTGATTTGGCTGACCATTATTGCGGCAAAAATATACAAAATGAATTAATAGAACTCATGGCATCACACGTTATGTCTACAATCGTATCCCGCATAAAGGGTTCAAAGTATTATGCAATCATAGCTGACTGTACTCCAGATATAATCCACAAAGAACAACTTTCGGTAACTTTAAGATGCGCCGACATAACAGAGGATGGCGTAAGTGTAAAAGAACATTACATCTCATTTCTGCAAATAGATGATACAACCGGTGAAGGCCTCACAGAAAGCATTTTAAAAACATTGAGTGATCTTGACCTTAACATTAATGACTGCAGAGGACAGGGCTACGATAACGGCGCGAACATGAAGGGGAAAAATAAAGGTGTCCAGAACAGAATTAAGAAGTTAAATCCACTAGCTTTTTTTGTGCCATGTGGATGCCATAGTTATAATTTGGTATTGTGTGATGCGGCAAAATCATCAGTAAACTCCATGACACTGTTCGGAATGTTACAAAAAATGTTTTATCTATTTGCTGGATCGGTAAATAGATGGAAAATTTTGACCGACCATTTGAAGATATACACCCTGAAAAATGTAAGTGACACACGCTGGGAAGCTCGAATTGATAGCGTCAAAGCAGTTCGTTATCAATTATGCGAAATGCATGACGCTTTGGTTTCCTTGGCCGATGCTACTGAACAAAGCGATGCTGCGGTGTCACACGAAGCGACAACACTAGGAGGACAATTAAAAGACTTTAGCTTCATTGTTTCTCTCGTGACATGGTATGATGTTCTGTTTCAAATTAACGTTGTGAGTAAAGCAAGTCAGTCACCCACAATCAACTTTGTCGAGTTTATGGGAATCCTTGACAAATGTTGCTCTTATTTGGAAACATATAGACAAACAGGTTTCGAACAAGCTATTGTAACAGCAACTGAACTGGCTTCGGATCTTGATACGCAGCCATTATTTAAACCACAAATGCGATTAAGACGTATTAAACGCAGGCCGGGTGAAGAGGCTGTTGATGTCAAATAACTGACCCAAAAAAGAAGTTTAAAGTAGAGTTTTTCAATGCACTGTTGGACACCGTGCACATATCCATGAAAGAAAGATTGAACAGATGCAAGAATTTTCTGCGACGTGGAGTTTCTTGTTTGACATTAAAAAAAATCAAAATAAAGAAGAACTAATACAATGCTGTTCTAAATTACAAGAAAAGTTAACTGTCAACATGAAGTCAGATATTGATGGAAATTTGCTGTGCGGCTAAATTTTAGGCCTGCAACACTATCTCGAAGACAGCCAGGCAACACCTATTGAAGCCTTAAACTTCATAAAAAAGCATAATCTTCAAGAGTTATATCCCAAAATCTGGATAACGTTACGTATTTTGCTAACAATACCAGTGACTGTCGCAAGCGGCGAACACAGTTTTTCCAAACTGAAGTTGATAAAAACGTACTTGCGGTCTACAATGTCTCAAACAAGACTAACCAGTTTGGCCTCACTGTCCACTGAAAATGAAGTTGCAGAAAACCTGGACTTTGCTAATCTGATCAGAGACTTTGCCGACAGAAAAGCGAGAAAAGTAAAATTTTAGTCGTTTATAATTGTTTTTCATTAGGCGTAATATGTTTTGTGTTCAGATGACTGACAGAAAATATAGGTTTATGGCTTACAGTTATATTAAATTCAATAAAAATATGGTACCCAATTCAAAATTAGTGTTTTTTCGTTATACATATTACCTCCTATGTATAAAAATTAATTGTTGTGTGTTAGTCTCACCAAAACAAAGAAATGGCTTGACCAATTTGAATAATTTTTGTTTTGTTTTGTTCGCTTTAGTACAAGGGTGCTTCAGAAAAGAAAAGAAATATTTGGGATATACGAGCCTGTTTCAACCACATTTTACGCATCTTTTCTTTGTTTGGAACACGCAAAAACAATTTTCTGGAGTTGTTGTAGATGTACAGTGCAGTACTACGCAATATTTTTAGACAATTTCCCAAAACGTGAATGCCCAAACAATATATCACTGCTATACTGACTGTTACGGCAGCGACAGCAGCATGCTGGACTGACGTCACAGGCTACACAAGACTCACATGGAGCGTCTTAGCGAGCTTTCAGATTATTTGGATTTCATTTCCATTTAAAAAAATAAAATACTCAAATTTACGATGGAAAAAACCATGTTATGATCATAAGATGACGCCCTAAAACCACTTAAGACGATTTCTAGAAAACAGTCAAATACCGTGTTGCGAAGCACTGCCAGGTTCGCTATTTACACAATAAAGGGCGCCAACTGGACGACTCGCCCGGGGCACCTGGATGGCTAAGGCCGGCCCTGACTGTATTACATCATGTTTGGAATTAAAACTTTAGTTTCAAATACATTGCTTGTCTCTGCGAAAAAGGTTAATAAAAGCCAAATTTCTTCAGCAAACACACAAAAATAACTTCATTGTTCTGCAAGGCGATTAATGCTTGACTGTCAGAAAGGTGGAAATAAAATAAAATCTGAAACCAATAATGTATTTTAGCCTTCCGTAATTATGTGAATGTATTTTAATTCACCTGATACCTCCCGGCCACAGATATGCGTTTTGTTTTATTTGCGAGAGAGTAACGGAAGGGGAAACAGCAAAATCACTAAACGTAAACACGGGTCACGTGGAGACTACCCACCATAACTCGGGCTGCTCTGTCCATCAGCCACGGGATCTACGATATTTGCGAACCGGGTCAATACTAAAAAAAAAAAAAAAAAAAAAAAAAAAAAAAAAAAAAAAAAAAAAAAAAAAAAAAAAAAAGAGTTTTCAAAAATATGTGCATCTTGTAGGGCACATCATTCTGAAAAGTTTGAAACATAAAACATATGTGTTCGAGAAAATACATGTTATTTGGTCTTAAGTGTGCCAAAGTGCAGTGCCATGCCTCTTTATACAGCATTCTTCTATCGCACGTCACCGTATTTCGCTCTGTGTAATTGAAACGTGTATATTTTGTAAGCGATGCCCTCACACTATATTCAGGACAGTGGAAATTGAAATGTCCTGTGGTGCCTCTCCTGCTCCCAGTTGGCCGTTTTGACAGCCTGCCCCTCTTTTTTATTTTTTATTTTTTAACTCGCCATTAATTATTTGTAATCGGGAGAACAAGAACTCTTCGAAAAATTTGCACTCATTATTGTCTATTAGCTAATAACTTGCTGTTATGTGTGACAAAAATTAAATATAGGATGCATAAAACCAATATAGACAAGAGACAAGCAAGAAAGTACACATTTCTTCAGTCTTTACCTCCTAGCATTTTTTTTCTCTCTAATCTTGCTACAGCTTTACATGGCGTACTTTTCTTTCTGCGCAAGAATATATCACCTCACCAAAGTTCGTCAAACGTTTTGCTACATGATAAATTGAAGAATCTATCACCTCACCAAAGTTCGTCAAACGTTTTGCTACATGATAAATTGAAATTTCGTTATCTAATACTGAAAACGCTGTTAATACAAATAACACCCACGAATGGTGTGGTTTCTCGATCTGATTACATCTATTCTGTCACTATGCTAGATAAAACAAAATAGGCCTTTCTAATATTGCAGCAGTTTTGTAACACACACCAAATAAGCGAGACTGTTTTGGCACAAATGGTCATTTTTATAACACGACAGAATATAATTCACGAAGTACCGATATCAAATGCCTATTAGGCCTACTACAAACAACAAGTTTTATGTTAGGAAATAGTTTCACATTTCATTCATACGCACCAGTTTCTCAAGCATGAGATCGAAAAGTAGTATTACGAAATTTTTATATAAATTTGGAATCTTCTTATTCTTCCATAATTTGTGTGATGTCCCCGTTTCTTCTGCTTCCTCGTTCTAATAATCTTGTCATCACCAATTCTGTAGCTATTCCTGCCATTGTCAAAATTTGTTCGCCGGTTAACTTCAGTAACCCGGCCAGAATCACCAGTTTAGTTACCCCGCGATTATTCTGCAGTCAGTAGTTGTTACATATTCGTACAAAACTTTTTCTGCGTTACCTCCAAAATAGAACTTAAGCGGCTGCTAGCCGGGGACTGTACAACTGTTCCTTACTAGTGTAGCGATCTGGCCAAAAATTTTCTGTCAAAATTTCATTTTCATGGATACAACAACAAGATAATACGTAATCTTCCTCATTTGTTATTCCTGTAGCCGTTTATTTCCATTCTGGTAGACTGAATCTATGGATTTCGCTAGTAATTATAACAACGCTGATCATTCGGAAACCCAATCATCCACATAATACGACAGCGATTGCCATTCATCCGTTCGGCATTACTCCGCTCATCTGGTATAGCCTCATCCCCTTTTGTCTGCAGAAAGTTTATTTCTAGATGTGACGGGGATTCCCCTGGCAGAGACATCACGTACACTATGCACGCATTCAAAAATCAACTTATGATTCATTCAGTGAACTTAAAACGTGTTCAAACATGTTCAAAAACCAACAGGGATGCGTTTCAAAATCATATAAATCAATGTGCGCTGGATGCTAGGCGCTTTGTGAAACAAGGTTTTTTCCCCCTCGAGAATATGAATTTGGTGCCCCCTTTTCCCGGTAGCATCCAGCTGCTTGCTGCGACTGCTTGCACAGCCAACAGCCACATTCCTGTAGCCAGAAGGGGGAGAATCTACTACTCAAACGCAACTCAACAGCGTATGCGCATGAGCCCGCTCGTAACTGCTAACACGAATCAAATGTAAACAGTAGTGACTTCACACTCATCGGAGAGAATTTGTTGTTATGGAGTATTGCATAGTCTTCCTAAAGCCTTTGACACATTTGCTGTTGGCAGACACTTGCATGAGGACTATGTGTCGTTGTTGTATATGGCGCATTTCCTTTACAATTTAAGTTATTTTCCTTTTTTTCTCGTTTATGTTTTATTGTTGAAGTATTACTCTGCAGTAGCGGGATACAGTAATATCCTTTGTTAGAGTAATGGTTCTTACCTGTCAAAATTACAAAAATTTAACTGTAAACACTAAAACAATGAAAAATTCCTGGAATTCTAAAAAATTCCCGGTTTTTTCCCGGATGAAAAAATTCCAGGGTTTTTCCCGGATCTCCCGGGTCGTATACACCCTGTTCTGTTCTCTCTCTCTCTCTCTCTCTCTCTCTCTCTCTCTCTCTCTCTCTCTCTCTCTCTCTCTCTGTGTGTGTGTGTGTGTGTGTGTGTGTGTGTGTGTGTGTGTGTGCGCCCCATTTCATTCTGGCATGTGGTGTGCGCATATTGACAACTCAACACTTCTTCTTTTTGGTGAGCGGTCTCTTTTAAGCTAATCATATTGCTCTCTCAGACAGGACAACACCTTTACATTTAGGCATTTTATATCACAAGCTTAGTTGATTGCCACATAGCGCTACGGACACCGTAGTGGTGAAAGGGCGGCATGCATTGCAGGAGCAAGTAAAGCAGTTCAGTTAAGCGGTTATTTTGATAACAGATGACCTACTGTTATAGCACCCAGTACATTTCCATAGATGGTGAGCATTTATTGGAGACAAACGTGTTGTCCGGAATGCCCCAGGAAAGCATAAGTGCTTGCTCTCTACACCCATAAACTATCTGACGGACAGAGGAAGCAGCTGTCTGTGACTGTTTGCTGATGACTCTGTAGCGTACAGCAAAGTGTCATCTTTGAGTGACTGTAGAAAAAGATCACAGAATTTATATTTGGTGTCACAGATGACAGCTTTTTGTAAATGCAGGAAAATGTAAGTTAATGAAAAAAAGGGTAGGAAAAACAATCCTGTAGTGTCTGAACACGATGTTAGTTATCTCCTGCTTGACTTGGTCAGGTCTGCTGAATTCTAAGCATAAATGATGTAAAGCAACATGAAATGAGATGAGCACATAAAGCCGATTGTAGGGAAGGGGAATGGTAAACTTATATTCACTGGTAGAATTCGCAGAAAATTTTTTAAAACTTTATTTGAAATGCACCAATTTTCATATATTACGAACCATAAACTTATGTAAAAATACTGAAAATATTCTCATAGTGATAGTTTGTTCTGAAAATCATAGCATGATCATGCTACTCAAAATACAAACATGTATAAAATCCAATTGTCACTTCCTGCATTTGTTTGGACACCTTATATATGTTAGATGAAAAATTCACAGCTACAAATAATGTGGAAATTGCCTTCAACTAATGAACTGCAGGAAAATATATAGTATGTGCCTCAGAGTTGCACGGCTATGTCTTCTCATTAAAGTTTGAAATAATCTGTTGCACTCTGGCGATCACAATATGGCACAAAACTGCTGCCAAATAGAAGCTGGGAACTCACACAATCATTGCAGTCTGGAGGGACACAGAAAAGTGATGCAGTTGAGCCAAGTTAAATTTAAATCTAAACCCACATGAGCGTGCAGGCTAGGGTGAAAAGGGATGTACGAGACCACACACATGACATTAATGTGACTTATTCTTGAGTATTGCTTCAATGTTTGGGATCCCTACCATGTTAGATTGGAGGAGGACACTGCAGCAATTCAGAGATGTGCTGGTAGATTTGTTACCAGTCGATTCTATCTAGATGCATATTTAGGAAATGCCCCATAAACTAAAGTAGGGATCTCTGGAAGGAAGGAGATGTTATTTTCATGAAACACTACTGAGAAAGTTTAGAGAACAGACAATTGTGAAAAACTGCAGAACAAGCCCACTGCCACGAATGTGCATCTCACATAATGACCGCACAGATAAGAGAAATAAAGGCTTGTATGGAATCGTATAAACTGCCATTTTTCCCTTGCTCCATTTGCGAGTGAAACAGGAAAATGGATGTACTGTGGTACATGGTACCCTCAGCCATGAACTGTATGATGGCTTGCAGAGCATGTATGTAGAACAAGAAGTTGACTGTATCATTTCAAAACCAATTCTTTATGACCTATGGACACATCAACAAAATTATCCTTCAGAAGTAATGGAGAAGATTAAGGGCTAAATCTGTATTAGCTGCTATTGACAAACAAAGCACAGACTCTACCCATGTCAGTATAGTGAGTAATAGACTAGGTGACTCACAAAAGATGTAAGACCCACCCCATTTCATGAATGGTTCAAGACATCGAAACAAGGTTTTTGACAAATGATAGAATGCAGAGAGACACAAAATGTTGCTGCAACAGAAACATTCTTAACTCTTGAGTTTACTGAATATTGAAGCCAATATGGTTAATGGAACACTTTACTTTTTTAATGGCATTCAAAAGCTCTAGAAAATACAAGTACAGTGATTTAACAATTGTTAATGTTGATGTTGAAACTTTTCTCATAAATATCCATGGAAAGTGCTGAAACTGAATGACAAGGCAATCTGAAACAGCTCTTACAGTATAAACAATGCCATGTGGGGTACACACATTTGAAATAGTTTCTGCAAATGCTTTCTGATTTGCATGTAGTTGCATTTACAAAAATTGTACATGAGCTTGTATTTGTGTCACATAAAATAGGGTCAAGAGAAAATAAATTTTATCCAAATAGCATAGCAGTATCTTCTTGTTACACGTAATAACAAAAGCCTGGCACAAGAGCCCCTTTGGTGATGTTTACAGCACAACAGATCTGATACTTCTGTGAAAAAATTCAATGTCAGCACAGTATAACAAGTGTTATATCACTGTAGTCATCTTTTCAAGAGCTTGTTTCAGTATCTCGATGCACACATAAAATAAAATGTGTGTTACATGTTAGGTTTGACTCTGTATACATCAATACTACAGAACTTCTGTTACACTACATCACTATGGTGAGAAATTTCAGAATTTACAGAAGAGACAGAAGGAGATTCCGTATCATCACAGCTATTCTCAAAACCTCTAACAGACATTTTCAGATGTTTAAACTAGGGAAATTAGGTAGTAATTTGTGTTAATGAAATATGCCTGAACACCCTTCATTATGCTAACGATTTACAGTTTGCCATTAGTTCAAGTTAACTCCAATAACAAACAAAAAAACTAATAGAAAATTTTGAAAATAGTGCTGGACACATATTTTGCTAACACAAAAATGTATAATTAACGTATCAAATAGAAAGTAGTACAAATTAACAATGAAGTCATACAACCAGTTTATGATATTTCGTATTTATAGCAGTTTAAGACAATGACCACATGGACATGAAAGGAAATAAACAAAGCAGTAGAACTTTCCTGCAGTGCTTTTTTTGACCTAAGCAGAACTTTTTACAGCATGGTTACAATTTATGTGAAACAATTCACAGCCAGTGTGTGCTATCTGTATCACTCTATTACAGTGAGACAAGGGCTTTTAATGCAAGAACCATTCAAAAATGGAGAGTTGCTCAGAGTGCATGAGGAATTTTTGAGTAGGGCTTCATCCATCAGTAAATTTTGAGTAGATGATGATGATGATGATGATGATGATGATGGCTCTGAGCACTATGGGACAACTTCTGAGGTCATCTGTCCCCCTAGAACTTAGAACTACTTAAACCTAACTAACCTAAGGACATCACACACATCCATGCCTGAGGCAGGATTCGAACCAGGTTTTTGGGAGATTTCAAGAGGTAAGGAAAGAGCAAGAAGGTGACCAACTGGAGGATGGAATAATGATATTAGAAAACACACAAGAGAAACATGCAGATACTTTTAATTCAAAACTGAAATACATGAGGAATTCTAGAGTAGGGCTTTATCCACCAGTGAATGTTGAGTTGTTGTTGATGACGATGACGATTTTGACGGCAGCGACAATGATGCATGATACCCCTTAATACCATAGAGTTTTCGAAGATAAAAACCACCCCCCCCCCCCACACACACACACACACACACACACACACACACACACACACACACACACACACACACAGAGTAGGTGCTGCTTACGTTGGAAAGCAAACGGCATTTTTTCACAGTCCATGTAACAAGATTTATGATGTGTTCAATTAAATTTTTAATCCATTAACTCCAAACATGGAACATGGTTTGCCGTTCACTTCGTTATGTTCATGTCCTAATTCCTAACAAATTTTTAATTTAATGGGAATGTACATTGTATTTTGGGAATATACTTTTTTTCTGCCAATACTATTGAATAAAATTTCAACTAAATTTATATGACTGTGATAGCAACACCATTTTGTCATTATACGTATATTCTACTTTTATTTGTAATGTGTTATGAGACTATAAATTTTAGCTCAATTCAGCCCCCCCCTTTCCCATTGTCCATTGCAAAATATGCTAATGCCTTGATTTTTATTCTAGTCTTATGGAATGAATATTTTATATGCCACTGAAATTCACTTCACGATGGGGTTTATGCCTTGGTGCAACTAGTGTTATTTTATTGGTAGGCTTTGAGAAGCTGAGCTAATTAACCTATGGGCAATATAAAGATAAGACACTTAGATGAAATCCAAATATTTAGAGATACATGTTTGAATTTGAATGATAATATTCATTTTTGCCAATGGCCTCACTGCACTGGGATCACTGGCTCCCATCAGATCAACAAAGTTAACCGCTGCTGGGCTTGGCTAGCACTTGGATGGGTCACTCCTCATGTCTGGCAAGTGTTGATGGCAAGCAGGGTGTGCCCTTGTGAGGCCAATTGAGGAGCTACTTGATTTAGAAGTAGCAGCACTGGTCAGGAAAACTGATAATGGCCAGGAGAGCAGTGTGCTGACCACATGCCCCTCTGTATCTGCATCCAGTGACACCTAAGGGCTGAGGATGACATGGCGCCGATCGGTACCATTGGGCATTTGAGGTCTGTTTGGACGGTGTTTTTTTTTTTTTTTTTTTTTCCGTAAGACTTATTACTATGCTTGTATTGCACATTTATGGTAATTTATATTACTGCCACTAAACTCTATATCTGGGAGTTAAGACCAATTTTCTTGGATTACATCACATCTGGCTTGTCCTACATAGGTCTAGAAGTTGAACATACGAGGGCAGTTCAATAAGTAATGCAACACATTTTTTTTCTCGGCCAATTTTGGTTGAAAAAACCGGAAATTTCTTGTGGAATATTTTCAAACATTCCCGCTTCGTCTCGTATAGTTTCATTGACTTCTGACAGGTGGTAGCGCTGTATGGAGCTGTTAAAATGGCGTCTGTAACGGATGTGCGTTGCAAACAATGGGCAGCGATCGAGTTTCTTTTGGCGGAAAACCAGGGCATCTCAGATATTCATAGGCGCTTGCAGAATGTCTACGGTGATCTGGCAGTGGACAAAAGCACGGTGAGTCGTTGGGCAAAGCGTGTGTCATCATCGCCGCGAGGTCAAGCAAGACTGTCTGATCTCCTGCGTGCGGGCCGGCCGTGCACAGCTGTGACTCCTGCAATGGCGGAGCGTGCGAACACACTCGTTCGAGATGATCGACGGATCACCATCAAACAACTCAGTGCTCAACTTGACATCTCTGTTGGTAGTGCTGTCATAATTGTTCACCAGTTGGGATATTCAAAGGTTTGTTCCCGCTGGGTCCCTCGTTGTCTAACCGAACACCATAAAGAGCAAAGGAGAACCATCTGTGCGGAATTGCTTGCTCGTCATGTGGCTGAGGGTGACAATTTCTTGTCAAAGATTGTTACAGGCGATGAAACATGGGTTCATCACTTCGAACCTGAAACAAAACGGCAATCAATGGAGTGGCGCCACACCCACTCCCCTACCAAGAAAAAGTTTAAAGCCATACCCTCAGCCGGTAAAGTCATGGTTACAGTCTTCTGGGACGCTGAAGGGGTTATTCTGTTCGATGTCCTTCCCCATGGTCAAACGATCAACTCTGAAGTGTATTGTGCTACTCTTCAGAAATTGAAGAAACGACCTCAGCGTGTTCGTAGGCACAAAAATCTGAACGAACTTCTCCTTCTTCATGACAACGCAAGACCTCACACAAGTCTTCGCAACCGAGAGGAGCTCACAAAACTTCAGTGGACTGTTCTTCCTCATGCACCCTACAGCCCCGATCTCGCACCGTCGGATTTCCATATGTTTGGCCCAATGAAGGACGCAATCCGTGGGGGGCACTACGCGGATGATGAAGAAGTTATTGATGCAGTACGACCAGTGGAATGGTACCGTGCAGGCATACAGGCCCTCATTTCAAGGTGGCGTAAGGCCGTAGCATTGAATGGAGATTACGTTGAAAAATAGTGTTGTGTAGCTAAAAGATTGGGGAATAACCTGGTGTATTTCAATGCTGAATAAAACAACCCCTGTTTCAGAAAAAAAATGTGTTGCATTACTTATTGAACTGCCCTCGTAGTATTTATTCTATTTCACATATTCTGTCACTTCCCTCAACTGCTCCCCATAAACTGCTAGGTCATTCCACGTTTCAGTATACCAAATTTTGATAGCATTTAGAAATTCTAATGTAATTGCTATCCTGCTTGATGTATTTCCTTTATGTTGTTTTCAATGTTATTAATGTCTTGGGAGTGAAATTACGTGCATTTCTCAGAGGAAATTAACATCCATCACTACATATTTATGGGGCGATGTTAGTTTAGTCCCCATTAAATCTACATCTACATACATACCTACATACATACATACAAACATACATACATACTCCGTAAGCCACCGTATGGTGCATGGACTTGGTTCAATGTCTCCCTTTAATCCACCTTCCTGGTGGGGAATCTCACACATTCAAGTAGTATTCAAGAATGGATAACACTTGTGTTCTACACATGGTCTCTATGATAGATGAGATACATTTTGCTAGATTTCTGGCAATAAACAAAAGTCAGCCATCCCTCAACCATTCGCCTTCCCTGCAACAAACCTTATGTATCCATACAATTTTTGCATAGCTTTGCAACATTATGCCTAGATATTTAATCGACATGACTGTGTCAAGCAGCACACCACTAACCCGAATATTACAGGATTGTTAGTCCTACCCATCTGCATCAACTTATAATTCTTCTACATATCGAGGAAGCTGCTATTCATCACACCAAATACTACTGATAGATTTGTTTGTTGGACCTAAAATCCCTTGTAGGTCTTTTTTTATGTTCTACACAGTTAAGCCTTCTATGAACTTCACTGTCATCAGTTTAGAGAACACAGTTCCTAGAAATCAGTCGCAGTTTAAGTAGGACTTGAGATTTGTTTTTTAACTTCACTGACAAAGGTACTTTATCAAAATGTGGAAAGGAAAATTTAAAGTGCATTATGAAAGGATCAGTGTGATTTTCGGAGAAGCGGGGGCATGTGAGAACTAAACTTAGTGCAGCACTCAATAATACAGCAGATTTAAGAAAAAGCAAGGAAAAACACTGCATTCGTCAATTTGGAGAAAGCTTTTGATAATGTGGAAGGTAGATGTAGCTGTAGATGTTGAACTGGAATAACCTTTTTCCATTCTTTGGTGGTGTGGTATAAACTACACACATGGTTGCTAATTGTAGCCACTGATATTTAATTTGCTTATAGAAGAGGCAGCAAGAACCGTAAGACTGTTTCAATGTGGCAGTTTGTTACAGCCAAAAAATCAACACAATATAGTTCATTGATGATACAGCAGTGCTTGCCAAAAGTGGGTAGGAACTGAGTCAAATGCTCAATGAAATGGAACTTGAGATAGCTGGTACCTACAAAATGCACATGAAGAAAAAGAAAACTTAAGTAATGGTGGATGAAGCAGATGGCTATGCTGGATGGCTAAATGTTAAACTAGGACAAGAGACTTGAAGATATGACAAATTTTGACAACTCTTAAGCAGATTAGATAAACAATGAAGATGCAATAAAGACATAAAGGGAAAAGCTATACAAGGCAAAAAGAATTTCTACAAAAAGGAACAGTCTGATCATATGCTTCTCTGCGGACTTTAAGAAGGCATATGATTCGGTCAATTGCCAATCCCTTTTTATCATCTTTGAAGAAAAGGAACCTACCCCAAAAACTCTAATTTCCATCAGACAAACACTCCATAATTCAACCTCCAAAGTAAAATTTGTGGGTGACTTATTAGAATCATTTCCAATCAAAACGGTGTACGGCAGGAATACAATCTTTCATCTATCCTCTTTAATCTGGTTTCGGACAAAATAATACAAGAGTAAGGAAAAAATTAATTAAAAACCAAAACAATTGACAAACCACACTACTTTGAATACCTAAAATTATAACCAAATGTCTTGGTGAGCTATCACAGCCGAGTCACTGAATAAATGTGAACTCTCAAGGAAGGGGTAGAAAGAATTTTTCTCTAAATATCCTTCCAAAAACTAAGTACATCTGTTCAAAACATCTTACATAAAAACTGACCACAAAGTATGGAATCAAGTGAGTCCCATGCATCAAGTATTTACGCAAAACCCTTGAACCTACAGAAGGAGAGAAAACTGCACAGGAAACTTGGAAGCAAAACCTTACAAGAGATAATGGTAAAAATCTACATTCAAAGTAAACAATTTATTTCCATACACATGAAAAACAGACACTCCAACATCGTTATCTAGCCTGAAACTTTTAAGCTAGCAGAATGCTTACGCTCCACAGAAAAGGTGATCTGGAGGATACCCTGAAAGTAGAATGCAAAAGTCTAGGAGAGATACTCAGCACCAAAAGAACAGAAAATGGATACAGACTACAATCCTGAAAACACCCCAAAAAACAGTTTCATCTCACAGCATACATCAGAAAAAGAAGACTGAAATGTTATAGGCATAGCCACAGGCTCCCAACAACAATATTTACTCACAAAATTGAGACAATAACTTGAAACCATACGCTCGAACCAGCAGGACAAAAAATTGGCAGATTGGAAGTACTGCCAGCGAATGAGGTCACCACCCCAGCAGGGACAAAGTAGGACAAGAAGCGATAGAGCAATTAGATGAAAAGAAGCAGAAATTACAAGCATTGGCCAAACGACTTAGAAGATACAAAAAAAGTGAAAATAGAAGGAAACAAAACCAAACATTCAACACAAACCAAAAGAAATTTTACCAGGCAATAGATAACACACACATTAAAATAGACAATCCACCAAACATAACAGACATGGAACACTTCTGGAGCAGCATATGGTCAAACCCAGTACAACATAACAGGCATGCACGGTGGATACAAGCAGAAACAGACACATACAAGATGATACCACAAATGCCTCAAGTGATAATTTTGCAACATGAAGTCACCTGAGCAATTAATTCTACACACAATTGGAACCCCTGGAAAAGATAAAATAGTAAATTTCTGGCTAAAGAAGTTCACCTCAACACATTCACATCTAACTAAATTATTTAACAATTACATTGCAGACCCATACACATTCCCTGATACACTTACACATGGAATAACTTATCTGAAACCTAAAGATCAAGCAGACACAGCAAACCCAGCTAAATATCACCCCATAACATGCCTACCAACAATATACAAAATATTAACTACAGTCATTACACAGAAATTAATGACACACACAACACAGAACAAAATTATAAATGATGAACAAACAGGCTGTTGCAAAGGAGCACGAGGATGTAAAGAGGAACTGATAATAGATGCAGAGGTGACATATCAAGCTAAAACTAAACAAAGGTCACTACACTATGCATACATTCATTACCAAAAAGCTTTTGGTTGTGTACCCCACTCATGGTTACTACAAATATTGGAAATATACAAAGTAGATCCTAAAATGATACAGTTCCTGAACATAGTAATGAAAAATTGGAAAACCACACTTAATATCCAAACAAATTCAAATAATATCACATCACAGCCAATACAGATCAAGCGTGGAATATACCAAGGAGACTCATTAAGTCCTTTCTGGTTCTGCCTTGCTCTGAACCCACTATCCAACATGCTAAATAATACAAATTATGGATAAAATATTACTGGAACATACCCACACAAAATCACACATTTGCTATACATAGATGACCTAAAACTACTGGCAGCAACAAATCAACAACTCAACCAATTACTAAAGATAACAGAAGTATTCAGCAATGATATAAATATGGCTTTTGTAACAGACAAATGTAAGAAAAATAGCATAGTCAGGGGAAAACACACTAAACAAGAAGATTACATATTGGATAACCACAGCGACTGCATAGAAGTGATGGAAAAAACAGATGCCTATAAATATCTAGGATACAGACAAAAAATAGAAATAGATAATACAAATATTAAAGAAGAACCAAAAGAAAAATATAGACAAAGACTAACAAAAATACTGAAAACAGAATTGACAGCAAGAAACAAGACAAAAGCTATAAATACTTATGCTATACCAATATTGACCTACTCATTTGGAGTAATGAAATGGAGTAACACAGACCTAGAAGCACTCAATACACTTACATGATCACAATACCACAAATATGGAATACATCACATACATTCAGCAACAGAAAGATTCACATTAAGCAGAAAGGAAGGAGGAAGGGGATTTATCGATATAAAAAAACCTACATTATGGACAGGTAGACAATTTAAGAAAATTCTTTCTAGAACGCGCAGAAACTAGCAAAATACACAAAGCAATCACTCATATAAATACATTGGCTACACCACTGCAATTTCATAACCACTTCTACAACCCTTTAGATCACATAACATCAACAGATACAAAGAAAGTAAATTGGAAAAAGAAAACACTACATGGCAAGCACCCGTATCAGCTAACACAGCCACACATCGATCAAGACGCATCCAACACATGGCTAACAAAAGGCAATATATACAGTGAGACAGAAGGATTCATGATTGCAATACAGGATCAAACAATAAACACCAGATATTACAGCAAGCATATTATTAAAGATTCCAATACCACAACAGATAAATGCAGACTTTGCAAACAACAAATAGAAACAGTAGATCACATCACAAGCGGATGTACAATTTGAGCAAATACAGAATACCCCAGAAGACATGACAATGTAGCAAAAGTAATACATCAACAGCTTGCCTTACAACATAAAATAATAAAACAACACGTTCCCACATACAAGTATGCACCACAAAATGTACTGGAGAATGATGAATACAAATTATACTGGAACAGAACCATTATAACAGATAAAACAACACCACATAACAAACCTGACATCATACTCACCAATAAAAAGAAGAAATTAACACAATACCCAATACAACAAATATACAGAAGAAAACAGGAGAAAAAATTGTAAAATACATCCAACTGGCTGAGGAAGTCAAGGACATGTGGCATCAGGATAAAGTTGACATTATACTATTAACTACAGGAGCCATACCACACAATATCCACCAGTACATCAACGCAATACAGCTACAACCAAACGTATATATACAACTACAGAAATCTGTAATTATTGATACAGATTCAATTACCCGAAAGTTCCTAAATGCAATGTAACATATACCATACAGTTAAAAGGAAGTCACGCTTGATTAAGGTCTGCGTCACTTTCCATTTTTAACCAGACATAACGTCTGAGAAAGGAAATAAATAATAATAATAATAATAATAATAATAATAATAATAATAATAATAATAATACATATGAGACTAGAAAAAGTTCAAGAAAAGTTATGTTTGGAGCACAGTTCTGTATTATTGTGATGCAAGGCATAGTCAATGGGAAGGTGGGGGAAGGAGGGGGGGATTTAATTATAGAAGCCTTTGAAATTCAGTGTTAAAGGAGACTGCTGAAGATCAGAGGGATTAAATGAGTAAGGAATAAAGATGTAATGCAATGAGTCAATGAGAAACAAAGTCTAATAAAGAACATAATAAAATGAACTTATAGAACACCTAGATGCATATGACACGAGTTGTTGCTGCAATGCTGTGGAATGGCACAGTTACGCTGAAATGAAGAGGATAGCTGGAGTGCAACAGAGATGGAGAGCTGCATTAAACTAGACTCACGATAGATGGCAATAGAAGATTAGTTTCCAAGAATCTGGTTTATGCCGCTTTTCTTAAATGTTGCACCCTTTAATGATTTTATCAAGTCCTTCAGTGCATCCACTACTTACATTAAATTATTCAAGAGTTTCTGACTGTCTCATATATTCAAGCCTTATAGTAAACAGTTGACCATTGTGAATGTAACGGCCAGTGGAGGACAAAAGTTAATTTAAAAACCTATTGTGTAATGTTATAAAGTCACATGAAACAATATTCCTGAAGCCCAAGTACATTTAGATATCCACAAATGTACCGTGAACCTAGAGAAGAGACAAGAACAGTACAATATGTGTAGCCAGTGTTGTAATAGGTTATAAATTAGATGCATAATTAATAGATAATAGTTTTTAATTATTTAACTCTGAACATGGTTGCAATACATTTCATGTGACAACACATGCTTGTTTTAAGGTTGCTGAATAAGAGCTCTAGCTGTGTATCAGCAATTTGAAAATTTGTGGTAAATTCCTATGGGACCAAACTGCTAATGTCATTGGTCCCTTGACTTACACACTACTTATTCTAACTTAAACTAACTTATGCTAACGACACCACACACACCCATGCCCGAGGGAGGACTCGAACCCCTGACGGGGGTAGCCGCACGAGCCATGGCAAGGCGTCTTAGACCACATGGCTGTGGCTGTGTATCAGCTGTCTTGACAGCATCAGACCATGTTAGATGCAGAAAATCAAAAGGAAGAAAGGAAAATTAACATTTACTATTTTATTGATGATGAGATCATCAGAAACAGAGCTCAAGTTCGGATTTGGAAAAGAAATCAACTATGATCTTTTCAGAGGAACCAACTGTGTCATCTCACAAGCAATTTGGGGAAACCATGGAAGTCATAAATTTGACTGGCTGAACAGGTATTTTAAATGCACCTCCCGAATGTGAGAACTGTGTGTTAACCACTGCGACACTTCACTAGAGGGTAGTCAGTCACAATGCTTAAAAGCTAACACAAAGGACAGTTTGAAACTGCAATTCTTGTTTAGTTTACTCACTTCTGAGAGCAGGTATCCTCCTACCCACACTTCCCTCATAGGCAGATGACCACAGTTTCTAACTCCATGAAGGAAGAAAGGCAGGAAGGAAGGAAAATTAGGGTTTAACACCCCCATCAATGATAAAATCATTAGAGACTGTGCATAAGTTCAGAAGGGGGAAGGAAATTGAGTGCAACCTTGCAAAGGCAATACTGAGAATCTAAATCTGGGTGGGGGTTTGAAGCACCATCATCCTAAATAAGAATCCAAACAGCAATAAATGGTAAAATGCATAAGGATACCCCAACAGATTAATAAGAACTATACTGGTTGAACTCACCACTTTCTGAGCTTTTCAAGTTGTTGTCCTTCTCAGTTAACTCCATTTTCATGCTTTCTATTTTTTCTCTCAGTTCCTTAACAGTTGCAGTCAGAGATTTATTCTCTTTCACAATATCTTCCTTCTCTTTTTGATAATCTGACAAAAGTTTCTTCATATCTTCCAAGGCCTTCTCCTGACTGCTCATTAGCTCTGCAGCTTTCTCACACTGCAAAACAAAGGATCTCATCAAACTAACACAAACATTGACATCTTTTCATTTGTAGTGGAAATTGTGATAACTTATGTTTGGGTGCCACTGAAATATTAAGTTAAAATTTCCTTCTTAAAATGGAAAGCAGAAAATTCATACTTGGTTATACAAATGGAGATCACTTGCAGCCACAGAATTCTAACATTTATTGCACCATATGTACAAACTGAAATACATAATGAACAAACCCAGCTAAAAATTTATAATCAAATAGTCATGTCAGATTGTTTACTACCAAAATTTGACTCTACTGGAAAGTCAGAGTGGTGAGTAGTGGTGGTGGTGGTGGTGGTGGTGGTGGTGGTTGTAAGCTACAGTGTCCAGTGGAAACATCGCCGACAGTAAAGAAGGACTTTATTTGACTCCAATACATGATGTGTCACAAGTCAGCAAGAAAGCACACCGCCTCCTCTGCCATCTCTGGTCAACGCTGGCTTATGAGTGGTGGCTTTTGCTTGGATGTTGCGCAGACACCCCATGATGCAGAAAGCAGGCCCATGGTAGGTCAGTAGCCTCTGGAGACCACAACTGTTGTCAGTAGCGTGCTACTCCTCTCGGCGGCATGGTGTCCAGACGACCTCTTGTTCTGCAAGCACTAGCATGGCGGCGCATGGAGACGGCTGTGCATAGGATTCAACTCACTGTCCTGTGACAGGAGTAGGACAGCAGCTGAGGAACCAAGTCCCCTCAGGAACTTAGCATCGACATCAGCAAACACAGATGGCAGACTGGCAGGGCTGTGACACCAAGTCCCTCAAAGAACTTAGTGCTGGTCACAGGCACAGCCTGGTCTTCAACCCATGGCTGCTGCTGGCAATGTCCAGTTGTCTCACTGGCCAGCGTAGCTCTTGTGTTTTGGTGCTGCTGGTCTCTGGTGAGAAGAAGTGCCCTTGCATCAAGATTCATACTTATTTATATGCTTCTGGTGCACATTTGTTTCACAAAAACCTGTTGCCTAGACATGTCACCCATAAAAAAAAAGAGGCTGTGCCTGGTGTTGTGACACTGACCTGCTTGCTATGTGGTTACTACTGTGCAGCGCAGTTTAGTGTTTTATTCTCTTATCCTGGTCTCACAATCCCCTTGTGTGTCCGTTATTGTGAGCCACATGTTACCAAAATGGTGCCTACTGGCCTGCAGCTGTTAATGCTACATTTTACAGCAGCTTTCTCAGTACTTTTCATTACTTTTGCGCAAAGACTGGGTAGCAACACTACATTGCCCCCCACCACCACAAAGAAGAGCCAGTCCCTCGGATCTTGATCTGGCTCAGTCTCTACTGTAATTACCTTTAATCTTAATTTGTAAAACTAGCTTGTACTACCACATGGGCTACTCTTAACTGCTACACCATTACTATATTAATCAGCAATTTGGTAAATCTATCTTCCATCCTTCGCTTGGGGGATCCAGTCTATGACAACTTTAATTACCTTTGGATCAGGTTTTTGCATGGCTCATCATTCGACATACATCAGAGCTTCCCAGAGCAAAATCAGTCACTAACACACTACCAACTGTGACACTGAAGGTCATGGCTGCCTGACATCTACTTTCCTCATACTTTTCCACATGCTGCAACAATTGTTCTACAGTGATTCACCCCTCCTGTTCTGCTGTCATCCAACTTTGTGAACAATCCAGGCTCAGTTCCCAGGTGTCAAGAAAGGTAAGATTTTGTTTTGATAACATCTCTACGGGTTCATCTGGCCAATACAGCTGTGGCTATGTCTCGTTCAACAGAATAACTTCTGTCATCATAGCAGGTAAGGGAAACATAGGTCCCGTAATATCACATATAGTCCTGTTGATTAACATTCCACTACCTCGCAACTCTAAATGTTTTGCCCCTATGAGTTTCCCTTGCTCATAACAACTAGCAACCATTACTACGTCATCATATACTAAGTGTATCCAATGTAAAAATGCTCTCTGAATATAGAGTTCAGGAATTGTCACCTCTTTTCAGCAAGGACATCCCTCTGTTTTAGTTCTGAACAATTGTATGATGCATGTGCTCCAACCCATCACAATCTCACAGATTAAGCATATGGTGACTACCCCCAGCCCCTTTTTACACTCTTAGAATTGCACAGTACCATTACTATCACCTTCTGCATCTGCTCCAGTAATCATGCATATGCCCTGAGCAACTGTCTTTGCTCCTTTGAGACCTCTCTCACCCTTTTCCCATTATCTGCTAACTGTTGCACTCATGCAGAGCGGCCACAAAGAAATGATTACAAATTCTTTAATATTTCCAGGTTTTCCAGCAAACTTTTTAATACTTTTACCTGATTCTGAAAATTGTATTCCTATTACAAAGACAGTTTTAATTGTTTTCTAACTACCAATAACCAAATCTTGTAAAAAATTCACAAAAATTAAGAAGACACATTCAACTTTGTTTATTTAAATAGTTTTTTTTATTTTATTCATTTTTATTACATTGTCATAGTTGGTATTTTATAAGCAATTTAACAATCTTATACAATTTAAGCTAAAACGTATAGTATGAACTAGTACAATTAAAATTTTAATATCTGGTAGATCAAATTATTGAAGATTTTTACATCACACATCAATAGCTTAAATCTCAGCTAAAAGTTTTGCTTTTCTGATCCCACATCATTTTTCCCCACTCTTCAATTTCTACAAGTTTTCTTTTCAGAACTTCTGATTCAGTTGCTGTAGCTTCTTTTTTCTGACATTCAGTTTCTTCTCACAGTTTTGAATGTGAGTTCTGGTAAGAATGAAAAAGATTTTGGAACATCAAGTGTTGCAACAGCTCCAATTGTTTCACTCTGGATAGTCATATATATTAATTGTTGAGTAATGAACACTTTGTTTTTCATATTCTGAACTAAGCATTCAGAATTGACTGATAAACCTCTTTCAATATTAGATTGGGGATTCACTCAAAAAATGATCTAGGTGCCTGTTAGCCTGTGAAGAATTTTTCAGAAGTTTTTTGGCCAAAGGTTGAGAACAAACTGTTGCAATCTCAAGTAATTTCATCAGCTGCAATACAACAGGTCCAATTATTTTCATTCAAAATAGTGAAATGACTTTCAGTCTTACACTTCAGACTTTAGCAAAATGTACAAGACTTGGATGAAAACATGAGACTGCTTTAGTAAGCTTATCCAGTTAAGGTGATTGCATCAACAATTTTTCCATAAAAGCTAAGCAAACAGTTGTGGTATCTTTCGTAAATTGTAAAATCGAAAGATCAGTGACCATTATTTTTTAATTCTTTGATAGCTTTCTTTTGAAAGTTTTTTTGCACCAAATTTTAAGTCTGTACTTGATAAGGAATCAGACTTCAGTACAGCTGCATTATATTTTGAATAACTGTCACAAAAGAGCTATGCAAAAACAGTGCCATAGGAGCATTAGTTTGATATTCATGTAAGAATGGTTGTGACCCAGTTGCTAATGACTAAAAGAATTCTAATTTCATTGGCAAGAAATGGTCTGAAAGAGCCCCAGTTACAATTCTGTAGCTGGTGCTAGTCAGTTCTTTATCACACTGTAAACCCTCCACCATTTTTTTTTAAATTCCAAATAATTTTAATACCACGAGCAGCAACATTTTCATTTTCCACCCAACAGACTGCACAAAATTTTTTAGGATAAGGATTTGATCCTGAATATTCTGTTAATTGTGCGCAATGAGTCGGCAAGACTTAACAGATAATAAACTGACCTGAAAGACTGAATAATATCCCAATTATTGACCTCAATTCCATATTTAAATGCACCATTCATGATATGAAGATTGCAACTGCCCATATGAAGTATCATTGGATCACTGATTTGTTTAGTAGACTGCAGGTTGGATATCAGATGTCTGAAAAATTTATGATTACATTTGGTCCATCCATTGACATTTGTAAAATTTTATTAAGGCATAAAGAGATAGAAGTGTTTCCTTGAATGATAGACGAAGATCAGAAGCGCTTGCTCTAAAAGCTGATATAGATCCATATGAGTTCTTGACAAACTTTACTGTGTGGCTCATCAAATCCTGTAACAAAATGATTACAAGAAGTAATATATTCCCTCAGTTTATCTTTATAATAAATAGCAATCTCATAAAGAACTGCATACGCAATTTCAGTTCACTGTTGTTCCATTCTTCTGGCTATTTCACCATCACTGTTTTTTAATTATTGTACACGACTTCCAGCTGAGCACATTGAATTGCGAGTTATTAATGTCTAAATATACCAGAGCATTTCTGTACAGCTTACTACTTCTCTGAGAAGAAAGGAGCTGACTGTATTTTGTGATTTCTGAATCTGTGTTTCATTTTCTTCATTTATGACGGGATGAGATGGTTAATTTTTCTGATGAATCATGTTTGTCTCAGTACTAGCATGTTGTAGGCAAGTTCAAAAACTTTGACGAGTAGTGGTATTTTTGTAGATTTCAACATTACTAATATGGTTTCATGCTTTAGCATCACACTCTTGACAGCTGTTCTACCCATATTACTTAAAGAAAATTTCACATTGCACAGCCTGCATTTTGCGCTCTTAGAATTGTTTCTAACTTCTGTCCAAATTTTCAAACCTGAGCCAGTCAACCAACAGCTTTTAAAACACGATCTCATGCTGAATGCAATAGTCTGTAAAAGATTTATGACATTTTTACTGTTACAATATCCACTCGAAGATATAAATAACGGTACAAATGACACAGGGAAGTAAGAAGGATTTTCAAAAGCATACTATACAGAGGGTGGTCTTTCTCAGAAACTGTACTTATTCGTAATACAAAATATGAAATGAAACTAATGGGTCTATGCAGATAAGAAGCCTCATAAATATACAGCAACAATAAGCACAAATACAGATCTCAACAATTACGTTATTGTCACAAACCATTATGGCCAGTAAGCTTCCAGCTGAAGTCCATAGACTACATTGCTGTAGTCACAAAAAGGTTTCCTAATATTTATGAAATTCCCTGATATTTCCTGGTTGCATGAAATTCCCTGATAATCTCCAATATTTCGCGTTTTCTGGTTTGCGGCCACCCTGCCATGAGAAATCCTCCTCCAGCCTCCTAATTTCATTCTGCAACTCCCATACATTAAACACTAAACTTAATAGCCACCTGTGGGTGGATAACACCAATACATCTGGTTGTGTAGAAAACAGAACTCCATCATTCAGGTGATGATCTTGCAGCGCCCCCAGTGAAGAGGTATAGGAATGCCAAAACTACGGAAGGTGTACATCTTTGCTTCCGCCATTGGCCAATAGGTGGCGGTAGCGGTCGAAAGAAACAGATCGCAGACATCAGGCAGTTAGCTTGGATCTTGGTCAACATAACCTCATTCAAACATTAGTCGATTTGTGTCTTCATCATATAGTTGTTCTTGATTGAAAATGTCAATTTACAAACCTAATTCTCGTCATGTGCGGGAGGTGTTACTGTTTTGTTTCAATATGATGAGTGTGTGTGTTGGGGTTTATGGGCGCTCAACATCGAGGTCATCAGCACCCTGACTCACATTAAAAGGAACGAATGTGGACAGACCTAAGAAAACTGAAGCACACACTAAATGAAAGCAGGAAAAGAAAGAAAAGGCTACATAAGAAAGTAAAACCGAAGAAAGGGAAAACATAGCAACAAGAATGCCACTGAAATTGTCACTGGCTGGCTACTTACATAAAATATGGGTGAGCTTGTCACACAGTGAGCAAATTAAAATCCTCTCCCTAAAATCTTTGTAAAAACATTTGACATGGAACAGAACTTTAAAACTTTAACCACATTCGTCCGAGTGTTGCCTAAAAGAGTTGGCAGGTCCGCTGGCAAGTCAGCCGCGGCCCGCTGGTGAGAAAATAAAACACAATCCAATAAAACGTGGCGCACAGTGACCTGGACGCCGCAAGCACCACACATTGGAGGGTCTTCTCGCCGGAGCAGGAAGCCATGCATCATAGGGCTGTGGCCTATTCGAAGCCAAGTGAGGAGAACCTCGTCCCGTCGATGGGGCTGAAAGGAAGTACACCACACATGCGTTGTGGGCTTGACTATACGGAGCTTATTGTCAGTCACTTCCAGCCACTCATCCTCCCACCGACACATAACCCGTGAGCTCAACAGCGAGGTGAGTGCGTGCAAGGGGAGAGCACACTGAGATACGTGTGGATCGAGACACGCCTCCTTGGCTGCGAGATCTGCCCTTTCATTCCCAGCAATGCCGACATGCCCTGGAATCCAGCAGAAAGCTACAACCTTCCCCAGTCGCTGTAGTCGGAGGAGGGCATCCTGTATGGTCTGGACTATTTTATCTGCCGGATACAAATGGTGCAATGAGTGAAGGGCACTGAGTGAATCGGAACAGACAAGAAATTTAGGAGAGGAAGAATGTCTCATCTGCTCCAGCGCCCGCAAGATCGCAGACAATTCTGCATCAAAGACAGTAAAAGTCTGAGGCAGTTGGACCTTGAGGACACGATCCGGAAAAACAGCTGAGCAACCAACGGAATCCCCTTGTTTCGACCCATCCGTAAAAACAGCTACATAGTCATGGTGCTCAGATAAAATAGCAGAAAATGCTGCATTAAAAACGGTGGCAGGAGTGCAATCTCTCTTGTACTGCAATTAATCTAAAATCACTCCGGGCCTCTTCAGTAACCAGGGTGGCAGGCGGTTAAAACCCTGGATTTGGGGTTGTACAGACTCCACACCGAGCGACTCTAGCACACGTTGCACACGGATCGCAAACGGCAACGAAGCCCGGGGACGGTGGGGAAAAAGGCGGTCCAGAGGTGGATGGGCAACAAGGTGGTGAGCAGGCGAGCTGGGAGCTGCAAGAAACTTACAAGCCTGGCGCACCAGCAGGAGCTGCCGCCGGATGGTAAGTGGCGGTTCGCCAGCCTCAGCACAGAGGCTGGGTACGGGACTGGTCCGATAAGCACCTGTGGCCAGTCGAATCCCAGCATGGTGGACAGCGTCAAGGATCTGCAAATAAGACGGCCTTGCTGACCCATGTACTGTGCACCCATAGTCCAGCCGTGAACGCACAAAAGCTCGATAAAACTGAATGAGACGTGCCCTGTCCACTCCCCAAGACCTGTGGCTGAGGCACTTGAGGATGTTCAGTGCCTTCAGGGTTCTGGCTTTCAAGTCACGTAGGTGTGGCAGCCATGACAACCTGGAGTCAAAAATTAGGCCCAGAAACCGCACTGTGTCTCTAAAATGTAGGACAGTATCCCCCATATGCAAGGCAGGCAAAGTAAAAATACGACGAGAACGATTAAAATGAACACAAACACACTTATCGGCAGAAAACCGAAAACCTGTCTTTGCAGCCCACTCCTCTAACCGCCGCACTGTTAGCTGCAACTGACAGCTCACGGTTGCAACACTGGAGGAGGAACAGAAAACAGCAAAGTCGTCCACAAACAAGGAGCACTGTACTGGACTCCCCACTGTAGACGTTATACTGCTGATGGCTATGGCAAAGAGGGTAACGCTTAAAACACTGCCCTGGGGGACACCATTCTCTTGCTCAAAGCGATCAGACAGTGGGTTACCAACGCGGGTCCGAAAAAACCGCTGAGACAGGAAAGACCAAATGAAAACGGGGAGGTGGCCACGAAAGCCCCATTGATGCAGTTTTCCAAGAATACAGTGTCTCCAAGTAGTATCATATGCCTTACTGATATCAAAGAAGATACCAATACAGTGATGCTGACGGAGGAAAGCCTGCTGAATAGCCGCCTCTAGGAGGGTCAGGTTGTCGACCGTGGACCGAAATTTTCGGAATCCACACTGAAAGCGGCTAAGGAGCTGTCTAGTCTCTAACAGCCAGACCAGAGGACGGTTAACCATCCGTTCCAGGGTCTTTCCGACACAGCTTGTCAAGGCGATACTATGATAATTACTGGGACACGTGCGGTCCTTTCCTGGTTTGAGGAGAGGTGTGAGGATTGCCTCCCTCCACGAGATGGGGAACACTCCTGTCTGCCATATCAGATTAAAACATTCTAGGAGGATTTCCTTTGACGCCGCTGGCAGATGTCTAAGCATGGAGTACCGGATGCGGTCGTAACCTGGTGCAGTGTCAGAAGTCGCAGTAAGTGTCAATTCAAGTTCCCACATGGAGAAAGGGGAGTTGTAGGCCTCAGAACTGTTCGACCGAAAGTCCAACTTCGCTCTTTCGACAGTTGCACGGTAGCGACGAAACGCTGGATCCTGGGTTGCAGTGGCAGTACTTTGTGCAAAATGCTCTGCCAGCGTCTGAGCAATGGCTCTGGGTGTTGTTTGGAGGCATCCCTGGTTCAGGACTGCAGCTATTGGTAAACGGCTGCGTTTACCGGAAATCCTCCGGATGGCTTCCCATACTTTTGTGGAACAAGTGGAATGGTTGATGGAGTCCAGGAACTCCTGCCATGACCTTTTCTTGCTCTCTTTAATGAAACGGCATGCCCTGGCTCTCGCGATTCGAAAGGCGGTAAGATTGACCGCTGTTGGGCGGCATTTAAATCGGCGAAGAGCCGCACGCCTGTCCCGGATGGCTGAACGGCACTCTTCTGTCCACCAAGGCACAAGGCGCCGCTTAAGAGGGCCAGAAGACTGTGGTATGGACAGGTCAGCAGCACGATGGATCACAAGTGTGATGTGATCCACCCATTCCTGTACACTGTTGTGGCATTCAAAGACAGCCAACCGAGTGAACAGTGGCCAGTTAGCCCTGCCAATCATCCACGATGGCGGCCTCTGCTCCAGCAATACACCATCCAGGAGACAGGAGATGAATACGGATGGGGAAATGATCGCTGGAATGAAGGTCGTCAATGACCTCCCAGTGAACAGAGTCGGTGAGGGTTGGAGAGCAGAAAGATAGGTCAATGGCTGAGAATGACCCAGTAGCAGTAGAGAAATGAGTTGGAGTACCTGTGTTGAGGATGCACAACACTTGAGATGTTAGGAATCTCTCCAAAATTCGACCTCGAGTGCAAAGAGAAATGGAGCCCCACAGGACATGATGGGCATTGAAGTCTCCCAGGAGGAGAAATGGGCGGGGGAGTTGGTCGATAAGATCTGTGAGAGCGTCTAAGGTCATTGCATCCAGAGGGGGTGAATAAAGGGAGCAAACGGTAAGCCTCCGACGGGAATGAATTTCAACTGCAACTGCTTGCAGGTCAGTATCCAGGGGGAGAGCAGAGGAGTGGTGGTCATTATTGACAAACACGGCGACTCCGCCTTTGGCTCTTTCTCCAGTCAGGTCATCTTTGCGATACAATGTATAGCCCCTTAGTACAGGAGCATCAGATGGTTTTAAATGTGTTTCCTGTAAACACAAGCACAGGGGGCGTTGCCGTGCTAGGAGGTTCAGTTCCTCCACATGTGCCCGGAATCCATTCATGTTCCACTGTATAATAGGAGCCATCTATCAAGGTGGGAGGACCTTCATTCTCACTTTCTGTCGGGGAAGGGAGCCCACAACAGATGGAGGCTCAGTTTTGGGGCGAGATGATTGCCCCAGTCTGACATCAACCTCCATCGCCTCTGAAGAGGAGTCGAGAGAGACGTCAGAGAGAATGACATCAACATCAGCAGACTGTATAACTTCAGTCTCCTTTAGCGGGCGAGTCTTCACCTTTGGCTTTGGCTTCGATTTTCTGGCCTGAGGTGGCACTGGAGCCAAAACCTCAGAAGCAGTAGAGGGTGTAGCAGCGCTGGGCAGTGCACAAGACTGGACCCGGGAAGGGGCAGGAAGTTCCATGATGTCAGCTACCACGGCCTGGTCAGAAGGCCGGGAGGGGGGGGGGGGGGGGGGGGGGGCCAGCAGGCTTCACAGGAACAGCAGCAGCACACGTACATTGACAAACGCAGGTGCTAGTGCTGACAGTAGAAACCTCCGTTTGTGTAGCGGCATCGGTTTTCAAGACTGGCTGTTTCAGAACGGAAGAAAAAGAAGCAGCGAACGTGGGCGGCTGCCCTCACCGTACGGGATGCGTTTGGTGGTTTTAAGTTCCTGGATCTTCCGTTCCTCAAGGAAAACTCTACATTCCCTACTCCACACAGTTGACACACTTGGGAGGAGAGGAGCAACCAACTCCCTCATGGGCGGCTTTACCACATGTCCCGCAAGTGGCTTCCCCTTTACAGCCAAGAGTAGTGTGTCCAAAGTGTTGGCATTTAAAACACCGCATGGGGTTGGGGTAATAAGGCTGTACACTGAGACGTAGGAAACCTGCCTTCACATGCTCGGGCAATTTGGTGCTGTTAAACGTAAGGATAAACGAGTCAGATTTCATGAGAGCACCATCCACCTGTTTCATAACGTGTTGCACATCGACAATTCCTTCCTGGGACCATTCAGCCTTCAGTTCGTCTTGGGGAACGTCAATGAGATCTCTGCAAGTCACAACACCCTTGCTGTAGTTCAAGGTGGTGTGAAATTCAGTCTCAATCGCAAACTCCCCAAGAAATGGTGCCTTCTGAAGGTTCTGGACTTGCTGGAAGCTAGATGTTTCTACCAACAAGGTGCCATTTCGCAAGCGCTTTACAGATTTTAATGAGCCAGCAATACCTTCTAAGCCCTTCTGTATATAAAATGGTGAAACCTTTTCAAAACTCCCATCTTTTCTTCTAATTACGAGAAACACATTCTGCGAAGCAGCATGCGTTCTGTTACTATTACCTGAATCAGGAGGACTGGCTACACGAGCCCTCTTGTGAGATTGGGTGTTAGAACCTACCAGCGGCCCACCCTTTCCGCTGGGAGGAGAAGAAGAAAAGTTCGAGGGTTCCATCTCGGTCCCACGAGCAGCTAGGGAACTAGGAGTCCACCTAGACAGAGCCCCGCATGCCTAGGTAAGCCTTATACAACTGAGGTGCGGCAGGTTCCCCAGAGGTTGCCCGCTAACGACTGTTCCACCTCAACAGCCATGCATCTCAGCAGCACGCAGCACACCTTGAGATTGAGGGGTTGTTTATAGAGGTTTATTCCATCCTCGTGATCTAGGCAGTCAAGCTAAGATCCCCATTCCCTGGGACACACAACATTCCACCGCTGCGCCGCACGGTGGTCGCTGAAGTATGCTCAGAGCTTACGGTGAGGGACTGGCGGCGCTTTCCAGTTCCCAGCTCAGGAACCCCGGGGTCGCCAAGCCCGTACCCAGCAAATGAATGCTGAGCCCCTGGGGGCTCAATATGATGAAAACAGCAGCTGAGTCTCATTGAATGCTCTCAAGTACGTATGGTAAGGACGCTATTAGTGAAAGAATGTGTCTTGAGTGGTTTCAATGCTTCAAGAACAGTGATTTTAATGTCGTAGACCGGCATAGTGGTAGAAGAGAGAATGTTTACAGTTTGCTGAGTGAAGACTTGCATCAGACTCAAGAAGAATTGGCACGATTAGTGGGAATGACACATCAAGCCATTTCAAAATGTCTCAAGGCAATGAGCATGTTGCAGAAAGAAGGAACTTGTGTCCCATGTGAGCTGAAACCAAGAGACGTTTAACGGCATTTGTGTGTTTGTGAACAGTTGCTTCAGAGGCAAAAACGGAAAGGATTTCTGCATTGCACTGTGACCGGGGACAAAAAATGGGTTCATTACGATAACCCTAAATGCAAAAAATCATGAGGATATCCCAGCCACGATTCCACGTCAACGGCCAAACCGAATATTCACGGCTCCAAGATCATGCTGTGCACTTGGTGGGACCAGCTTGGCGTCGTGTACTATGAGGTGTTAAAAACTGTTAAAATCAAGTGGAGGAAAAAAAGTGCTCGTTATCAAATGCAATTAATGCTTTTGAGCAGAGCATTGAAAGAAACAGCTGCAATACAGCGAGAGGCACGATAAAGTGATTTTGCAGCATGACAACGCTCAACTCCGTGTTGCAAAAGAGGCCAAAATGTACTTGGAAACGTTAAAATGGGAAGTCCTACCCCACCCGCCATATTCTCCAGATATTACTCCCTCTGACTATCCCTGTTTAGATCAATGGCACATGGCCTGTCTGACCAACACTTCCGATCGCATGAAGATGTCACAAATTGGATAGATTCGTCAATCGCTTCAAAAGATGAACAATTTTTTCGACGCAGGATTCGTACACTGCCCGAAAGATGGGAGAAAGTAGTGGCCAGTAATGGAAAATACTTTGAATGATACATGTGTAAACAATTTGCTTCATTAAAGCCTCAAATGTTGTGGGAAAAACAGGAGAAGCAAAGCTGTACACCTTGTAGTATTCTTCTTTCTGGCCCTTCTCCAGTATGGCAACCTGAGATGGATAGGGATCAATATCACCTCTTCTCCACTCAGAAGCCTGCTGTCTCTGAACTGCATATTTTACCACCCCAACAATAAAGCCAATCTTAACACAAGCACATAACCTTATCTAAAACAACACTAATCCCCTATGCTATACACAAAAGAACAATATTCAGAAATCACAATACATATCAGTTATTTCCTTGGCATCGATACCACTTCTGTTGCTCATTCTTCTGCTTCCCCTTCTTTGCCTCTTTCCTTGCTCTCACTAATATCTCTCAAGGAATTGCCTCTGGTGTACACTTGAATGATCACAGCCGTCCACTAAGCACAATTGTTGACCTTGTTGAATGCTGCAGCTTTACATTTACTGGTGATGTGTTTTCAGTTACTTGGTATGGGCCCTGGTACCATGTTACAAACAACTTTGCTTTTCCTTCAGAGTATATGGTCTCGATAAATCACCCACTGGCCTTCTTTATACTGAGGCAACATTCCCACTCTCTTCACTGCCTCTTCCTGCTTTTCCACACTTTCCTCACCGATCTTGGAAATTCCTGGACAGATGCCTCCCCACGACCACCACCACCATTCCTGTCTCCTTTCTGGCTTATTACGATGTTGAATAGTGATGGAATCTTCTTTCCATACACAGGGTGTACATGGGGACAAGGAAAAAAATTTCCCGGATATCCCGTTTAAAAGACATGCTTTTTCCCAAGCGAAAATACAATTTTTCCGTGCTGTGTGACAGTAGGTTTTCCGTAGATTTTCCCTCGGAACAGTAAAACTTATCAATCCTTTGAATGGTTAACGTTTTACACACTCATGTGGAACTTCCCAGAAAAAAAAAAGAAAACGGGGAAGAGAAGTTTTGGAAAGGCCTTTGATTTGCAGCAACATATATGCTGCATATTTTTGTATTACGAAAGTATAAATTCGAATTGCACCAAACACAGCACGTTAGTTTCTGGAATGTAGAAACCGAGGTTATGATGTCCTTTTGTAAGCCAATCATATCTCATGCCTTGTGAACTCGCCAGCTGATGAGAGCAGCTATTCAAAGCATAGGACACATTATAGTCAGCCAATAGGAAGATCACTGGTTATGTAGTGCGAACACACAAAGAGGAAAAGTTAACATTAAGTTTACATTAATATACATAGTACAGCTACAAGACAAGCTAAGTTTTCACATATAATATTGGTCTCTAAGATTAACAAGCTACAACAGAAGCTAAGTTTTCACATGTAATAGTGTTCTTTTTTGTATGTGTTATATTTTAAGATACATCACACAAATGTGCCAGTAAACTTAAAATTACGACATAAATGTCTGGGCTCAAAATTCTTGTAAGTGGCTGGTCCTCAAAGTGTTCAGTTTTAAACGCTCTGTGATTTAGAAATTCATCCTATGTTCTCACACGTAACATAATTCATCATGCATAAAAAGAAATTTACTCTGAAAGTAACGCTTTTCGAACCACCATTCGCAATACAATCCAGAGACTGTTACAAATAGGTTCGATTTACCAGTTGCCAGAGAGCACCAGAAAACAGGCATTATTGCGCGTACGCAGCTGCAGTGGTGTAGGAAGCCCGCATGTTCGTATGTATAAAGCACTAAGAGAGCTTACAAGACACCATAAAAGAAACAGGGCATCAGAGGATTCTCGCAAGAGCATCATAATTTCGTAAACCATACTAAAATGCATAATTCGGCTTGAAGTGCACATGGGTTTTTTCCAGATTCACAATGAAGTAGGTCCCATCTGATATTAGGCTTTTCAGTTTGGTTTTTGGGATGTAACTTTTCTTGGAATACCAGTACTCTCCAATCTCATTTTGGTTCTTTATTATGGCATAATGGCATACATGGCAGATTATGAAAACGTGCACCTGAAATTCAGAAAACAGTTCGAACTAGCCAACACTGTGGAATGAAACACTTCATTTCAAATAAAATGATTGCCTCAGCGGAAAGATCAATAAAGCCAAATTTCTTTAGCAAAATTGCAAAAATAACTTCTTTGTTCTGCAAGGCAATTAATGTTTGACTGCTAATAACTCGGAAACAAAATAAAATCAGAAAACTGAAACTAATAATATATTTTTGTCCTCTGTAATTATGTGAATGTATTTTAATTCACATAACTTCCGACCACAGAAATCCGTTTTGTTTTCATTTGATGTGGGAGCTGTAAACGAAGAGAAGCAGCGAAATCACTCAACGCAAACACGGTTCACATGGAGACTAACGCCCTCCCCACTACAACTCAGACAATTCTGTGCATGCGCGGATCTGGCAGCTAGGGCGCGCGAGAAAAAATTTCCTCGTTTGCATCTGGCTGCTTACTGCCACTGCCGATACAGCTAACAGCCACACTTCAAGTAGCAGAAAGCAGGAGAAGGTTCTGCTCATACGCGAGTCAACTTCGCATGCGCATCAGCCCGCTGGCAACTGGTCAAAGGAATCTAATGTGAACAGTTGTGACGTCATGCTCATAGCAAGCAGTTTATTGTTACGAAGAATAACGTAGTCTTCGCCCTACGGCCTTTGACATATTTTTACTATTTGCAGACGCTTGTGGGTGCTCGGTGTTCTGTTGTTGTAAATTGCGCATTTCCTTTGCCACTAAAGTTTTATTTTTTTCCTCTCGCTTATATTTTATTCTGCAGTATCATTATAGAATAGCAGGATACAGTAACATTCTTACCAGTTAAAATTACAAAACTTTAACTGAAAGCTAAAACAATGAAAAATTCCCGGATTTTTCCCGGTTTTCTCCCGGATGAAAAAATTCCCGGGTTTTTCCTGGATTTCCCGGTTGTCCCGGGTTGTATACACCTTGCATACACCACCTCGAATGGCAGCAACCCCACCCATGCTAGTGTGCACTTTTGAGTTGTACCCACTAACTATCAAAGCTAGATACATGTCCAGTTCGAATAGTATGCCCTCATGTAATAGCTAAGCAACAGAAGTCAGTAGCCAGGGTAGAGCAAACTAAGTTTTTGGGTGTACATATAGATGAGAATCTTAATCGGAGAATTCATATTTTGGATCGTCTAAAGTGACTAGATTCAGCAACTGTTGCAGTCACAATAATTGTTAATTTTGAGGATATAGAAATTAGGAGGCTAATATACTTTGCGTACCTTCACTCTCTGATGTTATATTGAATAATATTTTGGGGTAACTCAACATTTTGGCAACAAGTATTAACCACTCAAAAGAAAGTGGTTAGAATAATGTGTGGGGCTCATAGTCGCACATCTTGTAGGCATCTGTGTAAAAGGCTATGAATTCTTGTACATTTACTCAGTAATGACATGTTGTTCTCAATGACATGTACCAGTTTAAAACCAACAGTGACTTTCATGATTATAATATCAGAAGAAAAAACTTATCAGACAAAATAAAATGTCCAACAGACAGCAATAATAGTTTTATAAATACTGAAATCATATCTCCTTGACGACTCCTCCTATACCATAGATGAATTCTTGAATAGAAATAAATAAATCTGTAGGTATAATATGTGCATTTTGTGCCATTTAAGGGAATGGGCTACGTAATAAAAATTTTAAGCTTTTTTTTTTTTTAAAAAAAAAAAAAAAAAAAAAACCTGATCCATATGTGCATTTCTTATGCCTTTGACACATTCCACATCATAATGGTTAGCGTGCAATTGGTCAATGGAACACGTAACTAATTAACTAACTAACTCTCTGTTATAAAATAATTCCTCTCTGCTGCATTCAACTGTCTTAATTCAACAAATGCTCCCTGACATTCCTCCAATCACACAAACTTAACACCTTTCTTCAACAATTGGGTAAGCTGCCTTGCAATATCAGCAAACCCCTTCACAAATTTCCTATTATAGTTGCAAGACCACGAAATGATTTTACCTCCGCGGTTTTTCCTGGTACCAGAAAATCTTACACTGCTCGCACTAATACCGGATCAGTCCATACACCAGCCTCACATGTCCTAAATAGTTGACTACTTTCAGCACAAAGTCATATTCCTCTATACTTAGTGTCAAATGAGCTGCTCATAACCTCTTTAACACTTCGCTCAGTCACTATTTGTGCTCCTGGATATTCATTGAAAAGACTGTTACATCATGGAGATACACCAAACAAAGATGTGGTTTTAATCCTTTCAGCACTCCATCCAATAAATACTGGAGTGCTGTCAGTGCATTTTTAACTCAAAAAGCATCCTTCTATATTGATAGTGTCCCCAAGGTGTGGGCTATCCTCCTGATCAACTTCAAATTGATGGTATCCACTTCTCTAGTCCATTGTCAAGAAGTACTGGCACTGTCCTAGACTATTTTATCATCTCTGCTATGTTCAGAATTAGCTAGGCATCTTTTGTACTCTTACTATTCAAACCGCAATAATCGCAACAAAAGCACTACTACTTTGAGCCATCCATAGAGACTTCTTGGACACAGTCCCAATTCCTGCCCCTCCCCTCCCCCCAGGCTACTACTCTTTTTCATTATACCATTGGCCAATTTTTGATTTATAAATTCCTCCAAAAACAATTGAGGTGATCATGGTATTCTGTATGGCCTTCTATATACCAGTGCTTCGTTCCCTGTCAGAATCCTGTGTTGTGTTACCGGCAAAGCAGGCAATGGACCTTGCGGAACAGGTAGATCCCGATATTCAAGAAACAGGTCAGCCATCTGTGTCCTTTCTGTTCCCTTCAAGTGCTTAAATTTCTCATAAAGTGCAATCCAGAATCTCCAATGTAGCCAACATTTTTCCTCCTCAACAACTTAACCTCTTAAGTGCCAAACTTATCAACATTGACAGGTACCACCTTGCCTCCATTCCACTCTTGGACGCGTACAACACTACGTTTCACCAAACAACACACTGCATCCAATACCTCACTATCCTCCATCCGTTCCACTATACACAACACATCACTTGATAAGTAAGGCTCCACATCCACCCATAGCAACTTCCTGCTGCCACCTGACACAAAATCAAGCAATTTACGTCTTAATGTCATTGTTTGCAGTCTAACTGGACTGTCATGCACACTAGATGTCCTTCTGACAAATCAACATTGACTACAGCTTCTCCTAGTCAGAATGTCTTGCCACTACGCTCCACTATACGTCATCAGACAGCAGTTATGGCATAATGTCGATACAGAAAGCCTAACCTTAGGATCATGCTGTAACCACTCACTCACATGAGAGACTACTTCCACACATTGCTTAAACTTGGTTGTCCGAGATGAAAAATTAATCACTACTGACCCCAGTGGTCATATATCACTATGCCCTACCTCACACAACTTTTAACATGGCAGATTCTGATGCCTCCTGCCCACTAACTCTCAAGGCCACTGATTTATTCACCCCTGTATCTAACAAAACTTTATATTCCCTTCCATATATCACACCTGCTATGGCACATTCTGCCTCTGTATTCATTTTTACTGCCTTTATCTTTACTAGGAACTCATTCTGGCAGCTCCGGCAGGGTGTATGCATGGACAAGAAATAAAAAAACCCAGATTTCCCGGTTAAAAATGCACTTTTTCCCACGTGAAACTACATTTCTTTGGAGGTGAAAAATACACTTCTCCATGATAAGTGACAGTATACTTTCCCTTGAAGCTGTAAAAAATCTCAATCCTTTTAAAGGTATAGGTTTGATACACCAGCATGGAACTTCAGAGAACAAAAAAACTGGGGGGGGGGGGGGGGGATCTGTGATGTGCGGCAACATTACTTTGTTGCATATTTTCATATTATGACACGCTTGAATATTTTAGTATTCGTATTACGAAAGTACAGATTTGAAACAGCACATTAGTTTCCAAGCATTGAAATCGAGATTAACATACGCTTTTGTAGGCCAAACATAGCTCACGTCGTGTGATCTCACCAGCCAACACCAACAGATATTTAGAGCATAGGACATGTGACATAGTCAGCCAGTAGCAACATTACTATTAAGTAATGTGAAGACACAAATAGGAAAAGTGAATGGTTTAAATTAATGTACATCATGTAGCCACAAGAAAAGTTAAGCTATTGGTCTTTAAGATTAGTAAGCTACAAGGAAAGCTAAGTTTCCACATATAATATTGGTCTTTCTTGTGTGTGTCTTAAACTTTAAGATACATCACACAAATGTGCCAGTAAAACTGAAAAATAATGACAACATCTGGTCTCCTGGGCTCGAAATTCTTCTAAGTGGCTAGTCCTCAATATGTTAAGTTTTAAATGAGAGTCACATGCTCTGTGATTTAAGAAATTCATTGCACATTCACACGTGTAACAATTCATCTAGTGTAAAAGTAAATTTACTTTGAAACTAGTACTTTAGAAAGCACCATTCGCAATATTTTCCTGCGACCTGTTAGAAATAGATTCATTTCAGCAGTTGCCAGAGTTGTGACGTCACGCTCATCAGCAGCAGGTTATTGTTATGAAGTATTCCATAGTCTTTGTCCTAAAGCCTTTGACACATTTTGCTGTTAATCAGTTGTTACCAGTCCAAATTACAAAAATGTAACTGAAGACTAAAACAACAAAAAATTCCCAGAATTGTAAAAAATTCCTGGGTTTTTCCTGGTTTTCTCCTGGATGAAAAAATTCCTGGGTTTTTACCAGATTTCCTGGAGCTTATTCACCCTTTCTGAGGTCCCCTTAAGTTTGGTGGGTACTTCCTACCACCCAGACCACCTCTCCCATTACCCTTATATCCATGCCATTGATCCACATCACCCCTACTGCTACTTCCATTTAATCGTCTGGAGTCTGCACTGTCCATATTAACCCTGTGTGGTTGGTACCACTGTCTCTGCGTTTGTGTCCTGCATGACAACACTTAAGAAAAAGTTGTATTCAACACAGACACACTTCAGCTATTCCTTATACCCATGGACAAATCAATTTCTTCATATTCCAATGCTAATCCAACTGCTGCATGGAGATCTTTAGGCCCCCCAGCGCGCACCCTCCTAGACATCTCTGGTGCTGAACTGCTCAGAAAAGCATCCCACATTGTTCGGCTCCCTGTAACAATACTTTGTTCATCTCCTCACTCTACATTAACTCAAGTTTTTACATTCAGTTTGCTAATCCTATTTGCAAAATCCTCAAATGTTTTCATTATTCCTTTTGGAAATTGCACTCAACTGCTCACCAAAAAACTATGCACTGTTCTGTTTCCTACACCTCTGTTATAATCCTTCTAATCATTAATCAAGTTGGTCAAAAGTCTCTGAATTGATTCCCTTGTTAAACATAACCTTACTATCCATAATGATTGTATATCAGACCAATCCAATATGTTAGCTGATGACTTGAGAGCATCCACAAATGCTAACACATCCTCAGACAATCCACCAGGAAAGGGAGAAACAAGAGTAGCAACCACTGCATCCACTCCTAGAGTCTATGGCCTTAACACCTCTGTCCCCTCATTTTTCTCTGGTAGTTTACTATCTGAAATCACTTTAACCACCCTTAAATCAGCTACCTGATTCACTAACGACTGTAATGGCTCCCACATTGGGAGCCAATAATTAAGTTACAACTTGTGTCTCTGATTTTGCCACTACCTCCCCATCACTCATCTTCACGACTCAGAATTTATACCTAAAAACAACACAAAAATAATAATCTACCAATAACCCAGACAGAACACTATGTGACTACCTATACTGCCAACCTCCTACTTCTGTCTAATCATGAGCAACAAGAAATGTAGTGAACTGATAATCCTTTCATTTCTTGCATGGAATAACATGCAGATTACTAATTACATTGCCCCATGTTGGATGCCAAAAATGTAGTGAATCTTTCAAAGCACTGTGATACGATACAGAATGCAAATTAACAATGAGAATGCCCTATGTCGAGAGTCGATAATTAAGTGATTCTTTACAATGTCTGGCCATGTGGCCAAAATGATTACATGTATAGCAAACTAGGAACTGTGTGTCAGCTGCACCTGGTGCAGACAGCAGGTTGGCAGGTCTGTGGCACCACGCCCATGAAAGACTTAGTGCTGGCAGCACATACAGATCTGTCTCGAACCTATAGCTGTTGCTGCCAATTCCCAATTACCTCGCTGGCCAGAGTAGCTCTCACATCGTAGTGGTACTGCTGGTCTCTCGGTGACGAAAAGTTATCCTGTCTCAAATTTCAGTCTTATTTATAAGGCTCTGATGCGGCATATGTTTCTATAAAACCTAGTCACATCCCCCATAAAGAGACACTTGCCCTGGTGTGGTGACACTGACCCACTTGCTACACTGTTACTTCTGTGTGGTGCAGTTTACTGTTTTGCTTGGTTATCTTTATCTCGCAATCCCCATGGATGCCTGTTATTGTGACCCACATGTCCACCACACCATCACCTAAGCCCCCACCCCCCCCCCCCCCCCCACTGCTAATTTAATGCTCTATGACAGCTTCCTCAGTACTTCTTATAACTTTTGCTAAAGACTTATTACTTTTACTCAGAAACTGGGTAGTGACACTATACTATGATTAAAGGTAAAATGTACTGCTGAAGTAACGAAGGTCAGTCATCAGTCACGCCATTTGCAATTTTTTCACCATTCAGAGGTTGAGAATTCAACAAAACTAGAAATTCTGATACACATTCCTCTCTGAAAGTGATTTATCATGCCTATTGTCCTTTAGTCTTTTAATACTTACTGTAACATAATATGCTCTTGGTATACATAAGTAAAATATACCAATTTTTATCATACATTAGAAGTCTTACTCTATACAGTGTCTCAATTTGTTAGTGTAGCAACACGGACTGTGTAATGTCAACACGGGTTGCACAATGTTTTATGCAATGAGTGGTGTACCACTAACAACCATGTAACACGACATAAGAACAATCTTCATAAAAAGATCCTCGCCACCAGGGGCCGAAAGGACTGTCATGTCTTTTCAGTGACAATTAATTTCAAACTCAACAGGAATTGCTGTTATCAGTGAATGTAGCTCCATTGCAACCAGTTTACAAGCAAACATCGCTGAGGGAACTGCATGCAACTCACATCTGGAGCTTGGCATCCATCAAAAACCCTCTTTGCTTTCAGTGGCACATAAAGCTCCACGTCTTCAATGAGCTAAATGACACAATAATTGAATAACAGCCCGATTTTGCCTCTTGAAATGATGCAAGGCACTGTAACAGAGTAGGCCTAGCACAAAAGGGTTTGTTGCCACAGGCAGCCACTTTCTGTAATATGTTGGCATGACATGGACGTAGCACGCCTGTCAGTTGGTGACGAGATGTTTACTGAAACCAGAGACATGTCGTCTGCATCAGCCACACCACAAAACACTCACTCTTATGCATGTAAATACTGGTCATCAGAGTAGGCTGGAACACTGGATTCATTTGTGAGTCATTGAATCAGTGTCCGCTGTAGTGTTGGCTTCCATTGTGACGTCACTAACACTCCATAACCATCCTGATAGGAACAACTGCAGCAGTCCAGCCACAGCATTGATGGGCTGAGGGTGGAACTGAGGCCACCCCAGCTGCTGAGCCAATAGGCACCTGCCAGTGTCAGACACCACTAGACAACTTCACCTATGGCAAAGCCTAGCTTTGTCACCTTGCACCATAGCTGAGCCAATACCACTGGCAGCCACAATGTATCATTGTGCTTCGAGCACTGACAAACCGAGAGCACAATGTCTGTTGCCTCAGTGCCCACCTGAGATGGGCACAAGCCTTCTGTGGACCCTTTTGGACATAACTATTTGCTGCTAAGGACAAAGAGCTGCTTGTGACTCTTCCTGCCCAACCACAGAGAATAGCTACTACACTCTCTGCAGCATCAAGTGCACCACATCACGATGAAGCATGTAACCTGCACTGTGTGGAGGATGCTGTTCATGCCAGAGGTGGTTGTGTGATGTTTTAGGAGTGTTTCACATACCACAACTTGGGCACACACTTTCAGATTACAATGAACAAGTATGTTTATTTCAACATTCTCCTTTGACTTAAAGAAGAATACACCGTAAAACTCACATCTTTAGAAATGACAGCAGCTTTGTTCATAGAGCAGCCTGCATTTGTTCTTAGTTTGATGAGAACTCGACACCTATCAGACCTCGACTGGCCCATTAAATTGCAAAATATTACGCCCAAAGAAGAAGTCTGAGACTATTTAGAACAGCACGTGAAACGTTAAAATATCCTCCCAGTTTGGTACGTTTGCGGTGAGATGTTCCAGCTCTGCCCCATGGAGCATGGGCACCCACGAATGTTTGTCAGCTTGCCTGTGGGCATACCTCATTTTGTCACATGTGTGAGCCATTCACCGAAACCTGTATATGGGTATTCAGTATGGATGTGTAGGCTATGGACCAGATGCACGACTGCCTGAGCATGAGCTGTCTGCCTAACCCTGTTCACCCCTACCCACAGAAACCTCCTATGTGCAGGCACTTGAGTTTGAGCAGCTTAGGCTACAGGATCTAGTCATCAACGAGTTGTTTAACGAGTGGCATACCTGTAGAATCTTTAGAATCTTGTGGAACCGAGCAAAGAGCGGGGCTGAATAATCCCGTGGAGTGCCGGGGTGCTAATGAAATATCTTTCAATTGACAATCAACAATCATTTAATGGCGCGAGTTTCACAGTCACTCCTTCTTCCCAGCACTGTTTGAGTCAGCACTGCTTGAAACTGCTAGGTGGCACATCAGTGTCCAGTGGAGAACTTGTGGAGTACAGGTCCTTGCACTGTCTGTTGTCAAGTGCCACAGCCCATAGGAGGTGCAGCAGCTGTGAATGTCTGTCGGAGCCTCAGCCTTCTCAATGAGTGAAGGTGCACTTAGGCCCAATCACAGAATACTGCACATCTCTGTCATCAGTCGTCAAGATGACGTGAAGGCAGAAGATTTAAATGGAACACGAAGGTCAGCCAGAGTGGCAGTCTGAGTGTACAGTTGGTAAGGAGGGTACTTGTACCACCCCAGTAGTGGCAACAAAAGTTCTCAGTGCCCAAGTCGAACAGCTTGCAGGTTGCCACATAGGTTCTTCATTCATAGTAGATCAGCCCGCCCCCCATCCTCTATCAGTCACCATTGTGACTAGGAAATTTTCTTGAGACTGATTTTATAAAGTGTCACTCATGCAAAACTCAGCTTGCCCTTTTCTCACATGATATACTGCGAACTATGGTTAAAGGGCAATAGTCAGATTCCACATTTCTACATTTCTGGGAAGCGTTTAACACGGTGACACATTGAAGGCTGTTAAAGAAGGTATGAGCATATGGAACAGGTTCACTGATACGTGAGTGGCTCAACGACTTCTTAAGTTGTAGAACTCAGCACGTTGTCCTCGACAGCAAGTATTCATCAGAGACAAGGGTATCATTAGGAGTGCCACAGGGAAGTGCGAAAGGACTACTATTATTCTCCATACACATAAATGATTTCGCAGATAAGGTGGGCAGCAGTCTGTGGGGGGCAGGGGGGGGGGGGGGGGGGTGCTGATGATGCTGTGGTGTATGGTAAGATATCAAAGTTGAGTGACTGTAGGAGGATACAACATGACTTGAACAAAATTTCTAGCTGGCATGATGAATGACAGCCAGCTTTAAATGTATAAAAATGTAAGTTAATGCAGATGAGTAGGAGAAACAAACCGATGCAGTGTTAATAGTGTCCTGCTTGACACAGTTATATCATTTAAATATCTGGGCATAATGTTGCAAAGCAAAACAAAATAGAATGAACATGTGAGGATTGTGGTAGGAAAGGCTAGTGGTCGACTTCAGTTTACTGGGAGAATTTTAGGAAAGTGTTGTTCATCTGTAAATGAGACAGCATAGAGGATGCGAGTGTGACCAATTCTTGAGTACTGATCGAGTGTTTGGGATCCGTACCAGCTTGGATTAAAGGAAGACATTGAAGCAGTTCAAAGGCAGGCTGTGAGGTTTGTTACTGATGGGTTCAAACAACATGCAAGTGTTACAGAGATTCTTCGTGAACTCAAATGGGAATCCCTGGAGGGAAGGTGACGTTCTTTTCAAGGAACACTATTGAGAAAAATTTAGAGAACAGGCATTTAAACTAACAGTGTCTGACTGCAGAACAATTCTGTTGCCTCTAAAATACATTGTGCGTAATGATCATGAGGATAAGGTACGAGAAATTAGGGCTCATATGAAGGTATACAAACATACTTTTTTATGTGTTCTATTTGTGAGCGGAACAGGCAAGAAAATTACTAGTAGTGGTACATGGTACCCTCCATCATGCACCAGACAGTGGACTGCAGAGTATCGATATAGATGTAGATGACTGGCTTGCAGCTCAACTGTCTCCTCAATGGCCGGATGGCTGTGGACTTGCAGCACTGGATACCAAGTTGGCAGCAAGTTTCACCAAAGCATCTTGCAACTTAATAGGTTTCATCTCCCATCGGCATCCATGGTATGGCCTCCCACTGAGAACGAGCTTCAGGAGGGAGCAGATTTCACAACAAGCAATGATGCAATCCTCCCCACACTTGTGGGCAAATGTGCTCTAGTTTTCTGAGCCCGTCAGCACTCTACTGCTCTAGTGCCTAGCTTCAGTGTTTCAGAATGTTTCTTTATGTGAAGTTTGCATACTGAAAGGTGTTCTTATGACATTTAGCCTCATTACAACAGAGCATTCTGTCTGCCCTGCACTGTTGTCGAAGTGCTGAATCATCTGTTCTTGGCTTTCCTCTTGCATACTCTGATGAAACGAGCTCCCAGCTGATTTTTACTTTGGGCCTCCTGTGTTGACATTTGGTTGAGATATTGTTGTGTAGTCGGCAGACACGCCCCACTTAGCTACGTGTCAGTCTGTTTCTAACAAAATTTTATTCCTCCACTAACTTACTATTTTACTGTGCAACAATACTGCACAGCTGGGCATGTGACTCCTTCCTTTGTGTGAATGAACACAATTTTTTTTACCATTTGATGTGCAATGGAAGAAAGGTTAAAGTTCAACAAGCTCATTTTGAGAAATTCGAGAATAGCTAAAATAGTAAGATATGGAGGACGTTCAAATTCCATTCATTCCAAATAGGAGCTTAGTGTCTTAACTATTTCACTGGTTGGTTATATGGAAGATGACATATCAAACTACAAAATCATGATGAACTCATTCACAAAGCAAGCCGTGAAAGTGTAGTGTTGCCTGCTAGTGGTATTGCCACGGCATACAGTAATAAGAGTCAATGTATTTGGCTTAATAATGAGGCTTGGGGACAGTAGTTGCTCAGGATGCCACCTCATTCCTGGCAATCCCCATATGATTTGGGGTCCAGAAGAAGACTGACAAGTGGTTAGTATGGCCAAGATCACATAAAAGATCATGCATGGTGGACACTGTTGGGTGTCTACTGATACCTCACAGTCTGCTCATTGAGTCACTGCATATCAGAAATTGATCATGGTATTTCTTTCTAAATAAAACATGCGGTTCTTGCAACAGTAAAATAGCATGCGCTTGTAAGTCCTACTGCAGGGTTGTACAACTGTTGCCCCCATAAAAAAACTCTCCTCTTCTGTTAACAGGCTGGGCTGTTACCATCCTTACCTTCACTTTCTACTGAACCCATCCAGTCCCCATGTTTAGCTGTGGCATATATCTTGATCTGTCACAAAATCAAACCCATTATACTCATACCACTACTCAAGTTTGTCATCAGCACTGAGTGTGACACTGTCATCAACAAAGCAAGGTGATTCTAAACTTTTTCCATAAAGTTGAGCCCAGTTAACATCAGTGCAAAATATAGTAAATATATTCCACTGACCTTCTCATGGGTGCTTCTAATTTTGTCTGGGAGCTTGATCCCATGCAAACATACAATAACGAAAAGAAGTCCAAACACCAAGAAATAATTAATGTAGAGTAATGAAATTTTGGGAATACATTTGTCTAGGTAAAATATATAAGTCATTAACATTGCAAGATATCAGGTTCATGTGAGTGCAAGAAAAGCATATGTGATATCATGGTACATTAATATCTGGTGACACCAAAGGAAGAAAATATGCTTGCATCGTGTCATACAGGTACTGGATGTCAGTTTGTGGGCACTTGCTCTGACAATAAAGGATGACGCTGGAGTCGCCGTCCAACGATGTTCCCTATGTGCTCGACTGTAAATAAATCTGGTCATATTAACAGAATCTTTCGATGGTTCTTGGTAGAACAACATTATAATAAATGAAAAGCACCAGTTTGCTTTTGTTCTACAATATTACTTGTATTGTAAACCGGTTTTCGGCTTACAAGGCCATCTTCAGACATTTACTGAGTAAATGTGAGTAAATGTCTGAAGATGGCCTTGTAAGCTGAAAACTGGTTTACAATAAAAGTAATATTGTAGAACAAAAGCAAACTGGTGATTTTCATTTATTAATAAATCTGGTTATCAAGCAGGCGAAAACAACACACTGACACACTGCAGCGCATGTTGGGTTACAACAGCAGTATGTGGGCGAGCATTTTCTTTTTGGGAAACACCCCCTGGAATGCTGTTCAGGAGTGGCAGCACACATGGTTGAATCACCAGACTAACACAAAAATTTACATTTAGGGTGCATGGGATAACCATGAGAGTGCTCCTGCTGTCATACTACGTCTAACAGATATATAGCCATCACTGGCACAGAGGCAGAACCAGCTTTCATCAGGGGGGGGGGGGGGGGGGGGGGAAGCAGACCTCCACTCCGCCCTTCAATGAGCTCTCATTTGACACAACTGCAGTTGCAAATGGCAGAGGTTTGAGGTCACTGCAATGCGCACTGCAGGGCATCTGGCTCGGAGCTGTATTTGAAGTAACAGATTTGCAGCAGTTCGTTGTGTCACTGTGGTCCCAACTACTGTTCCAATTTCTGCTGTACATGTAGTATGATGCACCACAGCAAGACACCAAACATGACAGCCTTCCTTCTCTGTAGCACCACATGGCCATCCAGAGCACTGTCCTCCTGTCACCGTACCTTCCCATGACTACCATTGCCAGCAATCATGTATGGTGGCTATGTTGCTACCAAGTCTTTCTGCAGTATTGTGGAAGGAACATTCAGCTTCTCACAGCCCTATTACATGACCTCGTTACTGTTGATAACCTTGCAGCACAAAGCGCTAGTCCAGATTGCTCTCTCTGAAAAAAGAGAGAGAGAGAGAGAGAGAGAGAGAGAGAGAGAGAGAGAGAGAGAGAGAGAGAAGGGCATCAAGAAAAGGCCCCAAGTTCAGTAAGGTCTGTCTGGATAAGGGTGTTCTGATCTTTGTGAGAGAATGGGGTCAGTGGACTGGATGAAGGAGACAGTTCCCAATATATCTCTGTGGGATGAGGTGAATCTGCTGGCCAAGACAGCAGCGGAACTTTTCAAGACCATTAAAAAAATCTTGGTTCCAAAACTACTCAGGGGTGTTCCCCCAGAGACTCTTTTAGAGAAAGTATCGACTCACAATCGGGAAGTCTCAACAAAGGGCTGGAGGACAACTAATCACAAAGTTGGAACTGATGGCCAAACCCTTGTGGTGGACATAGAAGAAAAATCCTTGACTGCAATGTGAGAGCAAGATCTAAAGCTCTATTTAGGGTTCTCACAGGTTACTGTTGGGATGACCAAAGACATCAAAGGCGGTTATTGCAGGCTACTGTCATGGTGATCAAAAACATCAATGGCAACAAAGGTGGCAAATTGTCAGCTGCAAGTGTTGCAGTACTGTAAGGGGCCAGCTATCCTTTTGAACTGCCTTCGTGAAGATTGGAGGTGGTTGTGGCCCTGATCCAAGAACCCTATTTATAATATAAAGGGACGGTGTCAGGCTTTGGAGGAACTGGAGGCAAGCTGATTTACTGTAGGAATATATATAAATCATTTACATTAGAAATGAAATTTCTCTGATTTCAGTGGCAAACTTCTGTTCTAGGCACTTAGAAATCATCAGAATGCAGCAACTTGAGGAAGAGAACATGAAGGACCTCACACCTTCCTATAAGGACAATGTCCCCCATCCCAGGAATCGGGGAGACTGACAGACAGCTGCTTACAGCGTAATGAACAACTGCTGGTTAGTTGTAATTTCAGTGCCCAGAAGCTGATGTGAGGAAGTACTCATAATGATGCCAAAAGCGTAGGTTTTCACTTTAATACCTATAGGAGATAATTTAGAGATCTTTAATTCGGGTAAGGAACCTACCTTCAGGGATAGAAGAAGGAAAGAAGTAATTGACGTAACTTTTGGTATAATCTTAATTGGTAGTTACATCAAACAATGGCATATGTCAATGGAACAATCCTTATATGACCAAATGTATATTAAGTTTAAGGTGGAAATGAGCTTTAAACAGACTACTGTCTATAGGAATCTTAGGAAAACTGATTGGGACTCATTAGTGGTGTACTGCTCGACAGTAACATTGATTAAATATCTACATACAACATTGCAAGTAACACTGCCAACCAATACAAAATAGAATGAGCATGGAGGAACAATAGTATGAAAAGTAAATGGTCGACTTCAATTTATTGTTGGGAGAATTTTAGGAAACTGTAGCTCATCTATGTATAAAGGAGCCTGCATATAGAACACTAGTGTGACCCATTTTTGAGTACTGCTCATGTGTTTATGATACCTATCAGATTCCATAAAAGGAAGACATCAAAAAGTGTGCTGCTAGATTTGCTATCAGTAAGTACAATCAACACATGAGTTGATCTGACAGAGATGCTTCATAAACTCAAATGGTAGTCCCTGAAGAGAAAATGACATTCTTTTAGTGAAATACTCCTGAGAAAATTTAGAGAACCAACATTGGCATCTGAGTGCAAAATGATTCTCCCACTGCCAATGTACATTTTTTGTAAGGACTATGAAGACAAGATAAGAGAAACTAAGGCTTGTACAGAGGCATATAGACAATGGTTTTTCCCTCACTCCATTTGCAAGTGGAGCAGGAAAGGAAATGATTAGCAGTGGTAGAAGATACCTTCTACCATGCACCATATGGAGGCTTGTGGAGTACCCGAGTAGCCGTAGGTACGAGAAAGCCCTACACTCACTCTTATCTGATGTTAAAATCCAGTAGATTTGGACGAAATGGCAAATCGAGTAACAGTTGCAATCATAACCTCATATTTACAAATCTGTCCAATCACCAAGAGGTGCACATATAGGAATGTAACTTGGTGAAATAACTATCTGTAACTGGAAAGAAAGCAGGTAAGAATGTTTAATACATTTCAGTCAGGCCACAATGACTGCTGCCATTTCCCCAGATGTATTAAAATTTTTCAACTTCTTCCTTGTGGCACCTGCTTAGGAGGAGGAGGATCCAAGCAGATTAGCATGCATTTCAAAAATGCTGTCATCAATTCCAAAACCCAATTCTTCAAGCAGCCTCAGCATTTCCTCATCAATCAAACTGTTTCCCAAATTACAACAAACTTTTGCGATCAAGACAAGCATGGAAACACACTGCAACATCGGATGTGCAGCAACTACGAGCAGCAACTCGAATGTGTTAACTTTGCTGAAGGAAAGAACAATGGGCGAAATATTGTGAGGCAGTCTTGCTGTTAAGCAAGTGAAACAATCATCCTGTGTAGTATTCTGTGAGGAGGTGGAAGGTAAGGCTGCCAGAGACAGATCGTAAGTAAACTAGGTCAGTGTGTAAGACACTGGAAGTGGTCCTCAAAACTGACTTTGCTGCAATCCACCCCGACAGATGATCCAGGCCAAGATTTAGCCCCTGTGAGGTACTGGTTTAGAGGTAACCAACAAGAGAAGAGAGAATCTGCAACAGAATGTTTGGATATCAAGAAAATCCTGTGGGTCGTGGGAACATTTCAACTGCTCAAGTCACCAGGTCCAAATGGTATCTTTCTGGCTCAGCTGTAACAAGCAGGAGAGGGACAAATCAGATTCTCTTGTAGACTGTTACAAGTCCGTTTAGCTGAAGAAGTGATTCCTAATCTTGGAGGACAATGAAAGTTATTCTGATTCCAAAGCTAGGGAGAATTCATCACACCAAGGCTAATGACATGAGACCAATCAGTCTGTCCTCCCTTCTTCTAAACACATTAGAGAAACTGGTTAACATGCATGTTAGGGAAGAAGGACGGGTAGAGATTAGGGTTTAATGCTCTGTCAACAACTAGGTCATTGGGGACAGAGCACAAGAGCAGACTGTTTTTTGTAAAGTATGGTGCAGGAAATATGCTGTGCCCTTTCAAAGGAACTATATGAGATCTGACTGGAGCAATTTAGAGAAATCATGAAAAACCTAAATCTGGATGGCCAGAGGTAGATTTGAACTGCCATCCTCCCAGTTGTGAGTCCAGTGAGCTAACCACTGTGCCACCTCGGTCCAAGAAGTGCATGTTAGGGAAATGAGATTAACTGTGGTTTCTAAACATGAAAACCAACAGACATCAACCAGACAAATAATGCAGAACAGCACAAACATTTTGGGAAGGTACAAAAACCTCTACAATTTCATAAAATGGGACTCTGCATCTTCATGGATATTAAGGGGGGTTTCAGCAATGTGACTGCGCCCATTGCTGTTCCAGGCCATGGCATAGTTCTTCATCCAGCCATAATATCAAGCCTGGATGAAAGATAATGTCCTGTTGATATGCATTTTGTTTGAACTTCAAGAGGGAGTAAAAATGACTGGAATATTGCCCAAAGAAGTGTGCTAAAGTAAGGCTGAAGACCAACCAGAGTCTGTTGTCTTGATCAACAGGAAGCCACTTTACAGCTTTTGCAACACCACTCTCTCTCCATATTTGTCCCCAATGTGTTCCATGAAGAAGCAAGGTTTGGGCATTAGGTATATCTCACCATCCATTCTAGTACAGTCTAGATACAGTAGTGAGTAAAGTTCTCTGTGTCAATGCCATTGTACCTCTTACCATGGCACAGCCAAGTGTGGGATCACTCTAGAATTCCCTTATGAAGAGATTGCTGGGGTTTTGCAACTGCCAGCTTCAGTAACTTTGAATGGCTTCATGGCAGATTATTGGCCCTTGTGTCATCCTGAGGGCTCTCTCCATGGGTGCCAACCAGCCAGAGAAACAGCCACTTAGCATGGTGAGTTTTGCCCAGTCTCGATGGTCCAATAGGGTGGACACCTACTCCCTGGAATGCATAGAGAGTTTATAGCACAGTCACCAGTGACAACAACTGTGTTGTCAGGGGGCTGCAACTGTCCAGGTGCATTGCAACCACTCTACAATAGACCGACTATTATGCTAAGTTTTGGGTCTGGCAGGTAGACTGCTTAGAAATGGGTGTCAGGGTGGTTGCATCTACATGCTCGCATTGGATGCCCTTCCCTGCACAATTCACACTTTGGAGAAATTTGTAAAAGAATGACAGTCAAATCTGCTTAGGGACCAAAAGAAGTTAAGGAAGGTACAAAGTAATTTATGGGGTTAAGAGAACAAAGTCACAAGAAAGCCTAGGTAAAAGCCAGGTTCTCATTAGGAGAGCAGGCAAAGATAAGAGTGAGTGGGAGAGTAGAACAGAAAAAAATAAACTTGAAAGATACAATACTATGAGGTAGAAACAGTGTAGGTAAAAGTAGGAGCATGTAATGGCTCATGCTCAGCAAGCATATACTAAAAAAAGTTGTGGGCCTCCTTAGGAGAACCACTATATTACTTCCCTTGTTAGATATGTGGGAAGGTTTACATTAATATCGTTTGCAAGGATTGTAACTTTAAAAAAATATTTGTAATGTCTGTGCAACTGCAGCAATAGCAATTGATTGTAAAGAACAATCTTAATTGGTTTTATGTATTGTTGTGAGCACTTTTTGTCAGTAGAACATCAGCAGACAAATGTGAAACATAAAGATGGGTCATACAACATAAGCGGCAGCATAATAATGGCACAATACAATAAAAAGTAAGAAAACAACTTTAATGTCTTACATTTGAGGCAACAGCTACGTGGTCATCGAGGTAATATTTAAGTGCTGAGCTGAACAGACGCTCACAATATGACATGAAAATTGATATTATTACTCAGTTGTAAATAAACAATGTACCACAGAGAAAAAATGAAGTTCATACTGTTTGAAGCAATTTCAGTGTTAAAGATTCCTACAATGAGGTGCTGCTTTGACAAAATGATGAAGGGCCATTTGCACACAGTTCTCCAGTTACCTATATAAATGTGTGAATTCAATGGCATAGAGACTGCATGGACAATTAAAAGAAATGTATGGGGAGTACACCATAACAGGGTCATTTCACAGGACAATCTGCTAGAAGTGAAAAAGGACAAAACTTTTTATGTGGCTGCAACAAAGTAGGAGTAGAAAAGTGAACTTGTCATGAAAACAGAGAATATGTTTTGGGGAAAATGATGGACTAATAGGTGCAAAATAGACCAAATTGTATAAATGTTGGTGGTATGGATTCTGATGACAATGATAAAGATGATGACAACAGTGACATTTCCGATTTTTGTGAGGCTCAATCTAGATATTCAATGATAGCAATAGAAAAAACTCAACTGCTTCTATAAGAACCAGCAAGCAAAGCTCTAACAAATTACAAAATGAAATTCTAATAAGTAACTGCGTTGGGCATGGTACATTTGAGAATATTTTGGACATTCAACTAACATACATATAACAGTGGGCAACTGTGTTTGGAGGGCACCAATCACTGTAGAGATTTTGTGAACAAACTTGCAGACCCCTCCAGACATCTTCTCAGCTTAGGGCAGTTCCTACAGTAAGCATACTGATAAATATGAATACTTTATGTTAATAATAATACTGTGTATGTAAGTACTGAAATAGGTTTCTTCCGTCATCATACACATTGCACTTGATTCATTTCAGGCAATATCAGTGGTGATGTTCTATCTTGTTTCTTCCTTCTGAGTGATTGTGTTAACTGTCTGAAAATGTCACATCAATTTTTTCCTTTGACACTGGTTTCCTTCACCAAAAGTGAAGCTGCTAGTGAGGATGCAGACATGACATTACATCACATCATCACCATATGCAAGGAACAGATAAGTAAGCTCCACTAGTGGTGATATTTTAATTGAATAAAATAAAATGTGTATCATGACTAGCACATCCAACCTCACACTGAATGTTTCAGGCACTGGTACCAAGCTATCCTCACATGCGGTTGTAATCTGTCAGTTGATTTCAGTAATGTTTGCCAAGGGCTTTCTAATGTATTTACTGCAATTATGGTGACGCCACGCGTTCGCATGATATACCATAGTTGGCATGACTTATGGAATGACCCTCATATAAACACTTTTTACAGTAGCAACTGATACCATGGTCATTCAAAAGAAGAATTTGATCAATATTCTTTTGAAAATATCAGTATTAAGAGAATGTGTGACTGTGTCATGTTTGCAACTACATCAATGAATATGTTTTTAGAATGGTGTGTAGTGTTGTGCTCTCAAGGGTGTCACAATAAACACCTGACTCCTTGGCATATTCCTGTTGGCCATATTCTTCGGTATAGTAGATTAGACACAAACAAGACTGATGTAATATGTAACCAACCAAGTGTATTTTAGGAAACTCACAAGAAGTTACCCAATTACAGGCATCATTGTAGTTATTTTATTTGCATTTCATTTCCAGATACGATACTGATTAAATCACACGTAAAACTCCCAGATATGCTTTGTAATGCTCTTGAATGTACTCACTTTGTCAACAAGGCTTATATATTTCTGTTTGCCTTCAGTTAGGTGGTTCTTTGCTGTGGATAACTGTTTCTTCAGTGCTTCAATGGTATCCATTTTGTCAACTTGTTCTTTCTTGTATTTATCAATTTTTTGGCGCATCACTTCCTATAAGAAAAAGATAAATACTAAGTCAACTGATTCATCACTTCAAAGGAACACACATGCAGCCACATCACATTCTCCAAATAACTACAGCAAGCCATTTTCTGTAATAACAATATCATATGGAGAGTGTGTTCACTACATACACTATGTGATCAAAAAAGGATCTGGACACCCCCAAAAACTTACATTTTTCATATTAGGTGCAGTGTGCTGCAAACTACTGCCAGGTAATCCATATCAGCGACCTCAGTAGTCTCGTTAAACATCTTGAGAGAGCACAATGGGGCGCTCCGCGGAACTCTCAGACTTCGAACGTGGTCAAGTGATTGGCTGTCACTTGTGTCATACGGTCTGTACGGGAGATTTCCACACTCCTAAACATACCTAGGTTCACTGTTTCTGATGTGATAGTGAAGTGGATACGTGAAGGGAGGCGTACAGCACAAAAGCGTACAGGCCGACCTCGTCTGTTGACTGACAGAGACCGCTGACAGTTGAAGAGGGTCGTAATGTATAATAGGCAGACATCTATCCAGACTATCACACAGGAATTCCAAACTGCATCAGGATCCACTGCAAGTGCTATGACAGTTCGACGGGAGGTGAGAAAAAACTGATTTCATGGTCGAGCGGTTGCTCATAAGCCACACATCATGCCGTAAATGCCAAACGAGGCCTTGCTTGGTGTAAGGAGTGTAAACATTGGACGACCGAACAGTGGAAAAACGTTGTGTGGACTGACGAATCACAGTAAACAATGTGGCGATCTGATGGTAGGGTGTGGGTATAGCGAATGCCCAGTGAACATCATCTGCCAGCGTGTGTAGTGCTAACAGTAAAATTCAGAGGTGGTGGTGTTATGGTGCGGTCGTGTTTTCCATGGAGGGGGCTTGCACCCCTTGTTGTTTTTCATGGCACTATCACAGCACAGGCCTACGCTGATGTTTTAAGCACCTTCTTGCTTCCCACTGTTGAAGAGCAATTCGGGGATGGCAATTGCATCTTTCAACATGATCGAGCACCTGTTCATAATGCACGGCCCATGGCAGAGTGGTTACACGACAATAACATCCCTGTAATGGACTGGCCTGCACAGAGTCCTGAACTGAATTCTATAGAACACCTTTGGAATGTTTTGGAACACCGACTTCATGCCAGGCCTCACTGACTGACATCGATACCTCTCCTCAGTGCAGCACTCAGTGAAGAATGGGCTACCATTCCCCAAGAAACCTTCCAGCAGCTGATTGAATGTATGCCTGTGAGAGTGGAAGCTGTCATCAAGGCTAAGGGTGAACCAACACCATATTGAATTTGAGCATTACTGATGAAGGGTGCCAAGAACATTTAACTCATTTTCAGCCAGGTGTCTGGATACTTTTGATCACATAGTGTGTGTCAATAGCTCAGTCCCACAGTTAGGAAAAGGATAAATTGTCCCACAACATACCATTCTTAATGTTTGGCTTTGATACATGGTTAGAGGCATAGAAGATGCCAATGATTTTTTCACAAACAAAATTAATATGATTAACCCAATGAAGATATTCATCCATGTACACCTCAAGAAATTTATAATCACCATATTCTGTCGCCAACATACCAGCTACATTATTTACATTGGCATGATGAGAACAATCTGCTTCAAATGTCAGTAACCGAGATTTACTGGTCACCAAAATATGTTGTTACTTACATTACACCAATTGTTCAAAATTCATTATGGTTATGATATTTAGTGATCAACAACTAAATACAATTTTCTTGTATTAAGTTGTTATGATATACTGATCCAAGTCTGCAAATATGAAGGTATCTCAAAGCTTTGCTCATCAGTAAAGAAGATACACTGCTGATCAGCTCCTGTTCACAAAGTTAAACACTAACACTTGTAAACCAAGTAGACTTAACTCCAGCTTGAATTACACCATATGTACATCCTGACATAAAATTCGCCCACCACAGAGGTTAAATCCAGGTTGTTCACTTAATGTGAAAACATGTCTGGCCACCCCTCAGAATCCTAAATCTGGCCATCTACACTATATGGTAACACTAGGATATGCAGAACTCTGCTTGAATTTGTGTTGTGTTGTATCTGTTTATGTCAGGTGGTAAACGTCTTACAATGCACATGCAAAATCGCGAACAGTAGTCCTTTCTCCTTTATTTATTTATTAAACCTTGCTACACACATATGCTAGAAGTCTAAGCCTGTTGGAACCTCAAAAATAATTTCCTTCACTTTTCAACCCACCAGTAACAGCAAAGAATTTCAAAAACATTTCTGTGAAAGAGCGTGTGGTTGAATCACAATCAGAACAGTTATGTTTGAGAGCTTCCTCACCATACAGCAGCCACACGAGACTGGGCAGCATCCACCCATGTGATTGCAGCATGACCACCTTAGGCACATTCCTGCCCTCTCAATGCCCGCATAAAATAGTGTATTATTGTAGTTTGACTTTACATGCAAAATAACTTTGATAAATCAAGTGACTGAGGTGTAGTAACACAATATGCGTATACTGCTGTGAGTGTATTTATCAATCATCATTTTCTTATTTGAAGTTCCAGTGTTTGTCCTCCAGTTTAGTACTGGATTTTGCATTCTCCAATCATAGAGGAGTGAAGAAAGCTTGTAACATTTCTATTGTGTGAGGGAAGTACTATTGGACAAATCAGATCAAAGATATTTTCTTGTTTCAAGAAACATTGTTCTGGCACGAATTATTTTCCACTTTCAGCAAGTCTCAATAATTTGTGATGAAATGTTACAATTTAATCTTTTTGCAACATTGGCATACAACAGGCAATACTCGGGTGACTATTACCACATTTTTTTGCACGGTCATCATCAGTTTCCTCACTGAAAATCCTCATCCAATATTGTTACTGGTAACATACTACATTTTATGAGCTGCCCTCAAATATTTACCTTCAGCATTCCTTATCAAATAACCATGAAAAAATCTCTTTTGGACACAAACACCACAATTCAAACCAGGCTTCATGACATCTTTAAATCCAAAACAGTAAATTTCTACTGACATGGAACCAGCAAACTACCTCAGCATTGTCAGACTGTTTTAGATAATGTGAGAGAATACAGAACTGATGAGTAATTTCTCTTATGTTTACTGCTGTGTTCAAAAACCTAATGAAAAACAGTATTAAAGTATGTACTATAAAAATATAGGTGAATTTCAACATACCACAATAACCTTATGATGAGAGTCTATTTTGATAAACCATAAACAATTTTTAACACAAGCATGCCTACATCTACAAAAATCATTAAGGTATTATACAGGGTGTTACAAAAAGGTACGGCCAAACTTTCAGGAAACATTCCTCACACACAAATAAAGAAAAGATGTTATGTGGACACGTGTCCAGAAACGCTCAATTTCCACGTCAGAGCTCATTTTAGTTTCGTCCACCTAAGCTCAATGGAGCACGTTATCATGATTTCATACAGGATACTCTACCTGTGCTGCTAGAACATGTGCCTTTACAAGTATGACACAACATGTGGTTCATGCACGATGGAGCTCCTGCACATTTCAGTCGAAGTGTTTGTATGCTTCGCAACAACAGATTCGGTGACCGATGGATTGGTAGAGGCAGACCAATTCCATGGCCTCCACACTCTCCTGACCTCAACCCTCTTGACTTTCATTTATGGGGGCATTTGAAAGCTCTTGTCTACGCAACCCCGGTACCAAATGTAGAGACTCTTCGTGCTCGTATTGTGGACGGCTGTGACGCAATACACCATTCTCCAGGGCTGCATCAGCGCATCAGGGATTCCATGCGACGGAGGGTGGATGCATGTATCCTCACTAACGGAGGACATTTTGAACATTTCCTGTAACAAAGTGTTTGAAGTCACTCTGGTATGTTCTGTTGCTGTGTGTTTCCATTCCATGATTAATGTGATTTGAAGAGAAGTAATAAAATGAGCTCTAATATGGAAAGTAAGCGTTTCCGGACACATGTCCACATAACATATTTTCTTTCCTTGTGTGTGAGAAATGTTTCCTGGAAGTTTGGCCGTACCTTTTTGTAACACCCTGTATACTTTGGACTTCAATCCAGTCTGTGTTTATGTGCACTCTGTTGTCTCACTGAAGTACTATGGATATGTGGCCACTGGAATAGATGCACAAAGATACATAGTTAAAACTCATTCAGTGCCACAATTTCATAAGTAAAATTGTGTATCCACAAAAACCAAATTTATGTTGGTTGAAGCAGAAAAAGGCGTTATCATATATGCAGTATCGTTAAGTTATTCGCCCTTACACTACAGGGTACTGAAAGTAGCAACATGATTTTCAATCTGGGTGCTTGAAGCTCTGTCACAGAAGATTGGAACCAAGAGCCAGCACAGCCTTCACTTTACAGTACAGCCTTATGATGTCAGAGCTAGCAAACATCTTCGCATTTACCTCTCCTTCACTGTCTCAGTGGTGGACAGGACAGATAAATAGCAACAACAGTGACAAGTTTAGTTGCAGTGTATGCACAGAATGAGCTTCCTGGTCTTAAAACCATAAACTGATAACCCAACATCACACCTTATGTGAAAATTACTAAGATTATTCCTCAGAAATGACAAGAAAATATCAAATGAATTAAGAAGGATAATTCTGAGCCATCCAGGAAGTAACTTGATGGCCACAGTGCTGCTGAACATATTCTGTGTTGTTGCCAAGTTTCAGTTACAATACTGACTGGAAAAATTAAAGTTCCACTGCTGGTATATTACTTGAGTGGGTTTGGAAGTGAGTACAGCTTGCATCTCAAACACGTGGCTGGCAAGGGGTGGAATACGAAAAGTATAAGCCAATGAGTTTTACTTCCATTTTTGCAACTAGATTCAGGAACTGTAGGGCTGTTACTATTAATACTCAGATGTGCCGAATGCAAACTGAACAAGACATATCAATAACTGTCACAATTATATTTGTTTCCCCATCTTAGGCATACTGAAAACTAAGCTCTTTCACCAGATGCGATTCACTTTTCTGGAGCATCTATAATTGTTATACTAGAAGCACTATGAGTAAGCAAAACACCTTCTGATCCTTATTGACAAAGATAGGTTTTTTTTAAAAAAAACATCATCATTAGCACTATCCCCATAACCAAGGAACAAAAACTAAGAGACAAGAAAACATTAACTGCAAAATGTGAACATCCACAGAGCGACTTCATAACCCGTAAGCAACCTAATGCTCGAAAACAAGAAAATCTACATTGCACACAATGACCAACAAAGTCGGCTCAAAAAGCCGCAACAAAAATAGGTTCATCAAAGTGAAAGTTATGCTTAGTTTCTATGCAGTGCCTCACAGTTGGTATAGAGTGTTGTTAATTTAGTCCCTGATGATTTCATATGAGCAGCACCTCTAGGTTACTATAATATTCATGTGAGAATTATCTAGGTGTGATGCGACAGAGCAGATGAGCATACAGCTCTGGAATTTTCAGACTATTTTAACAGCAGTCATTGTTGGGTGGATTATAACCCAGATTTGATTTCAGCCTGTGAAAACACTGATCAACACACACAATATAGACCTATTATATGCCACTTCAGGTCAAAAAATTTCCCTATGCTTGTATCCTTCTGCCAGCGACTTAATTTATTTCACAGCTGACTATCAACTCATTGTGGAGGCGATGAACAAGAATTGCAGTGTATCACCCAGTCATTATGAACACTCCCCCCCACACACACACACCACCACCACCACCACCTTTTTGTCTTAATCATTTAATATAGCAATCACAGAATGCTCATGTTATCTGCACCTCATTAGCTGTCGGCTAGAACAGATTCAAATGATGCTGAAAAAGTGGTATACTTAAAAGTCAAATGTTTCTCTTTCTTATTTAATGTAACTGAAAATAACTACAAGGAAATTTAGTACAGGAATCCTGAGAAAACCTTCTGCTCATACTGTAGAACTTTGTATACAAAACCAACTTTTTGTAATCATCGGACAAATCATGGCATTTGCTAAACTCCACTAATTATTATTATATTATTATTTATTGGTTGATAGGTGCTTTCTGTCACTTATTTTTACCGCTTATTAAATCATCAGCTTTTGCCACATGGAGTTTCTGTATTTACCATAAGTATTCATCTTCAGAGCAACAGCAGAATAATCAGTCAGAAGAGCTGACAACTGGGAGTTTCCATGGCTATTAGCCTGCCTTATTTTTCACTGTTTTTTTGAGCCATGATTTTCATGTTAAATACAGGTTGCTGAGCAAGAATGTCTGGAGACAAGTGGATTTGACCAAGACTACTGTGAGGGTGTAGTCAAGCCTTGACAACAGCCTCCAACCTTTTTCACTAATTTAAAACCCACAGGTGCTAGGGATGCCAAAAATCCAACAATTCCATGTACCTACCATTAATGCCTTAGTCAATGATATGCCATTCTACAATACCTCTTTACCAAAGAGGTTTAGCTAAAACACTGAAATACAAAGAGCATTGGATATGTGTCTAATGTAATAATTTATGAGACATCTACAGTAGGTTTCGGGGTGTGGGGGGAGGTAGTGCTTGTGAACTGTGACATGATGGGCTGAACTCTCACTTATTGCCTTCACAACTAGGTGACAGTCTGCTGTTGGCAGAACGATGCAAGCATGAGGAATTTTTATAACAGTAACTGGCATACAATGGGTCTGTTTTGTGTGTGGGGTGCAGTAGTGTTGAGGCTATTCACACACTGTTGATGAATTCTTTCACATGCTGAAATTAGGTTTGGGTTATAATCTGGCTAACACTGACTACTGTTAAGGGGACTGGTCCATGAATTCCAGGGAAAACCTTGAAAAAATTGTCAGTTTTCTAAACCGTGTATCTCAAAGAATAAGAGTTGTAAGCCCATTTTTATGTATGAACCACAGCTTTAGGTCTCCTACTTTTGTTTTTTAATTGTGTTTTTTTGTTGCAAGTGAAATAAGCCATGCCAATTATTTATGTAAATCATAGGTACACATTACTCAAAATACAAACAAAGTAGGTGGTTATTTTTTCCTGGAAGTTCTTAACACTATTATCTTTAAAGCAGACAATTGAAAAGATGGCACTGTCATAAAATGTGCTACAAAAATATTTTAAGTATGATTATCAAAAATTTTGGGAATGAATTCAGGGTTTTTCTTCAAAAAAGCATTTTATTTACAAAGTTAAGTCACAAGAGTAGTCAGCTTTGTAGTTAAGCATGTTTTAAGATGCTACACAAAATTTCAGGTCTCTACCTTTAATAGATTTTAGCCAAAGTGTACCAGAAAATGAAATAATTTAATTTCGGGGACATTCAAGTTAAAGTTAAAACTTGCTTTTTCTATTAAACTTGCATGGCACTAATGTATCTAAGATCCATATTCATCTTGTTTCCTAATTCTTCTTCTTCTTACTTCTTTGGTGACTTCCAACACTGATTTTTCTGCTTCGAAGAGTCTCCTTCGGTCAATGGCTATTATAGCTCTATGCATATTTAGTCCACCAGTCACTCCCATCAGTTCTATTACATTAAACCTTGACACTGCACCATCATTGCAACATAGATCATCATCTAGCACACCTATTTTCAAAGTATTAGTCCTACTAGAACAGTTTTTGATATCCATTCCAATATACAATCATTGAAACTTTCACTTTGATTTTGAGTTCTACCATGTAAACATTTCTTCAATAATCTTGTGTCACTAAGATCAGGTTTTGTAACTTCAATGGTCGTTTATGGTTCTTGGTCTCACCTTGAGTAACAGCCCTCTGGTAGCCACACCAGCAATCACTGCTAGGTGGGCAGAGTGCATGGCATGGGTTGTCATCTGTAGAGGATTTATGGAAAAAGGTAGCCCATACTGCCTTTTTTCATTCCCTCAAAGTCATTTTTATTTTGTCTCATCACTTTTTCATAATAATACTGCAACCTGTCTATTTCTTCATCTGTACAATTACTTTGCTGTAAACAAAATATTCGTGCTGAAACAACAGGAAACAACGACTAAACTCTCTGTATAAACAAAAGATAAGCAACTGTAAAGGTTTTGCAGGTTAGCCAACTTGAGGGACTAAAAAGTCATAAAAACGAAACAAATGTGAGCAAAACTTCATTTTTAACTGAGCTGACTGTGTGCTAAGGGGACATTGTGGTGCATGCTGTCACTTTTAAATTCCTCTAATTTTGGTATGTGGTCCATTTTCCTGGAAGTAAACTTTGTCTCATTCAGAAAACTACAGAGAATTTTTTAAGACATAAATTAAAAAATCGATTTTTTGACAGTTATTCACGTACAAGTCCCCTTAATAATGGCAGATTAGAGCCATGAAAGAACAGTGCATGGATATTCTCTGAATATTCAAGAACCATATGACCACCCATATCACCGCATTACACCTCAATAATTCTCATATGAATATTATAGTGAACTAGAGGTGCCGTTCATACAAAACCATCTGGGACTAAATTAAGCACACTGTAGCGACTGTGAGGTACTGCATAGAAACTCAGCATCAGACTTACTTTGATGAACCTAGCGTTACTTTGGGTTCTCTCTGTCTCAAGTGTACTGCAAGTTGGAAAGTTATTCCACACAGGCGCTTTTCGTTTTTATTGACAAAGTGCCAGCAGCAGTTATACTGCAATCATTACAAGCAGATGATACTTTTTGTTCTTGCTGTATTTATAGACTGAATGACAATTTTGTTTAAGGATAATTAATTCTAGACAACATCTTCAGTGCTTTGTGCTTCTCCTCCCACATTCTGATGACAAATGTTTCATCTTTCTTATTAGCAGAAGGTGGAATCATTCTTGCACTGCACACTTTGAATGGTTTCAGTTTCCTCATAGCTTTTTGGTCATTGCATATGGTCTCCTGGCCCAGTAGACTTTCTTGATTTGGAATGCGTTATTTGTAGCTTAAAAATAAGTTTTGATAGTCATGAAAAAGTTTCCAGTGATTCAGGAAAATAATTCCAGTCTTGGATCACAAAGTTTATTTGTAATCAGGTTATTAATTTCAGTCAGAAATGACCCTCAACAGACATGAGAAAGCGTGCTGCATTACACAAATTACGCTATTATACAATAATAGGGCAAAACATTACGACCATTGCCCACCATAACACTGGATGCCACCCGATAGTGTAACAGGCACATAACACGGTAACAAAAGTATATAAGTAGAGCAGATATGGATGGGGGATTACCCCAACAAGGATATGGGCTGTAAATGAGGAAATCCATTGAGATAAGTGACTCTGACAAAGGGCAGATTATAATTATACAGAGCCCGTAATTGAGTATCCCAAAAAAGGCGAAGCTGGTCGAAAGTTCAGTTGCTAATGTCACGGGCATCAGCAGAAAGAGGTAGGAGGGCAGTGAAACTACCACTAGGTGCTAAATTGTTGAACAATCATGACTCTTCACAGAACGTGGGGTTCGGAGGCTTGTCTGCTCTGGAAAGTAGGATAGATGGTGATCTGCAGCATCTCTGCAGAAAGGGCACAATGCTGGTGCATGCACAAGTGTTTTGGAGCACACCGTTCATCGTACATTGCTGGACATGGAGCTCCGCAGCAGACCATCCTTACAGGTTCATGTGTTGACCCAATAACATCCTCAATTATTACTGCAGTAGGCACAAGACCATCAGAATTCAACCGTCGATCAATGGAAACGTGCCGGCTCTGCAGGTGAATAATACTTTTGCTCCACTAGATCAATGTTCATCTCCAAAAACACCATCAATGAGGTGAACAGCGGCTCGAAACATGCGGCGCTGCACCTCCTGTGCTTGCATGGGACCTGGGGTAGTAATCAAAGACACATTGACAGCTGTGAACCATCTGCATCCCTTCATGCTTGATGTCTTTCCTCAACAGCGATGTTATCTTTCAGCAGAATAAATGTCCATGTCTCAGAGCCAGAACTGTGCTACAGTGGTTCGAAGAATATTATAGTGAACTCACATTGATGTGCCTGCAGCCAAATTTGCCTGATATAAATCCTATGTAACCCCTATGGATCATTATCGGGTGCCACCACAACATACACAAATTAGCGGCCCATTAATTATGCATATTACATGACTTTCGAGTAGACATCTAATGCCACATGCCTCCACAAACCTAACAACAAGGTGTTGGATCCCTGCTATGCATAATCAGTGATGTATTTCGTTCCAAAGGCGGACAAGCATGCTATTAAGCAGGTGGTCACAATGTTTCGGCTGATCAGTGTAGTCACAATCGTTAGCCATTTTGGCTTCATTAAACAAACAAAATTAGGTAAAGAGCACCACTGAAGCGTATGTACCACAAATAAAGAGACACTCAGTAATAATGCCCAACTACTTTTCTTATAGATTGGTCTGACAACAGGGTATTTCACTTTGTTGGATATATTCCCCCTTATCATGGTGAGGTACTGTGTATGTGAGTGGAAACACCAAGTGATTATGGACAATAGAAAGGAAATAAGATTATAAAAATGCATGTAATTGCTTTCTAAATTATTTAGCTCAAACAATACAGAGGTAAATGCATCTATTACATTTTAGATTCCTCAAAATAGCCATCCTTTCCTTTAATCACCTTAGATACTCATGGTAAGTGATGGGCCAATTTTGCCAGGGTTTCAGTTGGAATTAGTCTCCATTCTTGCTGCAGGACCTCCCACAAGTGTGTCCCACTCACAGTTTCCCATTTTCAGGTCCTCCTGTCCAACTCCTCATACAGTAGCTCGATCAGGTGGCCATTCCATGTTTTTCATAATTTTCTGAACCCCTATAGACTTCACATATATCTGACAAGTGGGATGTATGTTTTGGGTAGTTGCCATGCTGCAAGACAAACCCTGTCCCAATCAGACGCAAATCAGATGTCTTCACATGTTGCTAGATAATGGCACGATAATCCTTTCGTTTCATTTTCCATCTACTTTCACCAAACCCTTGACTTTATTCCCTCCAAAAAATCCGCATAGCATCACAGAACACCATCCCTGCTTCACAGCTGCAATTACACACTGAGGATTCAAGCAGTCATGGGGTAAACAGTGTACGAACTGACATTGTTTACTTCTAAACATTTTGAACTTGGGTTCATCAGTGAATATGACTCTTTTCCAATCTTCAGACACCCAATTTAGGGTATTCTCACCAACTGAAGTCTTTTCTTCTTGTTAACAGGGTGCAGCAATATAATAAAGACAAAATTAACTATCAATTATTAATGACTGAACTTTAAAGACATCAACTTGTCTACTGGAAGAATACAGAATGAAGGAGACCCTGAAGAGCACGATACTAAAAACTTCTGGAAACAATGAACGAATGAAAACAACTTCCAAAGGCATTCTGCAAAACTGGATACCAAGTAAATATCTGTTTCTATTGTATGTAAATGACTGGGTAATTTGTTATTTGTAAAAGGAGATTGTTTAGCACTTATTATTTGCAATGTGTTCTTTATCTGATGTTACTCACATCAACACCAGGAGGGTAGTGCATCACTGTTACTTTCAGTTGGCTATGATTAAGAGTGGCATTTAAACCATAACCACAAGGCTACTTACACTATAAAGTAGAGTCATCCCAAATCTCCTACCCAAAGACTTGTAACTCCACTATTCAAAACTTCCAACCAATTGCTTCATAGCATATTTTTAAATTTTAATTGTAGAATAATAACCATCACGTACTAGAAAATGTCTACTTCAAGTACAAATAATAGAACGTCACAAAGAAAATTTCATGCCCATAACAGGCTGTTTAATATTTCTTGTCTTAGCTCCACAGTAAAAAATGTTTTAACATGCCAGAAGCTATAATACATTAGAAGCTGTAATATGTTACAAATTTTAGTAAAGTAAAAGGCAGGAATAAATTTAACATTTTTCTCTAAAACCTGTTAATGTGTTCCGCTGCTCGTGGTCTTGCGGTAGCGTTCTCGCTTACCAAGCACAGGCTCCCTCCCAGGTTCGATTCCTGGCAGGGTCAGGGATTTTCGCCTGCCCCGAGATGACTAGGTGGTGCTGTGTCATCATCATCATCATCATCATCATCATCATCATGAATCATCTCCATTATGGTCAGAGGAAGGAAACGGCAAACCACCTCCATCAGGACCTTGCCTAGTATGGCGGTGCGGGCCTCCCACATCGTTCCTCTACACTCTGCCAAGAAGCATGGGACTTCATTTTCTGTTGATATGACTGACTGAATTTGTTGAAATGAACCTACCACAATGCATCTGGCTGTTACAGAACAAAACAATGAAATTCATGCCCTCTTTATCTGCTTACATGATCTACAAAGCCAAAACGAAGTTGATGTATGCCTGCCTGAGCATCACGTAATTACAGAAATGTATATGTTAAACCAAAAGTACTGAACATTAACTGCATGGAAAATATAGAGAAAGGAGGAGTTGGTATATTTGTTAATAATGATCATCAATGTCAAATCTATTGAACCCAGTATTCCACTTAGGTCAACAATTTGAATTGCTGCTATGAGGAAAAGTCTTTATTATTATTATTTCTTTCTTTTCTCAGACGTTATGTCTGGTCAAAAATGGAAAGTGACGCAGACCTTGATCAAGCGTCAATTCCTTTTAACTGTACGGTATATGTTATATTGCATTTAGGAACTTTCGGGTTTTTGAACCTGTATCGATAATTACGGATTTCTGTAGTTGTATATAAAAGTTTGGATGTAGCTGTATTGCACTGATGTACTGGTGAATATTGTGTGGTATGACTCCTGTAGTTGATAGTATAATTGGTATAATGTCAACTTTATCCTGATGCCACATGTCCTTGACTTCCTCAGCCAGTTGGATGTATTTTACAATTTTTTCTCCTGTTTTCTTCTGTATATTTGTTGTATTGGGTATGGATATTTCGATTAGTTGTGTTAATTTCTTCTTTTTATTGGTGAGTATGATGTCGGGTTTGTTATGTGGTGTTGTTTTATCTGTTATAATGGTTCTGTTCCAGTATAATTTGTATTCATCATTCTCCAGTACATTTTGAGGTGCATTCTTGTATGTGGGAACGTGTTGTTTTATTAGTTTATGTTGTAAGGCAAGCTGTTGATGTATTATTTTTGCTACATTGTCATGTCTTCTGGGGTATTCTGTATTTGCTAGTATTGTACATCCGCTTGTGATGTGATCTAATGTTTCTATTTGTTGTTTGCAAAGTCTGCATTTATCTGTTGTGGTATTGGGATCTTTAATTATATGCTTGCTGTAATATCTGGTGTTTATTGTTTGATCCTGTATTGCAATCATGAATCCTTCTGTCTCACTGTATATATTGCCTTTTCTTAGCCATGTGTTGGATGCGTCTTGATCGATGTGTGGCTGTGTTAGCTGATACGGGTGCTTGCCATGTAGTGTTTTCTTTTTCCAATTTACTTTCTTCGTATCTGTTGATGTTATGTGATCTAAAGGATTGTAGAAGTGGTTATGAAATTGCAGTGGTGTAGCCGATGTATTTATATGAGTGATTGCTTTGTGTATTTTGCAAGTTTCTGCTTGTTCTAGAAAGAATTTTCTTAAATTGTCTACCTGTTCATAATGTAGGTTTTTCGTGTCGATAAATCCCCTTCCTCCTTCCTTTCTGCTTAATGTGAATCTTCCTGTTGCTGAAGGTATGTGATGTATTCTATATTTGTGGTATTGTGATCATGTAAGTGTATTGAGTGCTTCTACATCTACATCTACATCAATACTCCGCAAGCCACCCAACGGTGTGTGGCGGAGGGCACTTTACGTGCCACTGTCATTACCTCCCTTTCCTGTTCCAGTCACGTATGGTTCGCGGGAAGAACGACTGTCTGAAAGCCTCCGTGCGCGCTCTAATCTCTCTAATTTTACATTCGTGATCTCCTCGGGAGGTATAAGTAGGGGGAAGCAATATATTCGATACCTCATCCAGAAACGCACCCTCTGTGTTACTCCATTTCATTACTCCAAATGAGTAGGTCAATATTGGTATAGAATAAGTATTTATAGCTTTTGTCTTGTTTCTTGCTGTCAATTCTGTTTTCAGTATTTTTGTTAGTCTTTGTCTATATTTTTCTTTTAGTTCTTCTTTAATATTTGTATTATCTATTTCTATTTTTTGTCTGTATCCTAGATATTTATAGGCATCTGTTTTTTGCATCACTTCTATGCAGTCGCTGTGGTTATCCAATATGTAATCTTCTTGTTTAGTGTGTTTTCCCCTGACTATGCTATTTTTCTTACATTTGTCTGTTCCAAAAGCCATATTTATATCATTGCTGAATACTTCTGTTATCTTTAGTAATTGGTTGAGTTGTTGATTTGTTGCTGCCAGTAGTTTTAGGTCATCCATGTATAGCAAATGTGTGATTTTGTGTGGGTATGTTCCAGTAATATTGTATCCATAATTTGTATTATTTAGCATGTCGGATAGTGGGTTCAGAGCAAGGCAGAACCAGAAAGGACTTAATGAGTGTCCTTGGTATATTCCACTCTTGATCTGTATTGGCTGTGATGTGATATTTTTTGAATTTGTTTGGATATTAAGTGTGGTTTTCCAATTTTTCATTACTATGTTTAGGAACTGTATCAATTTCCGATCTACTTTGTATATTTCCAATATTTGTAGTAACTATGAGTGGGGTAAACTATCAAAAGCTTTTTGGTAATGAATGTATGCATAGTGTAGCGACCTTTGTTTAGTTTTAGCTTGATATGTCACCTCTGCATCTATTATCAGTTCCTCTTTACATCCTCGTGCTCCTTTGCAACAGTCTTTTTGTTCTTCATTTATAATTTTGTTCTGTGTTGTATGTGTCATTAATTTCTGTGTAATGACTGAAGTTAATATTTTGTATATTGTTGGTAGGCATGTTATGGGGCGATATTTTGCTGGGTTTGCTGTGTCTGTCTGATCTTTAGGTTTCAGATAAGTTATTCCATGTGTAAGTGTGTCAGGGAATGTGTATGGGTCTGCAATGTAATTGTTAAATAATTTAGTTAGATGTGAATGTGTTGAGGTGAACTTCTTTAGCCAGAAATTTACTATTTTATCTTTTCCAGGGGTTCCAATTGTGTGTAGAATTAATTGCTCAGGTGACTTCATGTTGCAAAATTATCACTTGAGGCATTTGTGGTATCATCTTGTATGTGTCTGTTTCTGCTTGTATCCACCGTGCATGCCTGTTATGTTGTACTGGGTTTGACGATATGTTGCTCCAGAAGTGTTCCATGTCTGTTATGTTTGGTGGATTGTCTATTTTAATGTGTGTGTTATCTATTGTCTGGTAAAATTTCTTTTGGTTTGTGTTGAATGTTTGGTTTTGTTTCCTTCTATTTTCACTTTTTTTTTTATCTTCTAAGTCATTTGGCCAATGCTTGTAATTTCTGCTTCTTTTCATCTAATTGCTCTATCGCTTCTTCTTGTGAGATTTTACCCAACCTTTTTCGTTTTTTGTCTGACATTTCATTTCTTATAAACTGTGTTAGCTGTCCGATGTCTTTTCTCAGTTTTTCTATTCTGATCTGTAGCCTGTGTTGCCATGCTGGTTTTGTGGGTTTCTTCTGTGTGTTGGTTGGTTCTGATCTCTGCCTAGTGTGTATATTTAGTGTAGTGAGTGCTCCTATATAAACCAGTAGTTGTAAATCTTCCATAGTTGTGTTTTCATTTATTTTGTTGTGTATGATTGTGTTGATAGTTTTTATTGTTGTTTCGACTTGTGGGTTATTTGGCAGTCTATGCAAGAATGGTCTAATGTCTATATTTGTGTCTTTGTATTCTATATATGTCAGCTGAAATTTTTCTTCTATATCTAACATGTGTGTCACTTCGTGTTCTATTTGTGCTTGTTCTGGTGGCTGTCTTAAGATTTCGTTTTCCTCTGATTGTTTAATTGATGCGTGTTGTCCTTTGTTTGGTTGCTCTGGGATGTTTGAGTCCATTACTGTATTTTCTTCTTCTTCTATTATTTTGTTCCATTATTTGTTGTACTTGTTGTTTGACGTTTTCTAATTCTGACTGGGGTATCCTGTTATTTTTGATTATTACACGGATCTGATCAGCTAGTCGTCGTTCTGTTAAAAATTTTAATTCTGGGTATCTGGTAATAAATGTTGTGTATACTTGTGATCTGTATCCAGTTGTGTTGGTTCCTAGGTTTGTTGCTTGGTAATAGCAGAACATGAGGTGTCGATTAACTTCATCTCACCATCTCATCCTCTGTCTTTGTTTTCCTTTTAGGGTGGTTGCAGGAAGCATATCCTGCAAAACACCTCTATTTGGATTTAAATCATTTTCCAGTTGGCTAGCAGTGTCGTTACCATTGTGGGCGGGCATAGGGTTTAAGCGTCGTCCCTGACCATGACGGCACTTGTCCGAGGCTTTTTTAGTTCTGTCCTGAACCAACTAATTACACTAAAAGGGGGGTTAGCCCTATTAGTGGTTTGTTCTTTTCGTCGCCTTTTACGACTGGCAGAACATACCGGAGGCTTATTCTTTTCCCTATTATTATTATTATTATTATTATTATTATTACAGTAAATAGATCCCCACAGGAATATTTTCAAACGGTTTTAGAAATTTTTGTCATTATTATACAAACTAGCAGACAAATGTAATAATACATTAGTCTGTGGAGATATATTTTTAATTTCTGCAAGATTCAAGTAATCTTTTGGAAATGTTTCTAAACAGTTATAAACTGCATTAATTTCCCCATTAGAATTACACAGGAATGCAGTGCATTCATAGACAACATAGATCAACACTTAATCACTGACATATTTATATTTTATAATTTGGAAAAATTATTAATTGTTGCTAGAAGGTCTAAGACATGACCCTAATGAGTTCTTTATCTAATTATAAGTCTGAAGTAATTTTCAGAAAGACTTCCAGAATAATGTCACATAAATTATGCCCTTTGGGTGCAGTTTTGATAGTGTGACTCTCTCATTCTATAGCTGGTAATTTGAAGTCTCCCCCTGTTACAATAGTATGATCAGAAAACTTACTCGTCATATTCTGCAAGTTCTCTCTGAATGCTCTGCCACTAAAGCTCCTGAATCAGGTGGTCTATAAAAAGCATCTGATCACCATCTCAGACTCAACTTTGATGCTTAACTTCACCCGGATTATTTCACATTTGAAATCCGAAATAACCATAGCAGTACCAACCAGGCAATCGGGAGGAGGGGTATTTTACACTCTCCTTTCATAAATATTGGGATCTCCCCCTGTTACAATAGTATGATCAGAAAACTTACTCGCCATATTCTGCAAGTTCTCTCTGAATGCTCTGCCACTACAGCTCCTGAATCAGGTGGTCTATAAAAAGCATCTGATCACCATCTCAGACTCAACTTTGATGCTTAACTTCACCCGGATTATTTCACATTTGAAATCCGAAATAACCCTAGCAGTACCAACCAGGCAATCAGGAGGAGGGGTATTTTACACTCTCCTTTCATAAATATTGGGATCTAGTCGAGTACTTTATATTTTATAATTTGGAAAAATTATTAATTGTTATCAATTAATTCTTCTACCTGATTCTATAATTTTTTAGTTAAACTTGATCCAAAAATTTTACTAATAGCAGTAGATGCAACTTTTCAGAACAAATGTGATGTTCAGTATTCTCTGGTTCTGGAAACTACCCACATATCAGTATCTCTTTATAACGTATGTTGTCAATAAAAGTCAACAAGAATTAGCTAAACCTTAATTTTTTCAATTTTTTGTGGTGGTTATAAACCCCTTCCCCGTAACAAAGGGAGAGAAGTCCTGGTGCAATATTATTGTGCACTTTTCTGAACCTACATTTCTGGCCTAAGACATGGTTCAAACCAGAGGACCATGATGAACTCTAGGTACGACGCTAAAAATAATGGGCTGAGCTTCCATTCCACATGAATTGCTACCTGTCTACACAAATTCAGCTAATTGCCTAAAGGAACAGAGTACGGTCTCAGAATCCAAGCGGCAGATTCATTCATGCCGACATCAACTGTGATTTGCAACCAGTTGCACCCTGTACATCCAATAGCCATCAGCAGGGCCTTGTCCACATCTCAGGTGAGACCTGGCAAACATGTCTAGTGCACACTTGCTTAATTCCTTATCAGTCTGCTGTTTTCCTGAGAGGCTCCATTACCCACTTAATACGGGAGCACCCAATGACTAGCAGACCTCCCCTCTACACTTGTCTGGACCTGCCAGGAAAAATTAGCCAATGGGCCAACAGGCGAGGCATCTTATGCTGGCTCAAATGTCCTATGAACACTGGGTAGCACCTTGCACCTTTTGCTAAAGCATAATGGGGCAACCCTCTCCCCAGTGGTACATGGCCCATCACAGTTTGTCACTCACCCTTGAGTGAAGGCAGACCACTCAGATGATGTGCATCAGAAGACACAGTGACAGTGAGGCTTCCAGGAGATTCCAACAGCATTAAAATTATTACAGCTTCTACCAGAGGTGCCTCAATGTCATTTCAGCTTAAAGCAGTAGCCTGAAGCCTGTAGAAGCCAATGCAACTTCTAGCTGTTTCCAGACAGTGGCCAGTTCTCCTTGTATCTGCACATAGTGTGCACAGTTTCTATCAATTTCTACTGTGTAAGAACCCTACAATATCACAAAAAAAGAATACACAAAACACAACAAGTAGCAGCAGATAAGAAAGAAGAAACAGACTTCAGCAAGGGAGAAAAATTACCTCACTATGTCACTCTCCTAAAACTGCAATGCACACTATGTACAAACACAATCTACTGCTGCAGCTCGCACCTGCTCTTGCTTGGGCAGCTGGAGGCTTCTGGGTATTAAAGTAGTATACGCAAAAATTGTAAATTTCAAAGTGAATCAAGCAACATTAAAACTAATAGTGAAGGGAATGCACGATTCTAAATTAACAAATAAAACCTAATATTCTACATGCCTAAGTGTTTATACCAATAAAAATCTGAATATGTTACATATCTTTGTAAACATCTATGGCCAGATCATCTTTGTCATGGATGATATCAAATTTTGGAGATGAAAATATCAAAAAGTTGACTTATTATTCTATTTTTATACACAAGGGCTTATGGAGGCATATTCTCAGATTACTCATCCGTCACTGAAGATACAAACTTTCACTTGCACAGAAGTGTGCAATAACAATAATTTGTGTTGTCCACTCCTTAACGACTTTAGAAGGCTCTTTCAGCAGTTGGGCATACTGACAACAGTCTCACAGTACATTTACTCCCTTATGAAGTTTGTTGTCAACAGTCAATTGCAGTTTGGAAACAATGACATTCATAAATATAATACTAAAAGCACAAATTTCCTATATTATTCTTCACATACCTTTAGTGTGGCACAGAAAAGATGGGTGGCAGAGGGGGGATAGGGGGGAGGGGGAGAGAGGGGGAAGAGGGGGGGAAGAGGGGGGGAAGAGGGGGGGAAGAGGGGGGGAAGAGGGGGGGAAGAGGGGGGGAAGAGGGGGGGAAGAGGGGGGGGAAGAGGGGGGGGAAGAGGGGGGGAAGGAGGGGGGGAAGAGGGGGGGAAGAGGGGGGAAGAGGGGGGGAAGAGGGGGGAAGAGGGGGGGAAGGGGGGGGAAGGGGGGGAGGGGGGGAAGAGGGGGGGGGGAAGAGGGGGGGGGGAAGAGGGGGGGGGGAAGAGGGGGGGGGGAAGAGGGGTAGGGAGAGGGGTAGGGAGAGGGGTAGGGAGAGGGGTAGGGAGAGGGGTAGGGAGAGGGGTAGGGAGAGGGGTAGGGAGAGGGGTAGGGAGAGGGGGTAGGGAGAGGGGTAGGGAGAGGGGTAGGGAGAGGGGGATGGGGATGGAGGGGGAGGGGAATGAAGGGGGAGAGGTAGGGGGAGGGGGATGGAGGGGGAGAGGTAGGGGGAGGGGGATGGAGGGGGAGAGGTAGGGGGAGGGGGATGGAGGGTGATGGAGGGGGAGGGGGATGGAGGGGGAGAGGTAGGGGGAGGGGGATGGAGGGGGGAGAGGTAGGGGGGAGAGGCGGAGGGGGGAGTGGGGGGACGGAGAGGGGGAGGGGGAGTGAGAGGGGGAGTGAGAGGGGGAGTGAAGAGAGGCAAAGCTCTGTATCTTTTGTTTATGTACCTGTCGACAATGTAACGCTTCTGCCTTTCGATGATTTGTCTCCTTTCTTCCTAAATAATTCAATCATTGAAAGAATTTATCCTGCTCCTATGAAGAATTTCTGTGTGTGTACTGGACTACACATTCAACAGCCCAATATTTCATAGTTTGGGTATCATTATCATTTGTGCGCCATCTACCAAACAATTCACAAAAGCCCATTTATGTGCCACCTACCAAACAATTCACAAAAGCCTCATACACAACAAACATAAATCCTACGATTACGGTTGTGTGTGTGTGTGTGTGTGTGTGTGTGTGTGTGTGTGTGTGTGTGTGACATCCCCCTCTTCCCCATATTGTTCCAAAAGTTTTTATGTTTATGTTTATTTATCAGTTTTCCTGGGAAAAAAATCACAACCTCAAAATTAGTATTGTCTCACTTATCAATCTCTTTGAGAACTAAATAAATTTCTGGTCGGAATTTTATTTTTTTTATACAACTGTAAATAGTTTGTTCTGTTTGATCCAGAAACAAAAACCTTCAGATAAAAATGAAACTTTCTGAAATAGAGCGCCCCCCCCCCTACACACACACACACACACACACACACACACACACACACACACACACACACTGTTAGTACTATACAGACCAACTATGTTAAATACTTCCAACATTATATTCTATTGTAGAAAGGTAGGTAAAATTGTAATTACATTTTCTTTCTCCAGTTTGCAAAGTCTTCTTTCCTGATCGGCGGTCCGAGATGACACGTCCATAAAATCCTACAAAAGGTATTAAAAGGGTCACATTAATGAACATGAAGTAAATAAAAAGAAAGAAAGATGTTAAGGAATTTCTTCCCAGACAGGAGAACTGCAAGCTCAGTGGATAAAGGATGGTGGGGGAAAAAAAAAAAAATTAGTCAAGACTATTTTGAAGTTTCATCTCCTAGAGTTACCTTGAAATCACTTGCAACTTTACATCAAAAATTGCATTACTGTAGCCGTTTTATCTTTAGAACATATCCAGCAATTACCAAAGAGTATGTGAGGGTGTTCAATTGCTTATATCTGTCAGTATGTACAACAGAGCTGTTTCTCTTAGCCTAGGTATGATAAAAACAAGTACTGAACTATAATATGGAGCACCATTCATTCTGTACCTCAATACAAGAAAGTAACTGAGCATCATTTTAGTGAGCATGGAAGCAAATAATTTTACTCTTGGTTAATAACCACAATTTGGTCACACCCAGTACCACTAACTCCTACTTTGCATGCATCCCAAATGACATTATTGCTCATTGTCAACTTGTGAAGAAGTTCCATACTGAATAGTGAATGCTGGTAAATGGGATGACCAAAAAGTTATGATATGTAGAATAAAGAATTGTTGCTTCATGCACCAGCTGTAGCAAAGAGAAGATACTCCTCAACAGATGCCATTTT